>NC_055957.1:3163252-3255752 GCF_018492685.1 Alosa sapidissima | reverse complement strand
ATTTAATTTGTTAGGACATTCACAAAAGTATATATTTAATTTGTTAGGACATTCACCAATGTATGGCTCGTCAGACACCCCCACAAAAAATATGTATACACTCTGGCTCGGCCATGCAGGCGTATTTGCAGAGAGCTGTTAGGGTTGTTGATGAATTGCATATGTTTGTTGGTTTGGTCATTTCTGTGAGTTTTCCTGTGAGTGTGCGGTGCTTGGACACATGAATGTGGATGTGGGATTGCTGGTGTTTGCTGGTATCATAACAAACAGACCGACTTGGACTGCAGCCTGAAAGTCTTAGATTACAGGACGGCCACATAGTATTTGTTTCTTTTAATGTAATCCAAATATTTACAAGAGATCAATTGTACCTTTCCTTCAAGTTACAGCTGTGGTGAAGGGCGTCGTCTGAACTAGCACGTCTAGGAAGTCTAGGAAGTCTTTTTTTTCATTATTATTTTTCCTGCTAATAAAATCTCAAGAGAAAAGCATGATTGGTCGAGCTGAAAAATAACGCAGTCTTTGATAGAGGCTATTAACTTCTAATAGGTTAGTAAAGATAGGACTGGCAAAACAAATTAGAGTTGTGTGTTTGAGAGATGAGATGTGAAGAGTGTGTGTGAGACCCAGTGTTAATGCAAGCACAAACACACACTCTCTCTCTCTCTCTCTCTCTGAAGTGAGTTAGGACTTTCTGTAGGTGAACAGGCTGAAGGGAAAACCACGGGGAGGAGGGAGAGAGAGATTGAGACAGAAAAGGAGGGAGGGAGAGAGGGACTGAGAGGGAGATTGAGAGAGAGGAAAGGAGGGACAGAGGGAGAAGTGAAGAAGTAGAGAGATGAGGGGGGGGGTTCTGGGGGAGGTGGAGTTGAAACAATGGGCCAATGTTTGGAGCAGGGGGAATGTGTGTAGGAGAAGTCCAGCTGAAGGTGATGAAGGGGTCAAAGGATGGTTAACTCTTCCTATGTCCCTCTGGCCAGCCACACATCCGTTAACCCCTCAGCCCTGCTTGTCTCTCTGCATCTCTATCTGGAGTGGACAGTCCTCATGTCTCCTCTCCTCTCTCCTCCTCTCCTCTCCTTTCCTCTCCTCTCTTGTCCTTTCCTCTCCTCTCCACACCTCTCCTCCTCTCCTCCTCTCCCCTCCTCTACTCCTCTTCTCTCCTCTACTCCTCTCTTCTCCTCCTCTCCTCCTCATCTCTCCTCTCCTCTCTTGTCCTCTCCTCTCCACACCTCTCCTCCACTCCTCTCCTCTGCTCCTCTTCTCCTCTCCTCTCTTCCTCCTCTCATGCTCTCCTCCTCTCCTTTCATCTCCTCTTCTCTCCTCTTCTCTCCTCTTCCTCTCCTCTTCTCCTCCACTCCTCTATTCTCCTATCCTCCTCTCCTCCTCTCCTCTCCTCTCTTCCTCCACTCTCCTCTCCTTTCCTCTCCTCTATTCTCCTCTCCTTTCCTCTCCTCCTCTCCACTCCTCTCTTCCTCCACTCTCCTCTCCTCTCCTCTTCTCTCCTCTTCCTCTCCTCTCTTCTCCTCTCCTCCTCTCCTCCTCTCCTCTCCTCTCTTCCTCCACTCTCCTCTCCTCTTCTCTCCTTTCCTCTCCTCTCTTCTCCTCTCCTTTCCTCTCCTCTTCTCCTCTCCTCTTCTCCTCTCCTCCTCTCCTCTCCTCCTCTCCACTCCTCTCTTCTCCTCTCCTCCTCTCCTCTCCTCCTCTCCTCTCCTCCTCTTCTTTCATCTCCTCTGTCATATTTCTCTACTCCTGTCAGTGTGCCCAGTTGAATGTGTGGATGCCCTCTCTCATCACCTACTCTTGCCTCCTGAGGTGAGTAGAGGTTTCTTTAGAGATGTGACTAACGTGTGCTTTGTGGACTATGTCCAGATGTGGACGAGTGCCGCTCCCAGCCCTGCCATGCTCAGGCCTCCTGCACCAACTCGCTGGGCTCGTTCCACTGCCAGTGCCAGGCCGGGTACCATGGCAACGGCTTCCAGTGCCACCCTCAGAGTGGTAAGCTCCCCTTGCTGCATGATCAGAATGGTTCCAATGACGCTGTAAACTCACTCATCTAGGTTGCCAGGGGAAAATGGTGGAAGCCTGTTCTTGCTGTTGTGTTCATAGCATAGTCTGTTCTGGATGAAGAGAATATTTCTCTGCAAGTGCAAATGGTATGCACAGATAAATGTGAAAATTAAGCATATCAGCATTTTATTATTTGTGCTGATTCAAAATGAATTGATTTTAAAAAGCTGAAGTGAAGTGGACTGTGGGCAGAATAGGACTGAACTGACCGTTCATCATGTGCTCAGGAGGCTCAGAGCGCCCCAAGACCCATTGCGAGCGGCACAGAGACAGCGCGCAGACTTCTCAGGACGGCTTCTCTCTAGTCGGAGCCTTCGTTCCGGAGTGTGACGAGGCGGGTCAGTACCGCCCGCTGCAGTGCCACGGCTCTACGGGCCACTGCTGGTGTGTGGACGTGCAGGGCCAGGAGAGGGCGGGCACTAGAGCGCCCCCTAGCTCCCCACGACCCAACTGCAACGAGCCAGGTGAGAATACCTGTCCAAATGAAGCCAATGGATGTAGGAATGAATCAAATTGAACTGAATTGAACTGGGCTGAGCTGAATCAAATTGAACTGTAATTAACAGAATTAAAGGAACTGAGTCAAAATGAATTGAATCAACATAGGGATTAAACTGGAATAAGTTGTTAAAGACAATGAAGTTGGACTTTGAGTTTAATTGTCGTCCTTTGTCTTCTCAGAGCGTCCCAAGACCCAGTGTGAGCATCACAGAGACGGCGCGCAGACTTCCCAGGACGGCTTCTCTCTAGGAGCCTTCGTTCCGGAGTGTGACGAGGCGGGTCAGTACCACCCGCTGCAGTGCCACGGCTCTACGGGTCACTGCTGGTGTGTGGACGTGCAGGGCCAGGAGAGGGCGGGCACTAGAGCGCCCCCTAGCTCCCCACGACCCAACTGCAACGAGCCAGGTGAGAATACCTGTCCAAATGAAGCCAATGGATGTAGGAATGAATCAAATTGAACTGAACTGAACTGGGCTGAGCTGAATCAAATTGAACTGTAATTAACAGAATTAAAGGAACTGAGTCAAAATGAATTGAATCAACATAGGGATTAAACTGGAATAAGTTGTTAAAGACAATGAAGTTGGACTTTGAGTTTAATTGTCGTCCTTTGTCTTCTCAGAGCGTCCCAAGACCCAGTGTGAGCATCACAGAGACGGCGCGCAGACTTCCCAGGACGGCTTCTCTCTAGGAGCCTTCGTTCCGGAGTGTGACGAGGCGGGTCAGTACCGCCCGCTGCAGTGCCACGGCTCTACGGGTCACTGCTGGTGTGTGGACGTGCAGGGCCAGGAGAGGGCGGGCACTAGAGCGCCCCCTAGCTCCCCACGACCCAACTGCAACGAGCCAGGTGAGAATACCTGTCCAAATGAAGCCAATGGATGTAGGAATGAATCAAATTGAACTGAACTGAACTGGGCTGAGCTGAATCAAATTGAACTGTAATTAACAGAATTAAAGGAACTGAGTCAAAATGAATTGAATCAACATAGGGATTAAACTGGAATAAGTTGTTAAAGACAATGAAGTTGGACTTTGAGTTTAATTGTCGTCCTTTGTCTTCTCAGAGCGTCCCAAGACCCAGTGTGAGCATCACAGAGACGGCGCGCAGACTTCCCAGGACGGCTTCTCTCTAGGAGCCTTCGTTCCGGAGTGTGACGAGGCGGGTCAGTACCGCCCGCTGCAGTGCCACGGCTCTACGGGTCACTGCTGGTGTGTGGACGTGCAGGGCCAGGAGAGGGCGGGCACTAGAGCGCCCCCTAGCTCCCCACGACCCAACTGCAACGAGCCAGGTGAGTGAGTTCCTCAGGAAAATATTCACCACATTCTAGATTCTAGAATATTCTAGAGAATTTAGAATACAGAATAGCCATTTAGAAACACTCTAGAACTCCTGCTGCAGTTCTTGTAAGTTGCTGAGTTAGCTTCACATTTCCACTCCTCCTCCTTAAAGGTTAAACCAGGCACATCACTAAAGTGTTCCATTTGCTGACCGTACAGTATGCTGTTACAGTTAGCTTCCGGTATAATTAGTGGCTACACTAGGCGTGATAGCGATACAAAAAAGTTTCTATTTCTATGCTAAGCTAACGGAGCGCTTCAGTTGCACAGTGGGTGTAGCCTGACTATTAGTGCATTGATCGGGCTCTTCTCTGTTCATTTTATGCCTCCTCAGATATTCCCTTCAGAGCTTCATCTGTGCCCATGTTGACCTCCTGCTTCTGTTTTCTCTAGTTCGTTTCAGAATCAGAGTTATGCTTTAATGGCCAAGTATGTTTACTTAGGAATTTGAATTTGGCGGTTGTTGAGTCTAGCAAAAAAATATGTACCAAAAAATGTATATGCCCCAAATCACGGAGAGCAGCCTTCTCACCCTGTTCCTGTCACTCTTAACTGTCCTATCTGAATGAAGACAAAAGGCCCGAACATGTGCTTTAAAAACAAACAAAACAAACAAAAGCAAAGAAACTTCTACCGTAGATGTTATTGTTATTGGGACAGTTGATCCAAAATGTAACTTCATATGTAACGTCATATGTTGGGTGTAAATGAAAGCATTAATGGCCAGCTGAATGATCACCCCTGTCATCCCCCCACTCCTTCCTCCACAGTCCGCCCGGAGCGCCCCAGGACCCAGTGTGAGCATCACAGAGACAGCCTGCAGGGCTCCCATGGTGGAGTCGGAGCCTTCGTCCCGCAGTGTGACGAGGCGGGTCAGTACCGCCCGCTGCAGTGCCATGGCTCATCGGGTCACTGCTGGTGTGTGGACGTGCAGGGCCAGGAGAGGGCGGGCACTAGGACCCTCCCGGGCACCCCTCCTACCAACTGCGATGGACCAGGTGAGAGCGCACTTTAATTATCTGGGTAATATGTGGTGTTTTCAATGTGTTTCTAAGGCAAGGCAAGGCCATTTTGTTTGTTGAGCACATTTCCTACGCTATATCCTAAAGCTATTTTTAGGAACTTTATTTTCAGGATATGTGGTCTTATCAAGGCGAGGTACACATCATTTATTTCCACTAGCTACTTTGTCTCTTCATTATGCAGTATTAAAAACATGAAACTTCACAAAAATGTAAGAATGTCCTTTCCAAGTACTGTATGTATATTGCCCAAATCTATTGTTTCTCATAGCTTACATACTTTGGCATTTGTAAGCATGACAATGGAAAAGAATGGTATTCATTTCAGTGATTCTAATAAACACTGAATTTAGAATGTTTGCGCTGGAACCCGTTATTTAGACAGTCCGAGGGAACATTCTAAATGGGCCGCACCACGGAACCCTGCTGCCCACAGCTATGCTTCATGTCCCCGAGGCTGGACGTTCCATGAGTTGCGATGGACTCTGTGCTTATCGCAAGAGGACCTTTAGTTGTTGATGTTCCTCCTTACTTTACACAAACCTGTTGTTCTGAGTGCAGACCTTGTACAAGGCTGATAGTGTTATGTGAATTAGCCTGTTCTCCAGGTTGTTGTTAGCAGTGCATAGGTGGAAAGAAACAGTTGGATAACCCCAACCTTTACCCTGTCAGTCCCACTGTCATTATGGATTACCAGACACATTGTTCCTTAACGGATACTCAGGAATTATCTCAAGGTAAAATTTGGAGAAGATTGGTCCTGACACATTCAGCAGACAGTTTTTTGCCGCTCAAAAGCGAAAGATCAAGAATGACTCATGTTGGCCTTGTGTCTCAGCCGGCTGCTCACGTTCATTTAGGGCAAAAAAAAAGTGTTTGTGTTTCAAAGATATCCTGTGTGTATCTGGTGGCATACGTAAGCCATCCATGAATCATCTGTCATTCTCTGAAAGCCCCATGTGTTGTATATTTATTGTCTGGAAATGCTTATCTGTCTGAGAGAGGCAGTAATTGCCACCATTAAACAGACTATACCATCTGTACAACTTCCAGATGCCATTGTAGTGTAGATCCAGCAGACTTCTTGAAACCCTCAGAAAGAAAAAAAGCATGGTGGAGTGGGTGGGAGAGGTGGGGTTGAGGTGTGCTGGGGGGAGTGAAAACATGCCTTGACCCTGTGAAGGAGATGTTAATGGAATCTCTCTCTGAGCTGAAATAACACTTGCAGACCTGTCAAACGGCAAACGGTCCAGTGTGAGAGGCAAGGCGAGGCGAGGCGACCTGAGCTTCGTCTAAATCCTCCACCCTCCACCCTCCACCCGCCAGTCCAGCCCTAACGGAAACACACTGGTGTGTGTCTGTGTCTGGCGTGGACCGAGTGATGTGGTGACGGAGCCTTTCGTCTAGTCGCCTCTGAGCTGTCCACACGCAATACCACAGCCCAAACCAATCTGGTTTTGTTTCTTTTCATCAGGAGTGTTTTGTCTGGACAGACGTTAAAACCACAGGCCAGTAGTAGGCTGTGTGTTGCGCTCGAGGCGCTGGGCTGTGGCGGTGCGTGTCAGCTTCACATTTCCTCCATGGTCCTTAGCTCCTTCATCTGAGTCCTCAGCGTTTGCTTTACGTCTCCTCTGAAGTTCTCCTTGGCGGCTCACCTGGTATTTTCTACGTTGTGTTTCCTGTTTCCTGTGAGTTTGTCCGCCCATCTTCCTTACTGGGCTTCTGTGTCCTGTGTGTTCGCCCAGAGCGCCCAGAGCGCCCCGAGACCCAGTGTGAGCGCCACAGAGACGGCGCGCAGACTTCTCAGGACGGCTTCTCTCTAGTCGGAGCCTTCGTTCCGGAGTGTGACGAGGCGGGTCAGTACCGCCCGCTGCAGTGCCACGGCTCTACGGGTCACTGCTGGTGTGTGGACGTGCAGGGCCAGGAGAGGGCGGGCACTAGAGCGCCCCCTAGCTCCCCACGACCCAACTGCAACGAGCCAGGTGAGAATACCTGTCCAAATGAAGCCAATGGATGTAGGAATGAATCAAACTGAACTGAACTGGACTGAGCTGAGCTGAGCTGAATCAAATTGAACTGTAATTAACAGAATTAAAGGAACTGAGTCAAAATGAATTGAATCAACATAGGGATTAAACTGGAATAAGTTGTTAAAGACAATGAAGTTGGACTTTGAGTTTAATTGTCGTCCTTTGTCTTCTCAGAGCGTCCCAAGACCCAGTGTGAGCGCCACAGAGACAGCGTCCAGGGCTCCCAGGACGGCTTCCCGATTGTCGGAGCCTTCGTCCCGCAGTGTGACGAGGCGGGTCAGTACCGCCCGCTGCAGTGCCACGGCTCTACGGGTCACTGCTGGTGTGTGGACGTGCAGGGCCAGGAGAGGGCGGGCACTAGAGCGCCCCCTAGCTCCCCACGACCCAACTGCAACAAGCCAGGTGAGTGAGCACTCCAACATAGCAGTTAAGATATATTATATGCGTTACATGGACAACAACCTACTCCAACAATGCATAATGTACAAAACTAGTTTAGGAACACCACAGAGTCTTCAAAACTTCTGCTACGTCTATGCTGTATAGCTATGCTAGGTGAACGATTCGCCTATTACAAGTTTGTTTACCATCAAATCGGCTTTGTAAAGGTTACCGGTATATTGAGGTGAAAATCTTGCATTGTGTGCATTGTGTTAAAGCCATCCATGTGTCCCTGCGAGTCCGCCCGCTGAATGATCACCCCTGTCATCCCCCCACTCCTTCCTCCACAGTCCGCCCGGAGCGCCCCAGGACCCAGTGTGAGCATCACAGAGACAGCCTGCAGGGCTCCCATGGTGGAGTCGGAGCCTTCGTCCCGCAGTGTGACGAGGCGGGTCAGTACCGCCCGCTGCAGTGCCACGGCTCATCGGGTCACTGCTGGTGTGTGGACGTGCAGGGCCAGGAGAGGGCGGGCACTAGGACCTCCGCGGGCACCCCTCCTACCAACTGCGATGGACCAGGTAACACAACAAAACACAACAAGCATGGGCGCTGTGGCGCAACTGGGTACAGTGCCCGTACCATATTTGGGTCAACTGGGTACAGTGCCCGTACCATATTTGGGTCAACTGGATGCAGTGCCCGTACCATATTTGGGTCAACTGGTTGCAGTGCCCGTACCATATTTGGGTCAACTGGGTACAGTGCCCATACCATATTTGGGTCCACGTGCCCACAGAGACCCGGGTTAGAGTCCAGCCCCGGTCATTTCCCGATCCCACCCCAACTCTCTCTCCTGCGGTCCGATCCCACCCCAACTCTCTCTCCTGCGGTCCGATCCCACCCCAAGTCTCTCTCCTGCGGTCATTTCCCGATCCCACCCCAACTCTCTCTCTCCTGCGGTCATTTCCCGATCCCACCCCTCTCTCTCCTGCGGTCATTTCCCGATCCCACCCCAACTCTCTCTCTCCTGCGGTCATTTCCCGATCCCACCCCAACTCTCTCTCCCACTCATTTCCTGTCACTGTCTCCACTGTCTTGTCAAATGAAAGGCATAGAAGCCCCACTCAAACTTCCTATACAATAATTAGAATTTCCTTTCTTAAGTCAACATTTCATCACTCTCCGCACCCTCATTAGGGTTATGTACAGCCAGTACGTAACACAGACTTTGTGTGTGCCACAGAATGTACATCTTGAGATCGCTTCCAACATTGCCTATCGCATCAGCTTTGAAATATCACTGTACACTGTGTAGTATTGCTCAAGTTTTAACTAACAGTGCTTAAGATGCCTTTAATATCAGCATTTATTATACGGCTCTTCACAATGCAAGTAGAACGCTCCATTGACTTGAATGGGATTTCCGAAAGTTCTAGCGGTCATTATTTCTTGGGAAAGGACCTCTGAAAACAAGAATGACTGCTGTCAATGGCAACGGAGTTTGTGCTTGGAACTTCATTCAAAAGTGAAAGCAGACGGTTGATCAGCTGTGTTCTAAAGAATGTTTGAATCAAGTTTAGCGTGTGTTGCGAACTATTTGTTTCTCAGCAAAAGCCACGACGAAACGGTAACAAATAAGTGTAATAAGACATATCATGGAGTTTATTTTTTTTTCGTTTTGGCAAGTAGCCGTATAATAAGCGGGATAATGTATAAAACTCCGGTCATTATGGGAAAATAAGTCCCTTTAGGGCGAAACAAGTCCGGTTCGCCCTCTCGGGACTTATTTTCCCCATAATGACCGGCGTTCTATACATTATCCCTTACATATAAATTAATAGCTTCGGACTTGTTACCGGAGGGTTGCCGGTTCGAACCCCGACCAGTAGGCACGGCTGAAGTGTCCTTGAGCAAGGCACCTAACCCCTCACTGCTCCCCGAGCGCTGCTGTTGTTGCAGGCAGCTCCCCTGTTGTTGCAGGCAGCTCACTGCGCCAGGATTAGTGTGTGCTTCACCTCACTGTGTGTTCACTGTGTGCTGAGTGTGTTTCACTAATTCACGGATTAGGATAACTACAGAGACCAAATTTCCCTCACGGGATCAAAAGAGTATACTTATACTTATACTTATACTTATACTTATACTATATAAATATAAATGTCCAGAAGGCAGGTCATGTGCATCGTCACATAGAACACCTGGCTTCCCAGTAGTCCATTGCTGTGACCCTGATATGAACTCTTCATAGAGTTCTCACCACTCCCAAGGCCAGCATACCTGCGGAGACGTCTCTGTGTCTTGTAAAATGTCACTGTCAAACACTGTGAGGAGGGACCAAAGGAGACCTCCTAGCAATTTTGTGTGACACTGAGCACAGGGATTTCAAACCGCTGCCAGATGTTGTATCAAAATAAACCAGTGTGGTGGAGCGTGGAGGATCCTCAGTGCTGTAATTAGCTAATTGGCCGCTCATAGGATATGCCCTTAACACCTTAATTTGTAGCAAACAAACAAGGACGAGCTCCCAGCCTGTACTTTAGAAGATGACACAGCGCAGCACAGAGAGAGCCGGGCGGTGCGGTGCGGTGAGGCCAGTCTGCCCACGGACGGACGCTTCACACACACTCCGGGGCGGGTGGACTCTTCACACCCCCGTCCCAAATGCCTTCTTTTCTTTCCGCACTCTCGCAGAACTCCCCAACCATTTCTTTTTTTTTTTTATCCCTGAAGTGGAAACATAGCCTTGAACTTCTGAGAGGAGGGAAAGAAGCAAGAGCAAACATAACATTGTACAATGGAAGGGTTTTGGGAATAATATATTTTTTTGAGGAGGCTTCATGTATAGAGAGCCCCTGTATTTGCGTCTGTAAACAATATGTTAACGCTGAGGAGATCCACACCTGTGGGAGACATGGACAAGAGGGAGAGGGCAGATTCCCTCTCAAGCGTGGTGTGTGTGTGTGTGTGTGTGTGTGTGTGTGTTTTAGGTCTCTGCATGGCGTTCCGTGTTTGTGTGCGTGTGTGTGTGAGAGAGATAGAGGTTTCTGCGCAGACGCTGAAGGATTAGCGTCTGTTTAATTTGGGCACCCCATAATGTCACCCCCCCACACACCACACACACACACCCACCCCACACACACACGCACACACCCCACGCACACACACACACCCACGCACACATTTTTACCCCCCTCTGCACCACCCGGGCAGCGCTCTGGGCAGCTGTGGAGCTTATCTCCCCGCAGCTGTCCTCCCTGAGCACTCAGCCCTGCGTCGGCCTCTCTGGACGCCTCCACTGGGGCCCGCCTGGCCTCGGACACACGGGGGGATCCGCTAATGCAAATATATGACATTCCTCTGGACAAACACGCTTGGCTCCAGCCAGAGATAGTGAAGGTGTGTTATACAGAATACTCCGCGGCGACCCCCCCCCCCCCCCCCCCCCGCGCAACCCAACCCATGTCACCCCCACTCACACCCCCACCCACCCCCACCCTATCCTGCTGTGCACTGTGTCCTAAAATATCCGTCTCTTTCCCAAGACCTGGCAGACGTTACATTTTTCACGTGGCTGCACTCCAACCTATACAGACAGCGTTTGAGCTTCACAGTGGAGTCTCAGATGTGGTTGGATAGTAAAGCTCTTCCGTGCCGTTGTGTGCAGGTTCAGCAGACAGCTTATACGTAAAGCTAAACATTAACACAGTTTACAGACCTCCATTCTATCAGATGATGTCCTCTGTTGAGCCTGTGTGCGCTATTAGGTTAGTTATGTAGCCATGCATGGTTACTTTACAACCACTAAGTGCCATGGGGTAGATTAATGGTACTGATGGGTCCGAATGGAGCCGCCTTCTCTTTAAACACTAGGCTGAAATTATTAGTTTGCTTACAAAGGTTCAGTGCAGAAATGTGGTGTGATCTTTTGAACCTGAACTTTTCCCATGAGAAAGAAACAGTTCTGGGTGTTCACTCCCAAGTAAAGTGAAATCGCTTTGCATTTTATATTTTTTTTAACTGCTGTCTGTTCAATTTATTACACGTATGGAATACCTTGTTGTAAACCTGTCACCTCACAGTGCATTAGCTCAAATTTGTTAGGGCATACACACAGTAGCTTGTTTAACAGTGTGTCTAAATATGGCACATCTTGTACAAATATGAGATGTATACACACATCTGCAAATTTACATTTTACTAGTTCCAACCCTGATTTAGTAAACCTTATGGACACTTATGTTAGTCTAAGTATGGATATATGAATACATTGTGTATGTCTGCTGTGAACTTGCTTGACAAAGTAGACTGAAGTGTACTAAAGTTAGCAAACAGAACCCAAACAAGTCATGAATCATTTTACTTTCATTATCTGTTTAAGTCGTTTCAGACAAAATCGTCTGTTGAACACTTTAAACTTAACTTAAACATTGTATTTATATTCTGTCTCTCTCTCTGTGTGTGTGTGTGTGTGTGTGTGTGATGGCAGTGCCACCGACCCAGCGTCCAGAGACAGTTTGTGAGCGCTGGAGGGCCAGCCTCATCGAGCACTACGGTAGCCAGCCGGACCCACACCACTACCTGCCGCAATGTGACTCGGCTGGCGAGTTCAACCCCGTCCAGTGCTACGGGGACAGCAGCTACTGCTGGTGCGTGGACAAGGATGGACGCGAAGTGCCCGGGACCAGAGCCAATGATGCTGTAAAGCCAGCCTGTAAGCACACAAGCCCTGAAACACTCTGACCATCCTAAACACACACCCAGATAGGCCAATGATGCTGTGGAGCCAGCCTGTAAGCACACAAGCCCTGAAACACTCTGACCATCCTAAACACACACCCAGATAGGCCAGTGATGCTGTGGAGCCAGCCTGTAAGCACACAAGCCCCTGACCATCCTAAACACACACCCAGATAGGCTATAAACCTTTATAAACCTTTGCTCAGTTCACGTACCAATGTAGTTTGTGAAATTCAGACTTTCTATGTGCTGTATTTGTATTTAAAATACTAACTTAAAACTTTGGGGGCAGCAGTGGCCTATTGGTTAGCGCTTCGGACTTGTAGCCGGTTTGAACCCCGACCAGTAGGAACGGCTGAAGTGCCCTTGAGCCAGGCACCTAACCCCTCACTGCTCCCCGAGCGCCGCTGTAGCAGGCAGCTCACTGCGTTGGGATTAGTGTGTGCTTCACCTCACTGTGTGCTGAGTGTTTCACTAATTCAGGGATTGGGATAAAGTATAAGTATAAGTATAGGTATAAGTATATACTCTTTTGATCCCATGAGGGAAATTTGGTCTCTGCATTTATCCCAATCCGTGAATTAGTGAAACACACTCAGCACACAGTGAACACATAGTGAGGTGACACACACACTAATCCCGACGCAGTGAGCTGCCTGCAACAACAGCGGCGCTCGGGGAGCAGTAAGGGGTTAGGTGCCTTGCTCAAGGGCACTTCAGCTGTGCCTACTGAAAATACGTGGTATAAACTCATGGGCCAGTGCCAAATTATTTCCATTATTTATTAGGATTCATAACATCACATAAAGGGTTACCTATGATGAAAGTCCTACGCAGTAGAAAAACGTTTTTAACTTTCCAAACCATTGGTCGATTGCTGTGCAGGTATCCCTACTGTGGCTCCTCCCACCCAGCGTCCACTGCCCCGCCCTGATGTGACCCCGCCCCCGACTGGGGGCGTGTCCCTGCTGTACGCTCAAGGGCAGCAGATTGGTGCTCTGCCGCTGACCGGCACCCGCATGGACAAGGACAAATCCTCAGTGCTGCTGCAGCTCCACGTGAGACTCTTAGACTACCACGCTAATGGAATGCTATTCAATGCTAGCCTCAGGACCCATGTGGATGGGCTAGTTGCCCGACTGCAAGTGGATGGGCTAGTTGCTTGCTGCCCGACTGCAAGCAACATTTTCATTTATAACGTGGAGGTTTCGGAGTTAGAGTGTGATGTCAAATTACTGAATTATGGAGTTTACAGATTTATAGAGTCGAGAGAGTTGTTATTAAATTATCAAGTTCATAAAATTTATATCTAGTCAGTTTTGGAGAGATCCGGCTCACACCTGGCCTATTGTATCCATGCCAAATAAGTTTATAGATGTTTTTAAAGACGTTTGTGTCGTATTTGCCCCCTCTGTTGTATTGCTTCAGCCCACAGAAATGTGGGTAGTTTGTCCTGAGAATGTATGAATAGGATTTTTTAGCGTATTTACAGTATACATAATATGCTAAAAATATGTCATTTGTGAGGGAAGTTTGTTAACATGAAACGCGTAAAATCTAGATTAGGAACTGAATGTCATGTTGCAGTTGCAGTTCACTTTTCCATATTATGGAGCACATAGGACTGTGTACTGTATGTCTGTAAGACCATGACAACTTAACTTTGCCTCTGCTGTATGCATTTATGTCTCTCCTGTGATACAGAAAAACATCTGCTAAATGCATTAGCTTCCAGATCTGTCATTGTTTTTATTTGTTGTTTTTTCCTTCCTCAATACTCGGCTCTGCTTGGTGCTGTTCCAGGGGTCTATTGTGGTCGGGGTCGCCCACGACTGTCTGGAGAGGAAAGTTTACTGGACCGACATCGCTGGAAGAACCATCAACCGAGCTGGTCTGGCGGCTGGATCGGAACCTGAGGTTCTAATTAACACAGGTCAGAACCGCTGCATTGAACATGTGTCGGTACATATACACTTGTCAAAAAGAAGAGATTCAACAGGCCTGAAAAATGCAGACAGTTTAGAGCTCTAACAGTTAACACATGCATTCACTGACTGTACACATGTTAGTGCCTTGGCAGCACACATGCTCTCATATGCTATGGGTCTGGACACACACACGCGCGCGCGCACACATACACACACACACACACACACACACACAGTTTTCTCTGAAGTGTACACCATATATCTGTCACATACACAAATAAATCATATTGTTAAATATTGCCAGATTAATCTGTTGAGTGTGAAAGAAATGTTGATGCTGAAAACCTCTTGAATGTCAACATTAGAGTTGAGTCATATAAACAATGCAGTTTCATTTGTGTGCCAAAGTATTTATTTGTGTTTGTGTGATTTACGTGTTTGTTTGTGTGTATTTGCTTCACACACAACAGGTCTGACCAGTCCAGAGGGTCTGGCTTTGGATGTGGTCCGACGAAGAATGTTCTGGGTGGACAGCACCATGGACAAGATTGAGACGAGCAACCTGGACGGCACTGGGCGACGGGTCCTGATCGACAAGGACCTGGTGAACCCGCGAGCCATCATCGTAGATTCATCCTCAGGGTAGGCCTGATTATTTGTATTTATTTGATTTATTTAGCCTTTATTTTACCAGGTGGGTCAATATCTCTTCTTCCAGGGAGTCCTGGGGTGCGAGTTTGATGGTGTATTTTGCCGACAGTGCACGCACACTGTGGCCCGAGCGAAGTCAGACGCACAAAGTGGGCGGAGTCCGGCTGAATTTGATTAATATAAGATACGGTAGATAGATCAAAATTCAACACTGGTGGCATGTGATTGGTTTATTCAAATTCACTTCAAATTAGCGGTCTTGCCCATTTCAGAGTCCCTGCCTTGATGTAACTTCCTGCTACCTATCACTGCCGAACTCGGGCACAGTTGGTGGATCATGCTGTTTGTCACTGACGAACTCGGGCCCGGTTGGTGGATTACGCTGTTTGTCACTCGAGGTTATGTGCATTACAGAGGCATTGCTCATGTGTAGGGGAATTATACTCGGAATTCTGTCATTTCGCCCCAATACAAATTGAACGGCAAAAACGCAATTTACTGCCATTACAAAAATACAAGCTATTAGAAACAAACATTAGTTCCACAAAACTTTAGTTTCACATAGTAAATTATATTTGAAAATATTACATTGAGATATAATGCTTTATGTAGTATGTACTACTAAAACTAGTTAGCACCGCCTTTGTGCCAGAAGTGGTTCATTAGTATACTTGTTTTGAGATAACATGTTATTGTTTGTGTAGCATTGGGTTTTAAAGGCAACAGTGGCTTTGTTTTAGTTCATCGGCTGTTGTATAATTCTAATAAAGGAAGCTATTATTAATTATAAGAAAGGAAGCTAGGAAGCTATTATTAATTATAATAAAGGAAGTCATTGTAGCTGTAAATCAGAAGATCTTACATGAATGCTGTGCTACAGACATTTGACTTTAAAACACAACTCGCTTCAAAAATGACCTTCACTGGAAAGTCCTAAAGCCCTATCTAAGTGACCCCTGAAGGGCAGACCCTTCAATTTTCTCAACACAGTAAAAGTATGGGAATGCCTGGCATGAGCCCCCCCTCTTAATTAATCCCTTAATTAGGCCCGTTAATTAACCCTCATTTCCTGCTCTGGGAATGCTTCCTGCTCCTAATGATGCAGGGTATGCTGAGATAGGAGTTGGGAGAAAGAGAGAGAGAGAGAGAGGTGGCAGATAAGAGAGAGAGAGAGCAGAAGAGAGAGAGAGATAGGAAGGAAGAGAGAGGATGAGAGAGATGAAACAGGGAGAGATAAAGAG
Source organism: Alosa sapidissima (assembly GCF_018492685.1). Classification (NCBI taxonomy): domain Eukaryota; kingdom Metazoa; phylum Chordata; class Actinopteri; order Clupeiformes; family Clupeidae; genus Alosa; species Alosa sapidissima. The sequence goes on along the minus strand of NC_055957.1, from coordinate 3,239,853 downwards.
TGGGAAAAGAAAAGAAGTGAAAGGAACAATTTAAAAAGGAACAAGAGTTGACAAGGATGGGAGAGAGCGAGAGACAGAGAGAGAGAGAGAGAGAGAGGGAGAGAGCGAGAACAGAGAGAGAGAGAGAGAGAGAGAGGGAGAGAGCGAGAACAGAGAGAGAGAGAGAGAGAGAGAGGGAGAGAGCGAGAACAGAGAGAGAGAGAGAGAGAGAGAGAGAGAGAGAGAGAGAGGGGGGGGTGCATGTGAGACTTAAGAGGCAGCGAGAAGCAGAGAGCCAACTCTTAGACTCAGTCTCAGCCTCGGGCTCAGCCCAGATGTTGGGCTCTCCGCTCGTCTCGTCTCGTCTCGTCTCAGATGATGTGCCAGTGGTCTCGTGGGGATGCGGCTGCAGTGTGGGGGCAGAAACCACACAAACAGCCCCCCCCACCACCAGCACCACCCGCCCCCAAATCACATCTGGAGGAACTGAGTGCAGGGAGAGGGTGGTGTGTGGGGGGGTGGAGATGTAATGCAAACCTCATGGGGCAATCAGAATCAGTGTGTGAGAGAGAGAGAGAGAGAGAGAGAGAGAGAGAGAGAGAGAGAGAGAGAGAGAGAGAGTGTTTAAAACTAGTATGTGCTTTAGATTAATTTTAATCTGTATGGGTTGTGTTCTGCTCATGATGAAACTAATGCTAAATCATGCACGCAGCCATGCGGAACTACAATTAACTACAGTGACTCCATCTTGCGCTGTTTCTCAGCAATCCAACACTCCAGTGAGTTGTCTGTGGGTTTTAGAATGTTAACATGTAGTTGTGAGATGGGACATTCTTGATCAATATATAAGAACTGAGTCTGGATGAATTAGTGTTTCAAATTACAGCTTTTCTCGATTGCTTTGACCTGCTTAAACAACTAGGATCTACTTGGTCTTCATTAATACCTTTTTTTGCACAGAAGACGTGCAAATGTGTTCACACATTTCCATTGGGTTCACACATTTGTCACAACCTTTTGCAAAACAGGTAACACAGATGTCAATCAAAGACTCCAAACTCTATTAAACAAAAGGAAAACATCTATTCACAAGTGGTAGAGATCCCTTGCATAAGTCTGAATCTCTGATACACCTGTGTGAAATTCCTTTGCACAATTATCCAATCAGCAATCATTCATTATCCATAAGAGATACCATGTCTGTTCTGTGTTGCTGTTTTTTAAGTATGGATCTAAGGCACATTTAGAGAAAGTACTGTATTGCCTACTTGGTGAAGAAAACAGTACAAAACATGTTTACTGTAGGTCTATATCGATGAAAAATTACAATGAAATGTGTCTTGTCTAGGTGATTACTGTAGGTCTTACATGTCAATGACAGTTACATCTTGGGAGGAATGAATACATTATTTTTTATTCAGTACATTTTGTCTTTTCACAGTTTTTTTCTGATACCAGAAAAATGAGAAAGAAATGGAACAGACATAGCAAAAATGCTAATTTTGAGAACTATATTTTGCATTTTGTTGTTCAGTGTGTAATGATTGATTGAAATCACACAGTGATTTGACTACAGGGTGTGTTGTTTGAAGGCAAAATGTGCTTTTGCTGCATGGTTTAAGTGTTTTGAGAGAGTAACAGCCTTTTGCAAGCAAAATGTGACATTTTGCTAGAGTGCACACACAACATAACACAATGCAAAACACTGTTCTCAAAATGAAGAGTTTCAACCTTCATTTTTGCTGTCTGTGCCATTTCTTTTTCATTTTTGAATAAAAATGAATTGCATTCCTTCCTCCCAAGATGCAACTGCCATTGACATGTAAGACCTACAGTAAGCACAAGACAAGACAAATTTCATTGAACTACAACTTTTTATTGAAATAGACCTATAAACACCTAGACATTTCAGCTTTTGTACTGTTTTCTTCACCAAATAGCCAGTACAGTACTTTCTCTAAATGTGCCTTAGATCCATACTTGCTAATAGCAAGCAAGCATGGTATCTCTTATGGATTATGATTGATTGCTAATTGAAGAATTGGAAAGGAGATTCACACATTGACATGACAAGTCCATTAGTTTGCAAGCAATATTTACTGTATTAGCTGTGAACATGTTTTCCATTTGTTTCACTGACTTAATCCAATGGAGTATGGAGTCTTTGTATGAGAACTGTGTTATATGATTTGAAAAAGGATGTGAAATATGAGTTAAACCAATGACAATGTGTTAAATCATTAGCAAGAGATGACTTCTGCTCTAAGAAGGTGAAGATCAAGATCCAGTGGATCCCAGTTCCATTAAATGCATCAAAGCAATCGAGAAAAACTGTAAAGCGACCGAGAAAAACTGTCATAAATGACTGTCTGCGGACAGTACATGATATTATGTGAGTGAGTGAGTGGTTAAGTAAATGAATAAATGATTGAATGACTGACTGACTGCATAAACGAATTAATGAAGAAATAGATGTGAGTGAATGAATGAATGAATGAAGAAATAGATGTGAGTGAATGAATGAATGAATGAATGAAGAAATAGATGTGAGTGAATGAATGAATGAATGAATGAATGAAGAAATAGATGAGTGAATGAATGAATGAATGAATGAATGAAGAAATAGATGTGAGTGAATGAATGAATGAATGAAGAAATAGATGTGAGTGAATGAATGAATGAATGAATGAATGAAGAAATAGATGTGAGTGAATGAATAAATGAATGAATGAATGAATGAAGAAATAGATGTGAGTGAATGAATGAATGAATGAATGAAGAAATAGATGTGAGTGAATGAATGAATGAATGAATGAATGAAGAAATAGATGTGAGTGAATGAATGAATGAATGAATGAACGCACTTTTGCACTTTCTGGGTGGATGTCTTGAGCCCAGTGGCCTTCACATGTCTGTAAACAAAACACCCAAGATGGACGCCCGCCATATTTCATACTGGTTCAGAAAGCACCAGTGAGACTGACCTCTGCCTCTGCTTCTCTCCAGAACCGTGTACTGGACAGACTGGAACCGCGAGGCCCCGAAGATCGAGGGCGCCTCTGTGGACGGGCAGAACAGAAAGGTTCTCGTCCAGGAGGGCATCGGGCTGCCCAACGCTCTGACCTTTAACCCCGCCAGCCGTCAGGTGTGCTGGGGAGATGCAGGTATGCAGCACTCCGACACTGACAAAAGCCACAGGATCCGGGTGTTTTACAGTGCCTTACTGTTGCCTGCCTGGCTATTAGTATAGTTAACTCTGGGGCAGAACTGCCATGGACTGGGGGTTGAAAACTGGGGGTCTCTCTAACATTCAATGGTGGTTGTTTAGGAAATGCACCCTAGATCAGGGAATGATTGAGGGTTGATCTGTAACACATTAGTGACTTAGTGACATAGGCTCACTAAGTCACCAAGGGCCCTCGTTTGAATAATGGGCAAACTACAGATTCTTAAGCCTAATCAAAGCATGTTAAATAACTAGGCAAAATCAGTTTGCAATGGGCAAGACCTTAACCACAAGCACTGGTCAGTCAGCTCAATGCTCCCCCATGCCACAAGTTAGAGATCATGCATGAGAACTTTGCTTGTTGATGGACTCTGCCCGCCTTTTAAATAAGCAGACTGCAACAGCAGTTGTCAAGTTGCTGTTTGTGTTTGTGTCTTTGTACTCTGCTGCTGTCTCTGATGTAACACATCTCACATCTCAGGTACGAAGCGGCTGGAGTGTATATCTCCTGATGGAACGGGCCGTCAGGTGATCCACAGCGGCCTCAACTACCCCTTCGCCATGGTCTTTCACGCCAACCACTTCTACTACACGGACTGGAGAAGGTGGGGTCCTGTGCCATGCCAACAACACTTGCGTTTGTGTAGTGCTTTTCAAGACACCCAAAAGCGCTTCACAGTGAAGGGGTTACCTCCCAAATGTCTTATCCACTATTTTAATATCTCATAGGGACCTATCTTTCTGATACTACAGAGCTCAGGTTGTACACGGGCCTATGTGTACTACTTGTAGAGCTTATCATCAAGTATTGCATGAAGCCATCAGGCAAATGATTTTGTTCATCCTTGTGACAAAGTGCCTCCTCTTATACCGTATAACTGGATTAAAAAATCTCACCAGCTTCCTCTTTTTCATTAGTCTGTAGTCTGGCTTGTCTGACAAACACACTGTTGTGATTTCTTTTGCAGGGACGCCATCATTGGCATGAGTAGAGGCACCAGCCAGTTCACAGACGACTACCTGCCGGAGCAGAGGTCACACCTGTACGGAATCGCTCTCGCGTCGCCGAACTGTCTATAAGGTAAGTCACAACCTGTCTATCGGTCAATTTCCTTTCTAAGTGAGGTCCTGTCAGTGTCATTTCTACCGAGGCCATCAGGCCCTAAAGAGCTCAATCATTTTTCAGTCTATGAAGCAATTTTGTCTGATTGGTGTAAAGCTTGTTTTTAGAGTGAACCACATTTTTAGGAGATTAAATGAACATCATATTAACATCTGTTCAACAGATTTCTGGACTGTTAAGACAGTTTCGTTTACGATAAGAGGTTTTTGCGAAATCTCCTCCTTGAAGGTTTGTGGGCCAGTCCTTCAATATTCCTTCAAAATGAGCAGGTAGAAGAGAGGGGTGTCATTTCATCACACCTGTAGAAATCACCTGTAATGCAGAAATGACAGAGAGGCTTAGAAAGAAACACCTCGCACACAAACCCGTCAACTACAAGGCTTGTTCCAGGGAAAAGTAGAAGCCACCTAGGGCCAAATCACTGTACTTCAGACCAAGGTGACGAAATCTCGCCACTCCTCACGGCGACATCAAAGCCTCGCATAACCACAGAAACCAGAGACATGTGGCCCTAAGATCAGAGCGCGTGTTTGTGTATCCGCACACGAGGGGCAGCCGATTGGCTCAGGATGGGGGTGAAACAGAGGAGGAGAAGAAAACAAAAGCCCCAGAAAGAACGAGATGGAGAGGGTTGCATGCCAGAGGGGATCAGGCCGTCTTAACAGGGTTTCCGAGCAGCTTGTGTTGCCCTAACGCGGCCATTATTTGTGTTTCAGGGAGAGGGGTAATGACAGAGGCCGAGCTGCATGGTGCTATTTTTGGGCGAGTCGTGAAGCGCTCGCTCTGTGGGAACTCCTCCGAGACTTCTGGTGTGCGCCACTCGAGGCGGGAAGGCCCGAGGCCGTCGTTCCAGCCTCGACGTCCACCGACGCCACAACACCACCAGGGAGAACGATTCACAAACGGGGGGGGGGGGGGGGGGGGAGAGAAAGTGACCTACGTTTTTGTTTATTTTTCCAAATAAAGTTTTTTTGTAAATTTGTTTTATACCTCACCTCATTCTACTGTATGTTTGTATTTTTGTTGTTGTTTAAAAATGAAGCCAAAGAAACTTGGAAATCACTCTTTGTGCAACACGTCCTGGTATTTTGAGTGTGTGCGAGCCAACCTGCAGTGTTTGAGTATTCAGTGCACTAGGAGGAATTAGTATTTCACATGCTTAATTGAACTTAGTCAAAAGTGTTTTTTTACCCCCCTGTTCTTCATGTTAAAAAATACTTTTTTATCTTTTGTAAAATGTGATATTTATAACAATAAAATGTGACCAGGGACTTCTTTAAAAAGGTGTGTAAGTTTCTGTGGGCTCAGTTACTGTGGTCAGTTGTATATCTCTAGGTGTATAATAATATTATACACCTCGCCGAGTAGCCAAGCCAAGTAGCAGTCTTCATAGAGGGGAAGCAGGAGAGATATTATACACCTAGAGATATACAACTGGCCACAGTGGGGAAGCCGGAGATATCTCTCCGGCTTCCCCACTGGTCAGTTGTATATCTAGGTGTATAATATCTCTCCTGCTTCCCCTCTATGAAGACTGCTACTTGGCTAGACTGATGGCGTTGGTTGTAAGGCGTTTATCATCATTGGCTCAGCCAGAGTAGCGGTGTGAAAAACAGCAGAAAAACAACAATATGCATTAAATCACACTGCTCAACCAATAAGGACCCCTGTAGGGCCACACTGCTCAACCAATAAGGACCCCTGTAGGGCCACACTGCTCAACCAATAAGGAGCCCTGTAGGGCCACACGATACAGGCAAAATAACTACTGGCGATTTTTCTGAAATATTACAGTTGCGATAAGATTTTTCAACGTCAATAAATTGATTCACTTTACTATTCCAAATCTCTTTTTAAGTTGTGCCTACACCCCTCACACACACAGACACACACACACCCACCTCTTGTGACAAATGTGTTGTCATTGCCTCACAGAGGAACACTACAAAAACAAAAAAGAAGACACACACAACGTGCATTTCCTCAGACATTTCATATCTGTTTTCTGCATGTCATTACCATTCACAGCGTTTAACGAGGACATTCAGAAGAAAAAGGCCAAATTAAAACCAAACGGGAAGGAGAGGCTGTGAGGGATGCCGCGCAAATCCCACTTTACGACCATTGTTCAGCACTTTGAAACAGAAAAATTACACTCCAGAAACAGTCTTTTGATACAGTGTGGGTTGAAAATAAAAAGCAAGTGCATGGTCCTCCATGGCTTGGTGTTCTCATTGGGGGGGGGGGACTGTCTGTAGTCTCCTAAACTCTTCTTTGAGCATGTGGGGGTGTTGAAGGGGGAGAGAAGGATGTGGATCCAAGAGGCTGGTCATCTGCCAACCTTCCCCAGGCGGTGGTCTGTTTTGGGGTCTGCGATGATGGCCTGCACAGCCACGATGGCCTCGTTGATCCGCGTCTGCAGCTCACGCAGCTCCTCAATGTGCAGCAGGCGCAGGATCTGAGCTGCTTCGTTCAGGGAGGCATCTAGACACGGAAAGGAGGAATTAGGACTCCACATCAATGAACTAAAACCCACCATGTGGCGCATGGTTGCATTGCTCATGGTAGTAAATAAGCAAATTCAGGTCCTTAAATAAGCTTTAGTTCATTTTTGCTTACTGCCTATACAAGACTATAAAAGTACTATTAAGCTCTAGTACTCTAAGCGATGCCATGCGTTTTTAGGTTAAAACATTTTGTCACTTACTGCAAACATCACCTAACCAACCGCTAGCTGTCGGTGTCCTGAATACACTGTAAAAAAAATGCGATCTCCATGGACAGCCCAGGCTCCAAAAACGGCAACAAAAACAACCTGGGCAAACCTAGCCCATAAAAGCATAAACTGTTCCAGCAAATCACAGACGAGATCTGCGTTTAGGAGAGTTTTAATTGCACGGGAGCAGCACAGAAGGGAGGGGGAGGAAGTAGCGAGCTAGCTTGCTCTCTGTTTTGTTTGAAAGTCAACAGAAGCGACGTTACCCAGCATCGCTTAGAGCACCTTTAATATGTGGTATATGATTATCTGCCCATTGACATGTGGTATATGATGATCTGCCCATTGACATGTGGTATATGATGATCTGCTCATTGACATGTGGTATATGATGATCTGCCCATTGACATTAAGCGGCCCCTCACTATGACCTCCACAGCCTCAGTAGGCAATAGAACAGCGCAGTTATAGACCCCTTCCATCTGTTCCTAAAGGGTTTCCGGATGAAGCGTTCAAAACCAACGCAGATACATTGAAATTAAAATGAATCGGACTTTAGATTAATGCTCCACAAAAGCTCAGCGTTGTTTTCTGTGCCAAGGGAAATGTCTTAGGAACGCACTTGTTTGTTTATGTTATGTTTATAAAAGGGTAAATCGTGTGTGTGTGTGTGTGTGTGTGTATATGAATCAGGCACTTACCCCCTGTGTCAAAGCCAAGGATATGCTTATCCAGTGCAACAGGTAAGCCCTTCCAAAAAAAAAAACAAGACACACAAACGAGTTACAAATGGACCAATAATGGCATGCAAGCACCACAATAACCATAACAAGTGTAACTAACAAACTCTGAGCACATGTGAAAATGAGGAGTAGAGACAAGAGCACTCAGCTCTCACTTGCCTCTTTTGACTGGTTTGCTTTCGCGATGCACTCAGGAGTCAGTCGCTCTTGAATGAGAATCCTTATAGCCTGCAACAACACACAAACGAGTTCATGAGCATCACTCACTGAAGATCTGGGAATGTCCAATGTGTTCTTGTGTTTCTTTAATAACCAATACACTGAGAGCCTCAGACACCTAGCGGTGACTCTCTGAGCCCTCTGGTCATGTAACTACACTCACCTTCAGCATCACTAAATAGTCGTCATGACGCTGGATCTGAAGGAGATTGGACAGGGCAGTGACACCAGCTTTGAAGTCAGGGTTGTTGACTAGGGCGACAAAAAGAAGCTGACAGAATTAATAATACGACAAGAAAATGAAAGTGTATAGTACTTCACTGGCATGATCAAAACATAATTAAATTCCCCAGTCCTAGTCCTTATGATTCTGAAGTGTGACAGGGAGATGAAAGGAGAACTCTGCCTTTAGTGGACAATACACTTATGGCCACTTATGTCTCAGTTATTCATCAATCAAAGACTGATTGAGAGCATCAGCACATGAGACATCTCCATAGATTCCCACGCATCCTTTCTCGTATTGTTGACCAGACAATGTCATGGAGGTTGAGTTCTAGGTATTTTATTTCTGTGCGAGTTCCAGGAATTCTATTTCTGGGGGGGGGAACAGCCCTTGATGTCGGGAGGGTCGGTGAACTCCAACTCCCAGCAGCCTCTCTGTTCTGGGCAGCTTGAAGTGGGTGAACAGTCATTCCGGCGGTCAAGACAGACTTGGTTTTTGGGGGAAGCCACTTCAGTGTGTGTTCTGGCTTTTTTTTAATCAACCACTTCCATCAGAAAACACTGAGGCTGTGGGGAGGGGGCGTTGTGGGGGGGGGGGGGGGGCCTGAGACAGGAAATACAACATACAGAGGAAAATGGGTTGGGGAGTGGCAGAGAAAGAGAGAGACAAAGAGGGAGAGAGCACATGAAGGAGAGATACATAGAGAGAGGGAGAGAGAGGGAGAGAGCACATGAAGGAGAGATACATAGAGAGAGGGAGAGAGAGGGAGAGAGCACATGAAGGAGAGATACATAGAGAGAGGGAGAGAGAGGGAGAGAGCACATGAAGGAGAGATACATAGAGAGAGGGAGAGAGCACATGAAGGAGAGATAGAGAGAGAGAGGGAGAGAGAGGGAGAGAAACAAGAGAGAAAGACAGATGGAGAGAGATGTGGAGGGATGGAGAAAGAGGAGAAGGGAGAGAGAGAAAGAGAGAAAGATAGAGAGAGAAAGATAGAGAGAAAAAGAGAGAGAGATAGAGAGAGAGAGAGCCCACTCACTGTCCAAGTTGATAAGCGGATCTATGGGCTTCTGGGTGTTATTGGTTGCTGCAAGAGGGGGGCAGTTCCTGTACTTCTCCACTGTGACGGGGGCATAAGATCAGACCACCACATTAGTAAGCCAAGTTATTATATCATGTACAATGTACAATCATCCCATAAGTTCTTACACCTATATGCATTTAGATAAATGCCAGAAGCCGGCTTTAATAATGTATGACTGAGATGCCAAATGTCAGAGCCTCTGCCAAATATGTGACACGTGAGCTATCTAGTGGTGAAAATATATATTGCAACATGAGTGTCAAAAAAGTCTTTGCCAGCTCTGGAGAAAAGCCAGCCATGTATTCAAGATGTAGGCTAATCAAATCCATTTGTGCAAAAGATTAGCATCATTTGCACTGCCCATCATAAATCATTAATGAAAAACAAATAATAAACAACCAAAAGAAGAATTAGCATAACACACCATTATCACCATACTCCAGTCGGACACCAAGGCCAAGCAACCAGTCCACACACTCCGGTCTCTCCTGGACACTAAATGGACAACTCACATCTTGAAGATACTAAAGGGCCGAGGAAAACAGGGGGATGTTTAGTATTTCAACACGACATACAGGAAAGCTGAAAAAGAACTTAGAGGAGTTAGAGTGGTATTTGTTTTAGAGGTTTGGTGTAAGATAAGAGCAGAGAACAGGGATCATAGTTCCAAAAGTTTGGACAGCTATGACCATGACCATAAAGACATGCATGACAAATAATGTCCTGCTATTGAACTCCAATAAAACAGAAGTCATTGTTTTAGGTCCTAAAAAGATTAGGGATATCCTATCCTCAGCACAGATCTTCGACTATCCTCATCCACAAGTGTTAAAAATCTAGGAGTTACAATTGACCAAGACCTATCACTAAATAATCACATAAAACAGATTACCAAAACTTCATTCTATCACTTAAGGAACATGTCAAAGATAAGGAAGTCTTTATCCTTACCAGACGCTGAGAAATTAATCCATGCTTTTGTCACCTCAAGGATTGATTATTGCAATGCTCTATACGCTGGCTGCAATAACACCTGTCTAAAGAGCCTACAGCTTATACAAAATGCAGCTGCTCGCACACTTACTAGAACTAAAAAATATGAACATATTTCCCCTATCCTGGCATCCCTACACTGGCTGCCTGTTAAAAGTCGCATTGACTTCAAAATATTACTTCTAACATAAAAAGCCATTAATGGCCAGACACCAGAACATATTAAAGATCTCCTAGTCCCATATAACCCACCCAGACCGCTACAATCACAGAATACTGGCCTTCTTGTAATTCCAAGAATCTCAAAAACTACAGTAGGAGGCAGAGCTTTCAGCTATCGCGCACCCCTCCTCTGGAATAATCTCCCTTCCTCAATTCGACTAGCAGACACCCTCCCTATTTTTAAGTCTAGATTTAAAACACACCTCTTTACTGCCTCCCATAGTTAGGTATGGTGCAGTGTGGAACTTCACCCACCTCAGGGATTTTTGGAATGGACCACCCTGCTGAGTCCTTGTGTGACTGGCCCCCCTAGTCATGCGTGTGATGGTGGTCACTGACCATAGCTGCGCTGGTGTTCACTACCCCTCACCATGCCTTAGTTATGTTGCTATAGCATAGTGCGGTCATGGACTTTTCATGTGCCACGCCGTACAACCCCCCCCCCCCCCCCCCTCCCCTTCTCTCTCTCTCAACTCTCCCTCTCTTGCCTATTCTCACTATGGTATACTGTAACAATATGTAGTACCACTGATTACTTATTGACATTAACCATTTTGATTTTCAGTAAAACTAACCCACTCTACATCTCTCTTTCTTCCCCCTTAGCTCACTTGTGAGGTATATCATCACCTGTCATCAGCCATCTGTGTGCTTGGCCCTCATCTCACCCATCTCACCTGAAGTCCCACCCCTATGACTGCCCTATCATCGCCTACTACTGTCCCCCTACCTGGATTCCTGGCCCGTACAGCCTAGCAACCCATCACCCGCCTATGACAACTCTGCCCGGATTCCTGGCCCGTACTGCCGACCCACCACAGGCCCTTTGACCACTACTATTCCCCTGGACAATTCCAACGCTGGACTATTTGAACTTTCTGACACTAAATTAGGATTAATGCATTATCATACCGGATATGTAATCATCCCACCTCTTGTAACTTTCACCTCAGGTGGCTTTAAACACCATGTCCTATTCTCTACACCTGACTATCATATGCATGGTCATTTATACTGTCCTGTATTTGACCCTAGGCAGATGGGTCAGGCCCTCGAGTCGTGGATCTGCTTGAGGTTTTTTCCTACATGCATCTCCAATTCTAGGGAGTTTTCCCGTTCCCCTGTTACCCTGTTACTCTGTTACCCTGTTACCCATGGGCCTTCTTTTCTTTTATTTTCTTTCTCTGATTGACTACACTCTGTAAAGCGCCATGATACATGTGTAATGTTTTGGCCTATTTTTTACAGTCTATGGTTTTGGTGCTCTATAAGCACAATTGAAATTGCATTTACTTAGCACTGGGGACCTTCTGAACAACTTAAGTCCACTCCCCATGGAGAGGATGCTTATATTCATTTATTCAAATATTCATCTGTTCAACTGACTATTCAGCACAAAATCAAGTAACAATGCTGTATTGGGACAGTGAATAGGGACCTAGGGAAAAACAACTTGTCCTTTTATGGTGCAAAAAGGTCTGCATCCGAAAGACTGACAGCATACCTTACTGGGCCATTGATTCAGTGTGTGTGTGTTGTGTGTATATCTATGCCAGAACAACTCACCTTTTCAAAGGCTTTGGGCCACTCAGAGCTAGGGATGTTGCGCAGGTTACCTCGGTCTTCAATCTTATAATGCCTTATCTTTTGATCCTCTAGCCACACTATGAAATTCCTGAATTCCGTTTCATCTGCAGACAGTCAAAGATGTGAAGGTAATGTTGAAACGTATTATATTAAACAAAAGTAGTTATTGAAAATCTCTAATTATGTCACTAAAGTTTACTTCAAGTAAAAAAAAAACTCGACTAAGGAAGCAAGTCAGCGTGCATCACAGTGTCCCTGAAATGATGAAAGGATAGTGAACCTGATGACCTATTCAGCAAGGGATCACAGGACTGCCTGATCACACCAGATCCCTGGCAGCTGGATAGCTCAGCTCACGGGAAAAGACTGGGCACTTCGACAAGTGAGGTGGCTAGTACTGGACACACTGGCTAGTGTGTCTTTAATGCTGATGAAATACTTCAGCGATATCGGTTATACACACCCATATTTAACAAACCCATTCACTCCAGTGCATTGATCTACGATGATTAACGAACAGAATCGTGTAATATTTTCAACATAAATGACAAGTTAGGTAACAAGCCAGCTAACTAACGTTAGCTAGCTCTGCTAACTGGACAGAACACCACGTCAGCTCCTAGAGAGTAACTCTTACCTTTACAGTCAAAGCCAGAGGGGTTGTGGTAATCCAGTGCAGTAAGCTTTCTTTTAAACATTTTAACACAGATAAATCCTTGTGCAATTGTAATATTAGTTGTCTGGCTGCCGCTAACGTCTGTCGCCTTCAAGGTAGGTCTGGCGAAAGCACAGGAGCTGAGAAATGGTCGCGCATCTATGACGTATTTTGACAGCGCCTGGTCACGGAGTTGTTTTTTAAAGAGTTTTTATTTTATTTTATTGATAACCATGAACAAACAAGCATGGCCCTTTTGTCACACATAAACACATTTACAATGGTTGAGCAAAAGAAAAAAGACAGAGAGCACGTCTGGACCTCAGCTCAAATTTAGTTAATAAAGAGATTAGGTCAAGGCTCTTTTATCTTTTACAAACCTTGCACAAAAGGTTGAATTCATTCTTCCAATGGACCATACACAGTTCAGTTTTAAAGTAGCTAAATTTGTGATAGAAATCCCAAATCAAATTAAGAATAAAGGTAAAATTATGGCCGCTGTATTAGATTAATTGTCGAAAACACAGAATTAAAGAAAAACCTTGTCTAATGGCAATGAATTGGCCTGGTGACTTTTTTCTTTTGAACCAATGCCAAAAGGTCAGCATAGGCCACACACATTATTACACACATCAGACATTATTATGGGCTATAACAGGGGTGTTCATTATGTCCAGATTTTTTCCATACAAAGTGTTCATGGGCTAATGCATCATTTACCAAACTTGGGGTGTGTTTCCCAAAACCATAGTTGCTAACTTAGTTAGCAACTTTGTTGGTTGCAATGCAATTTCCCATTGCCGACCAACTAAGTTGCTAACAGGTTAGCAAGTATGGTTTTGGGAAACGCACCGTTGGTCGGGACCCCATGTGGGCCTGAAATTCAAACGGGGTCGCCGAGATACTGGGTATCTTACAATTGACTACAGTACATTACATTATAATATACATACAATAAATAAAAAAATATTAAAAACCCCATGATCCAAGTTAAGTAATGGATCCTTCATTATAATCTAAGTAAAAATAAACTTAGACAGCCTGCATGAGATGTTTGATGGAATTATGCTTGATCAATTTTCGAAACAATGTAGCAAAACAACCAGGCTTGCAAAGAAAATTTGGGGGAAATTGAAGAACTGCTCTCGTCTGGATGTTACAGCAGAGATGGGTTGCACTCTTTCTCTCAACATGTGAATGATTGGAGTCGCTAATGTTTTGTGACATCAAAATAGGGTCACCTACCTAAAAAGCTTGGGAAATGATTGGCATATGTTCACATGATGATGAGCTGCGGTGAAAGATCGGTAGCCTATTGGCTATGACTACCTAAAACCGTTTTGATAAAGAAACTGTAAATTTAAAAATAGCCCCTAGCCTATTTCATAAGCCTGTACAAAAGTGCATTCGTTTCCTCAAAATTCTACCCCTGGCCTATTTCATGAGCCTGTACAAAAGTGCATTAGTTTCCTTAAAATTCCACGACATACCTCACTTTGCCTCAGCACACCAGTTGAGAACCACTGGGCTACAATCTCTTTAGGTAGCTCTTTAGGTCTCTGAAGGAAAATAAAGCATATTAAATATACAAAATTAAACATATAAACATATTTTCCCAGAAGTCATATGATACAGTATTTAGGCTACTGTAGCAAATAAATACAGTTTTAAACAAGTAATCTGTGGCCACATAGTCAGTCATGATCTGCCTTGAAATGTGTGGTTTTGGATGGGTTTTCATCTGTGGTTTGAGTTTCTGTAGCACTAAACATCAGGAACCCGTAGTCTACTCCTTCATTTCTGGGTGAAGAATGTTCAGTGATGGCTTTCTCTGTGCCACTGCTGTCAGCTGTGAGACATGGCCGTTCCCCAGAACTGTCTTCAACTGAAAGGGTCTGGATGCTGATTTCCATTAAGTCTTTGGCACTGAGCACCAGGTACTTTATTGCCTCCTCATCTTTGTTTTCTGTTGTGTCTTGTGGTGTAGTCATGGCCTCCTCACCACCACTGGTGCTTGGCAGAGGATAGTTAGGTGTCTCTTGGCCACCAGACAGTGACGCTGGCTCAGATTCTCTGTCATTAGCAGTGAACATGAGGTAGTTAAGTCCCTCTGCGCTGACCACTTGGGTAAGGCCATCCCCTGGGCTCTCATCTTTATCCACACCTTTGCACTCTTCATCTGAAACAAACATCACGTCATCTACATAATAGTCGGTATGTATATGTGAAGAGATGGTGGTGTGATGAAGCGATACACTGGCAAAAATGAAATCTAACCAAGTGTTATTAATCTTATAATAAGATCAAAACATCTATTTGGTATTGTTTTAGTATGAAGAGCCTTACCTAGCGCTCTCTCAAAAGATCATTTTGACTTAATTTAAGAAGAGTTTGATTTATTTTAAGGAGTCTTATCATGATAAATGTACTTAATGCAGTGGCAGATAAACTTTAACACAGCTTAAAATAAGTCAAACTCTTCTTAAATTAAACCAAATAATTTTACAAGAGAGTGCTAGGTAAGTCTCTTTACTAAAAACAATACCACATAGATTTTTTGATATTGATATAAGATTAATAACACTGGGTTAGATTGTATTACATAAGCAGTTTTTGCAGTGTATCTAAATGGGAAGTAATCATTTTATGGGCTAATGATATGCTTGGTAGTTAATGATGCGCTAGTATATATCACACTACACACAAGCACTGAAATATATTATGTGAATAAATCTTACAGAATCATAAAGGTTAGGCTGTTTATCATGTGGCAAGAAAACAAATTTACTTTCCACTATTAATGCTTACCATCCTGGAAACCATAATTCACTATTCCTTTTGACCCATCTTGTTCTTCTCTAAGCTGATCCCCCAACTGTCTTAGTTGACTGATTCGTTCTTCCAGGCAGCGAAAGTTTGGCCTATCGCTGGGAGTCTTTGACCAACATGCCAACATTAAGGCATATCTGTCAGAAAACCAAACCAAAACCAAACAAGACAAACAGAGAACATTTCTGTTCATGATTTCAGTAGCCAATATAATTCATTCTCCAGGTTATGGACAACTACAGGTATCAGGAAGAAGATATTAGTGTCTATTATGTACGTATACAGGGATATTAATAAGCAGGTTTCTCTGTGTTCATGTAAACATCATATCCCAAAATATGATAAAGTCAGGATAAGTCCCATAACCAGGGTACTAAAGTGCATGTGAACACCATCCATCAGGAAAACTCACAGGCTCTTGGGGCAGTCTGCAGGAGCCGGAAGTCTTCCACCTGAATTGATGTGGTGCATGACCTCGAGGTTGGTCAGGGCAGGATAGGGCTGTTTGCCCAATGAGACAACCTCCCACAGGAGCACCCCAAATGCCCTGGGACAGCAAAGACGTGAGGCAGACATGAGACAGACATGAGGCAGACATGAGACAGACATGAGGCAGACATGAGACAGACATGAGGTAGACATGAGGTAGACATGAGGGAGGGATGAGACAGACATGAGGTAGACATGAGGGAGGGATGAGGGAGGGATGAGGCAGACATGAGGGAGGGATGAGGCAGACATGAGGTAGACATGAGGTAGACATGAGGGAGGGATGAGGTAGAAATGAGACAGACATGAGGCAGACATGAGATAGACATGAGGTAGACATGAGATAGACATGAGACAGACATGAGGTAGACATGAGGGAGGGATGAGACAGACATGAGGTAGACATGAGGTAGACATGAGGGAGGGATGAGGCAGACATGAGGGAGGGATGAGGCAGACATGAGGTAGACATGAGGTAGACATGAGACAGACATGAGGGAGGGATGAGGTAGACATGAGGTAGACATAAGGGAGGCAGCACTACAGGAAACAGTGGCCTGTCTTGACAGATTCTCAACCTGTTCACACTGTTTCTGTTTGTGAGGTCTATAGTGGCGTGATCTGTTCCTGGGTCAGTTACTGAGGAAGTTTGAATCTGTGTTGTGCTCTTGCAGCGTCAGCCAGAGTGCGGTGCTTGTTGGTGAATGAATCACTGGGAAACTGCTGAGCTCTTTAGCAAAATAATTAACATATTCTTCTGCATTTCAGTAGACCTACACTTTGTTAGAATTGCAGTGCTTTGTAACAAGTACATGACATCTCAAAACAGGGACAAGTTATTTCTTATTACAGAATTATTTGAACAGTCTACACTCACCATACATCTGAGTACTTATTGAACATGCCATCTGTTAGGCTCTCCGGAGGCATCCAGCGAACAGGAAGCAGACCCTCTCCTCTCTTCCTGTAATAGTCGTTCTTGTAGACGTCGCGGGACAAGCCAAAGTCTCCGATCTTAACAACACGTTCGGGGTCTGTGTAGCCTTGGACAGAGACCAAACAGTTCCGTGCAGCGAGATCCCTGAGTAGAGCGTGTATTTCAATTGCAGTGACGGGAGGCCAACATAGCAGCTAGCAAATATTAAAGCTACAATTATACTCCTTGTATTTATTGCTAGAAATAAAAACACTACATATTATCCCACATCACATTCATTTAATCGTGATGGTATTATGATTATTATCAATAATTGTACTTATTGATATCACACCTGTGCACAAAGTGCATTTTCTCTAAGTAGGCACATCCCTTAGCGACATCCAGGCAGATATCCATCAGATCACCCAGATTAAGAAGTGGCCCATGGTCCTGACATCCATGAATTAAACACAGCAATGAGAATATATTAGCATAACCATATTCCCATACTCATAAACTGAATTAATTAAAAACAGTTTTACTTTCAGACATTTTGTGAGCACGGATGTAATCCCTTTGATATTACTACCCAAGGGGAATCTCATCACATTTAAGCACTGATGGTAATACTGAGTGCCAACCTCATGCATATTCCTGTCAATAACGAGTGAGCATTTTAAAATCAAAATGAAGTGAGATATGGTTGTGAGTGTGTGGGGAGGCACTCACCGGAGCGGGGCGCGCTCCCATGAGGTAGGAGCGCAGGTCGCCCCCCTCCATGAGCTCCAGGATGAGGTACTGCGGCTCATTCAGCAGACACACGCCCAGCAGACGCAGGATGTTGGGGTGGGAAAACTGACTGGGGGAGGGGGAGCAGCATGTTATGAAGGTTGGCTTGTGATCGATCATCCATAAACTCACTCATGTATGCACACATGCATAAAAACAAACATGCACATTGCACACACACACACACACACACACACACACACACACACACACTCCGATAGTTGCACATAAACATTGGGTTTGCATTTATTTTAATTATCATATTAACACTGAACATCAGACAGAAAATAACAACAGGAAATCCCACCGACCTCATCAGATGAGCCTCTTTCAAAAAGTCTGTTTTTTCCTCATCTGTGGCTCCTTGCTGCAGGGTCTGCTCAATAATGGACATCATCATGGTTTGAATGAAGGTCATCGAAATCAAATGTACACTACCATACTCAAACGAATGAAGGTCATCGAAATCAAATGTACACCACCACACCCAAACGAATCATATAAGCTCTTTGGACTGAACTGAACTCAAATTGGATTTTTCATTTTGCAATACATGTGAATGTGTTCCTTTGTGTTATTTACCTTGACGGCCACCCTTGTGTCTAACTTTAAGTCCACTGAAGGGATCCCTGTTGCAATGCCCTCATAGACCTCCCCAAAAGCACCACTACCCAGAAGCCTTTGCAGTTTTAACTGGTCTCTGGGAAACACAGGGAGCGGGCCAATGTCACAGTGGATGGGCAGGGTTCTGTGTGAGGAAAGTAAAGCCATGGTCAAACCCATGGTTAAATATTAGTTCATCATTTATGATTGCACAGGCTGATTACCGGGATGAGTCAGAGTCTGACAGAGTCCTTCTCACTGTTTAGAGCCTTCTCACGCTCTCATTGCAACCAATCACATCCACTGTTGACATACCAACTTGCCAGCTGACTTTATAACACTGTATGTGATTGTGTGCATGATTCATGCCTATTTATGGTCACCCTTCTAGACAGTCTAGACGGTTCTCCAGCTTCAACATAGGACGTTCCTTCTCACAGCTACAGCCACACCTTGGCAGCCGTGGCCTACTGGTTAGCGCTTCTATACTATACTTATACTTATACACCTTATTTCATCTACATGAGTCCTCTAAATAAATGCCCACTTGCCTGACAGCATAGCAGGCATTCCCCATGCCAACCAGCCCCCTAATCTCCTCCAGTTCCTCATCCGGACACAGAGGTTCCACCTGGGGCCCGGGCAAGGTGCTCTTTTTGCCGGTTCTCCGCCGGTGCCAAACTAAACGCAGGAGAGAATAGCACAGTCAGCTGAAACATATTATCTGTCGTCTTTCACTAAATTGCCTGCTGCTCAGTAATTACTGTATCTTGTTACTCACTGAAAACAGCAGTGATTATCACAACCAGAAGAACACCTGTCAGCACACCAAAGGCGATTACAACGGCATCTATCTCTGTGGATGACTCTGAAAAGGACAAATAAATTATTCATAAAAATATAAATTCAAACAAATGTGTTCAAACTGGTATGAGATAAAAATAGGAATAAAATAGGATAGGAGATGTCTATTATATAATCAGACACATGAAGTTTTATGAAGATAGCTCTTACCTGTACCAGGGGAGCGAAGGATTGTAGAGGTAGTGACTCCATTTCCCCAGTAAGTGTAAGGAGTTATGGCCAGACTGAATTGTGTATTTGGAGAGAAGTGTCTCACCTCCAAAACTGGCTCCGTCAGAGTATTTGATGGGGGACAGAAACCTTCCATGCTGTTCTATAGATTAGACGATACTGAATAAGGCCATGCTGAATATTTGCATTAATTTGCATTTGCAATAATCAAACCTTATACTCACACTTACAATACATGTACATGTACACATTATTAATTTCTTCATTTAGGACACGGTTATAGTTATAGTGTATATCTGCTTCACTCAGCATTAGTTTGGGGTATTGATTCTATTACCTGGGCTTTGCCTACAGTTAACCTATAGGAACACATCTATCTATATAATATATCTATCTAATCTGTCTATCTATCTAATCTATCTATCTATCTATCTATCTATCTATCTATCTATCTATCTATCTATCTCCTGTTATCTGGACTTTCAGTAGCAGTGGCTAGTGTACCCTTTTGTCCTGGTCTGTTCGGGGCAGCTGTAAAGCGGCAGACTGCACACAGTAGAACACAGAGCCGTAGTTAACGTGGTTGCTAAGCTCCCATGTGATGCTGAACGCGGTGGCGTTCCCCACCAGCTGGACAGATGCTTCCGGAACCGCCTGAGGTATCACAACAGGAGGGTGCAGAAATCCATCTGAAAATACGCACACGCACGCACACACACACACACACACACACACACACACACACACACACACACACACACACACACACAAGAGAGAGAGAGTAAATGAAAGCAATTGCTCATTTATGTCATGAATATCTAATCAGTGTGTTAAAGAAATTAAATCTTTAAATGCACACAATATTGTTCTATTAAATAAAATTCAAATTTAAAACGCACGTGCACACACACACACACACACTCACGCACTCACACACACACACATATCAGACTAGATAAACAGCTGTTCGATGACTAGGCACAGGCCCAGTAGATAAGTCCCAGGGAGAGCTGACCTGGTAGGGGTTTGAGCGTGCTCTGTATCAGGGTGAAGGCCGTCAGCGTGTGGGCAGGAGACAGCAGCACGCTCTGAGTCTGGTTCAGCTCCTGGAGCCAGAGCCTCTGGTCCCTGTCCAGCCACAGCAGACGGCCGCTGTAGAAGGCTAGCCCAGGGCCGGACACCATGGAGGAACTCCATCTGGGGGTGTCTAGGACAGGGCCATGGAACCTAAAACACACACACAAAACACAAACACACACACACACATAAAAAAACACACACACAAAACACAAACACACACACACAAAACACACACACACATAAAACACACACACACACACACATACACATATAAAACACAACACACAAAACACACCCACACATAAAACACACCCATACACACAAACACACGCATAAACACACACACACACACATAAAATACACGTCCACACATAAAAAACGCGCACACACACACACACACACACACACATGTTGACAGACATGGTGGAGCAGCGGTAACATTACTGCCAGTCAATGGACGGCTCAAATTCCATTCCCAAATCTGCTGTTGTGTGTCTGTGACACTTTGGTTAAAAGCGTCTGCTAAATACCAGTCAACTTTAACTTTATCATACATACACAATTAAATACAACAAAACAGTTATTAAGAATCACATTACCGTACACATAAGCCTGTGAAAGCAGGAGGTTTCTAGCACATTACCGTACACATAAGCCTGTGAATGCAGGAGGTTTCTAGCACATTACCGTACACATAAGCCTGTGAAGGCAGAAGGCTTCTAGCACATGCATTACCGTAGGCTACACATAAGCCTGTGAAAGCAGGAGGTTTCTAGCACATTACCGTACACATAAGCCTGTGAATGCAGGAGGTTTCTAGCACATTACCGTACACATAAGCCTGTGAAGGCAGAAGGCTTCTAGCACATGCATTACCGTAGGCTACACATAAGCCTGTGAAAGCAGGAGGTTTCTAGCACATTACCGTACACATATTCCTGTTTTTGTTTGTATTTATGTAATGTTCGTAATTTTGTGTAATGTTCTGTTAATTTTTTGTATTTATTTTTCTAGTTAATGTATTTACTCTTTATTTATGTTATTTTCGATCGTTTTTGTGTTATTCTTAGTCCTTTTTTCTGATTAACAAACTCGGCTGACACCATCAACGTCAAGTTAACGTTAACCAGCTTCCATTGGGCTGATGAGCGCCTTGGCTAGCCTGCCTCTCTGAAGTCCCTCATCCATCCGTGACGCTGCACATCCAATGTCTGGACGGAGGGATTGCTCAGCAAGGGTGCCTAACTTCAATCTGCAAGAGATCTGCAGCTGCCACGACCACCGAGCTGCGGCTGACATGCGAGCTGCCATGTTAGCATCTACCGGTGCCTAGAGTCTGGATTGAGTGCTAAGAAACTCTGATGACAGCGTCAACCATGAAATAACAAACAACAAACGGTCACTGTCTAGGACCACCGAGCTGATAATCAGCAGGGTCGCCCATCACAAATTCGGACTGTCTTGTCCTTCCAGTGCTCTCCAGACTGCCAGTGAATTCTCCGGGTTGGTCAGTTATAAAGAACTTTGCATCTTGAAGACTCAGCTGTGCGCAGTTTTCACACGGATCATCTTAGCCCTTGGACATTTTCAGCCGGTTGGAAATTGGACTAATTTTATTTTTTTATTTTTATTTATTTTATTTATTAATTTGTTTGTTGTCTGTCTTGTATGTCTTGGTGTCACGGGTACGCTGGCGACTACGCCGCTCCGTCCGGCATCTATTGTCTTTGTTAGTCTGTGTCAATGACAATGTCTTATATGTGGAGCGCTTTGGGTTGCACTCTTGGGGTGCATGTTAAATGCGCTATACAAATAAATCTGACTTGACTTGACTTGACTTGATAAGCCTGTGAAAGCAGGAGGTTTCTAGCACATTACCGTACACATAAGCCTGTGAAGGCAGAAGGTTAAAAACATTGCTGCTCATTTTATGAGTAGAGGATGTGAAGGATTCTAACCTGTGTTTCAGCAAATCCGTTCTGTGCAGGTGCAACATGAGTCCATCCTGCACGAGCCAGAAGAGGGAGCCTTCAGTCAGGTCAAGGGTCATCCCAACCACCTGAGAGGGGGGGCAGGAACATTTACAAACAAACAACACTAAATAATACTAGTTACAGACTTCAGAAAGTTACAGACTTCAGAAACTCTCTTTTTGGCTTTTTAAGGCAGATATTTCATTGTATATGCAATGTGATGAAAATGCACAGTATAACACATTTAATACTGTATGTTGTATGTATTGACTGCATTAATTGCAAGGGTTGAATACACATTATAATTCCTTGATGCTGACTGTTTCACAGAATACATGTTTTTTACTTGTTGGCGTTAACATCATTTATTGTGTATGAGTGTGTGTGTGTGTGTGTGTTTGTGTGTGTGTGTGTGTGAGAGAGAGAGAGTGTCTCTTTATCTCTCTCTCTCTCTCTCTCTCTCTCTGTGTTTGCTGTAGTTCTGATAAACAGTCTGTGTTGTGGATGTGGTGTGTGTGTATGTGTGTGTGTGTGTGTGTGAGAGAGAGAGAGTGTCTTTTTATCTCTCTCTCTCTCTGTGTTTGCTGTAGTTCTGGGGCCGTATTCACAAAGAATTTTAAGGCTAAAAGTAGCTCCTAAGTGGCGAATTTAGGAGCAACTCCTAAAAATAATGGGCGTGTCACTCCTAACTTTAGGACTCCAAATTTTTTTCACTAAAAGTAATTCACGAAGCATTTTAGACCTAAAAGTAGCACCTAAGTCTGGGACAGCTTAAAAGAAGTCGAGAGGACTCCTAACTCACTAAGACCTATTCACAAACAGCTTTTTGTGTCATTTCACGTTGCAATGTTTTGAAATGCGTCGCAACTGCAACACATGAGTAATGACGTCATCCATAGCAACGAAGACTCACCCTTAGTTTAGGAGTTGTCATTTTTCCTTACTAAGAGTAGGTCTGAAAGGCTTTGTGAATAACTTTTAAGAGAAAACTCCTAGCTAAAATCTTTTAGTGCGATTTAGGAGTACTCCTAGCGGTAAGATAAAAGGCTTTGTGAATACTGTCCCTGATAAACAGTCTGTGTTGTGGATGTGGTGTGTGTGTGTGTGTGTGTGTGTGTGTGTGTGTGTGTGTGTGTGTGTGTGTTGTGGATGTGGTGTGTGTGTGCGTGTGTGTGTGTGTGTGTGTGTGTTGTGGATGTGGTGTGTGTGTGTGTGTGTGTGTGTTGTGGATGTGGTGTGTGTGTGTGTGTGTGTGTGTGTGTGTTGTGGATGTGGTGTGTGTGTGTGTGTGTGTGTGTGTGTGTGTTGTGGATGTGGTGTGTGTGTGTGTGTGTGTGTGTTGTGGATGTGGTGTGTGTGTGTGTGTGTGTGTGTGTGTGTGTGTGTGTGTGTGTGTGTGTGGAGGCCAGTTTCTCTACTCTACCTGCTGGCCAGAGAGCAGGCCCAGCCCCTGTATGGTGACGCGGCCCTGTCCATTCAGCCTGGCGCTCTCCACAGACCGATCTGAGCTCCAGTACACAAAGGCCCGCAGGGCGTCCACCACCAGACCCGTGACGACACGGCCGCTCCGCACCACCACTTCCTGCTCCGGAGAGGTTGGACGTCCTCGGCAGATCTGTGGAGATTTTTTTTACCTTTTATGACTCTCTCATTTCCTCTGGTCTCTGTTGGCTGTGTTCCGCCCCAGTCACCGACATCTGATGCTTGATTTAAACAACACAACACGGCTGCCCTACCACATGAGAATGCCTTATGTTTTTTTTTCCCCTCACAGAATCATCATCGTCATCTGCTGCTGATATCCTGCAGCTGCAGCAGCTCTGCAAAGTTATTGTGAATTGGCAGAGATTTAGGTCTACTGTAGGACTAGGCTAGACTGCACCTAAAGATTTAGGTCTACTGTAGGACTAGGCGAGACTGCACCTAAAGATTTAGGTCTACTGTAGGACTAGGCTAGACTGCACCTAGAGATTTAGGTCTACTGTAGGACTAGGCTAGACTGCACCTAGAGATTTAGGTCTACTGTAAGACTAGGCTAGACTCAGGGACGGATTAAACAAATATGGGCCCCTGTGCACAATATCAAAAAAGGCCCCCCCTCCCCCTGACCGCGACGCGCGCGTGCAGCCAGCGCTTCTCTCTTTGCTGTCGCTGTGCAGGCTGGTGCACAACTGCACACAATGAAAATGTAGTACATTATGTTATATATTATAACTCAGGCCCACACAGAAATGAATTCCAGCAGCTGTCCTAATTTATTATTAGGCTGTAATCTCCCTTTGCTGTCCAAACAGTCTACAGCAACATTTTTCACTAAACGGACCGGACACAGTTGTCATATCTGACGGACCGGTAGCAGGGACGTTGATAGTATTTTGTGAGAGGTGGTGCTGATCATATTACGGGGGGTTCGGGGGTGTCTCCCCCTGGAAATTTTCAAAATTCTGGCTGTTAAATATACCCTTTTAACGCAGCTCTCTAACAGAGCAAGCAGGGCCCGTTTTCTGTCTGACTCAGGTGACGTGAACATTGGCTACCTGCATGATAAGGTTTTCACTTCACTGCTGCTTGACACTACCTTGCATGCAGACATATTTCACGATAACAGTGGAGATGTTAGCAAAACTATAGCGTTTGGTAAATGGAGATGCAGATCATCTCCCTAATTAATTTCTTTGCGCAACAGCCCACATTATGCGCTCACTCCAGCGAGACGAGTGAAATAAGTGTAGGCCTATCTGTCATCGGCATCGCCATAGGCTATTTGCTACGATATAAGCTACTGTTAGGCCTACAACAAGTCGCGATGTATTAGGCTATTCAATCGCTATGCTGTTTTCATGAACATTGCAGGAATCCACTTCATTCACCTACCTACGAGTGGGTCAGTTTCACTTTCGCAAACACGCATACACATTGAATGAGCACTCATAGCCTACCACTTCCACCTAATGTTATGCCTCTATATTTTATGAATTAAGAAGTATTTATTGATCAGGAAAACATTTAGTTTATTTTTCTTTCGGTCCGCGGTTCCATAACACCATTCAGTTGTGCCGCAAATTAACAGACAGAAGCACCGGGCATAATCTAGCCTAAATTCATGGCAATTTTTTTTTAAATCCGAGGGCCCCTACTGGCTGTGCACGTGCACACTTGGCACAAGCCATGATCCGTCCCTGGCTAGACTGCACCTAGACTGCAGGTGGAATTGACAGAGAGATTTAGGTCTACTGTAAGACTAGGCTAGACTGCACCTAGACTGCAGGACTTGCCAAGTCTGGTGCTGGCCTGAGACGCAATAAGAACTAAGAATAGCCTCACACTCCCTCCTTCCTTCACACAAGGATGCCACGAGATGCCAATCTCTATTGATTTCCTGTTGCCGCAGTAGAAGCAGGGCTTTTGCTATGATAGAGAGAAGAGGCTTGCTGTAGGAAACTAGACAAGTGTCCAGGCTACAGCTGGTTTCTCAAACAGATTTGGTACAAATTCTGAGAAGTACAATAGAGAACAGCAATGCAGAACTACAATAACAACAGGTCTACCAGTCCTCACATCCATTCCCTCATATTGTAAAGATGCTTCTGTATGTCACACATTGTTCATTTCCTGTAGTTGCAGCAGATACTAGGGGTCTGTCCGAAACAGAAGGGAGCTGTCTGCTGTCTCGCTGCCTTCAGCTCTCTAACGAGTCACTTGCCGTAGCAGGCATCAAGGTACCAGCTACGAACTTTGTTTCGGACAGCCTAGTAAGATAGCAACACGAAACACCGTTGTCAAGATACCAGAAAGCAGAATAATGTAACGTTCGACTTCAGCAATAGCTGCTCACAATTAAATAGAATTTTGGACGTTGAAGGCAGCATGAAGGATACATCTACGCTGCCTACAAAATTCAGCAAAACAGAGGTATCTTGAAAGGCAGCATTTCACAGAAATATTTGATTCAGACATGCGTCGATGCCTCGCTCCCCTGTTAGATATCTTAAAAGGCAGCATTTTTTCCCATTCCGGACACAGCCTAAGTGTACTGTATCACAATAGAGAAGACCCAGATCACAGTTCAACTCTGAAAAACTGATCTGATTCAGAGTCACATTGAAAGGATGTGTTCTGTAACTTTGTTGAATTAAGAATGAAATGTACTGTATGCAAGCTCTTTGCCACAGATTTATCACACAAGTATATGTATATGACAAGTGTGATTTCTATTTATTTTTCAACAGACCTTTTCTACATGGGCAGAAAGACACAGCCCCTGTCAGCAGACAGACAGCACCATACTGCTACCATACTGCACCATACTGCTTCTACGGCCTGGAATATGAAGTAACATGTTGAGTCGTGTTGAGATAGATCAGTTTGGACGCAAATATTCTTGAAACGATGCCAGGGAAGATGGGGGGGGATTGTTTTGGTACGTGTGGACGTGGCCTAAACCTACCTGCGTGGAGTTGCAGCTCCAGTAGAGGTGGGTGCCCAGCCAATCAAACGCCACAACCTCAGCATTCACTGCGCCTGGCACTGCTGTGGCGTTCAGACCAGTCATGCCATCCTTCAGCTCCAGGAAGCTGATGTGTCCACTGCCGTCCACCCAGTAGACCGTGTCGTTGTACCAGTCCATGTCTGTGAGATGCCAAAGGATTCTCTAAATGGTGGTAATGCTTTTCTAGATCACATACTGTGTATCGGAGACACTCCAGAGAGCAGTTTTTTTCCCTATAAAATACTCTCAAGTGCTTAAACCTGCTTGTGTCAGCTCTAATGAGTTTTCATAGATGTATGGGGAAATGTGACAGCGTCTGCACTTTTGTAGTGTGTGTGTGTCTGTGTGTGTGTCTGTGTGTGTGTGTGTGTGTGTGAGTGTGTGTGTTTGTGTTTTGTGTGTGTGTTTTTTATGTGTGTGTGTGTGTGTGTGTGTGTGTGTGTGTGTGTGTGTGTGTGTGTGTGTGTGTGTGTGTGTGTGTGTGCTACCTCTCACTGCTGTAACATTGTAAGCCAGAGATTCGGTAAAGTCGTATCCATCCAGTTCTTGCTTCCAAAGGCCGTTGTTGCTTGCAGCAACTATGTATGGGATATTACTCTCTAAGAACAAAAATAAGAATAAAAATAAATTAAATGAAAAATGTATAACATTTCCCTAATGAAACCATCTATCTAAGAAATGTCTCAAAAGTACATGTTTGCTTTGATACAGCATTTCAAATAAGGACATTGTAGAATCCCACAACAGCAGCATCTGAGGGTGACTTTCCACCAACCCACCGTTCTGCAGTGTGGTTCCCTCAAACAGAACCGATGAGGACTGGCCTCCTGGGGACTTGGCCCTCAACGAGAGAGTGTAGCGCCGGGAGCTCTGCAGATCGGTCACCTCCATCTGTGTAGTGGTGATATTACTGTAGGTTCTGACCACAGAACCACTTGTGGACGCTGTGACAGTGTAGGTCCAGTTCTGCCACGCAGATGGGCCTGATTGATATGAACACAACAAGCACATTAGTAAAACAAACAATCCAGTACTTCAACGTTATCGTCAAATGTATTCATTCATTCAAGTTATAAATTAATCCAAATATTACTTCATGGCAGAAACAAAACAAACTCAAAATAAAAAATAGTATAGTATCCTGCCATCATTATGGGTCCAAGCAGTGCAGCTGTGGGAACCCTATTGTTTATGTTCTCATTATTATTATTTTCATTTGTTTTTTTCCAAGTGATACCAGAGGGTAGTTTCCACTAGCGTTAGCATTAGCATTACTCGGCTTCACTCACTCGCTCCCATTCTTAGCTGTGGCTCCCTCCACCTAAGATTAGCCCTCCTGGATCCGAAGAGGGCGGTCAGGTCCGTGGGCTTCCTGGGCACTGGGTACGGCTGCGACGAGGGACTGCTGTAGAGGAGGTTGTCAAAGCCCCCTGAGGTAGACTGGCTGAAGGCACAGTCCATCAGGTACTGGTTAAACCTAACCAGGCCATCAAGACTCACTTGCTGCCAGAGCTGTAGACCATCGGTGAGCATGACTTGGCTGTCCTCGTACGCCAGACTCTGCACAGTGTCCACAACTTTGATGTCCGACAGCAGGATGGCGGGCACTGAGCCGTCCAGTGACGCAGTGGACAGGGAATGGATCTCCTTCTGGAAGTACAGTAGCTTCCTGCTTTGGACGCTGACCACAAAGTCATGTAGTGAGGTACTGTGGATGACCAAACCCGTGTTCAGACTGGCCTCCCCTGCGAGCTTTGGCAACACAGCGCGATATATCCCATCATGAAACAGTAAGAAGAGCCACCTACGAATAGGAAAGGAATTCATATGCATATTAGTATAATGATCATTTATGGCGCATAATAAATTGATTACTAATACTACATGATCTATATAAGCATGCGGTTGTTACAGGATGCATCTGAAGCAAGGTCAGTGTTGTTATTAATTTGTAATAATGTATAGGCTACAATGCATACGAAGATGTATTAAACATTAACTACCCCTAGTCCATTTCGATTGTTATCTCAGAATTACCATAATGGTGTGTCCTTTACTGAAACATTTTAGTCATACACAGCAAATACTGTATGTTGTGTGAGCTGAGACTGTGATGGGCAACTGGAGATAATACAGGGAAGAAGGGGTGACAGTGGTGAGGGTAGTAGTGATGGTAGAGAGGGCAAATGTAATAGCCATGCTTCTACTGATGACGATGTTGATGTGGTGGTGGTGGTAAATGCAGCATCGATAGTAATAACAATGATATAGTGATGTCACTGATAATGATGGTGATGATGATGATGGTGATAATAATGATGATGGTGGTGGTGGTGATAATGATGATGGTGATAATGATAATGACGTGATGGTGGTGGTGATGATGATGGTGGTGATGGTGATAATGATGATGATGATGATGGTGATAATAATAATAATGATGATGATGATGATGGTGATGGTGATGGTGATAATGATAATGACGTGATGGTGGTGGTGATGATGATGGTGGTGATGGTGATGATGATGATGATGATGATGATGGTGGTGGTAACATATATACAGCAGTGACTGTACTGATGACGATCATGTGCTCTATCAGCATGCTCTTACCCATTATATGGATCTGCTTTGATCCTGGTTGGAAAGCCTGGACTGGAGAGCTGGAGATGAACTGGATCTGAACAGTTCTCCAAACCACAGCGAAACACCTGCACCCAGAGTGGTTTTACAACTCACATATGAGTCACACTTAGCCAACATCAAGTATGTATTAACCACACAAAAATGATTGTAGCCATACAATCATTCATATTGATATAAAAACTGAGCAAAGGTAAAGGTTGGGATGATGTTCTCACACAATTACTGTGTTACACAATTATGATATAGTATGGCTGCAAGATAACAGAGTGTGTGTTTTAAAGGTTTAACCACAAAATCTTTCTTTATTTGTGCCTTCAAAAACGAATCATACAAGGCTGGAACTGTGAACATTTTGTGCAGATAGGACAGGGCCAGTCGGAAATGAAGAAGAGTTTCTCATAGGGCCAGTCAGAAATTAAGAAGAGTTAGAGAACAGCTCCTTACCTTCCCTCCAGAGATGTAGAAGAGTTTCTCACAGGGCCAGTCGGAAATTAAGAAGAGTTTCTCATAGAACCAGTCAGAAATGAATAAGAGTTTCTCATAGAACCAGTCAGAAATTAAGAAGAGTTTCTCATAGAACCAGTCAGAAATGAATAAGAGTTTCTCATAGAACCAGTCAGAAATGAATAAGAGTTTCTCATAGAACCAGTCAGAAATTAAGAAGAGTTTCTCATAGAACCAGTCAGAAATGAATAAGAGTTTCTCATAGAACCAGTCAGAAATGAATAAGAGTTTCTCATAGAACCAGTCAGAAATGAATAAGAGTTTCTCATAGAACCAGTCAGAAATGAGGAAGAGTTTCTCACAGAGGACAGCTTCTTACCTTCCCTCCAGAGATGTAGTAGAGTTTCTCATAGAGCCAGTCCACACACAGCCCCGTGACCTCTTGGGTGGAGGAGTGCAGTAGCCTCAGGCCAGAGGGGTTGCTAAGGTTACCCGCAAGTTTTGACCAGATGTGCACTCCCTCTGAGAAATACAGCTGCCCAGAGCTCTGGTGGATGGACACACCTGTAATGCATGTTTATATTAAAAACAACTTGATCACGTTAGGATTCATTAGGATGCAAGAAATGTGAAATAGGACAGAGTGGTTTTACAGTTTGACAACCATATACTGAATAAAGCACTATATCAATTTCCTTTTCATTTTCCTCAAAATAGAGAGGAATAGGCAGAACAACTGATGCTGAACAGATCTAGAGAGAGAAAGTCTCAAAGGAGTGTGAGTAAGGGAGAGATTGAGGCAGAGACCTGTGATATTAAATTCGATGAGTGCGTCAGAGAGACAGTCTGCAGGTAAATAGAAGTCATCAGCCTCCTTCTTCCTGAGGGACTTCAGTCTGGATACTATCATCCAGCGGTAGCCTCTTTGCTCTGCACCACAGAGAAAGACACACATTGCACTCTGATTGGACCAATAGGTTGACATCTTTGTGTTCTGACGACAAGGATTACCAGCCTGTCACAGTTATTACAGACAGTTGGTTTTAGTTTCTTATTGGTGTCAGCTCACCGTCTCTCTCTGGTGTTGTGACTGTGGTCTGTGCTGCTGGACCCTGCCCCTCTCTGTTCACCGCAGCTAAAGACACACTGCAACAAATACATATAGTACATACGCATTTTAGCCAATGGCAAGATATCGCCATGGATTCATTTCAGCGGGGTTCTAGTATTCCATGTTTACAGTAATTAAATGAATCCAGATATTCTTTAGAACGCTTATTTTACAACAATCTCGTCAAACCAGTGAATAAAAAAACACATTCATCTTATTTTTTTTATTTCACCGTCACACTGGTGAACAACAATAATAATAATAATTTAAAAAAACATTCTTCTTGACAACATTTGTGCATTGTGTATCGCGATGTACAATCTCATTTTTATCTGAGAGAAAACTAAAAATGTTTTTTAAAAAATCTCAACTCTACCTGTATGTTGTCTTTGGAGTGGAAGGGAAGATGGTGGCTGTGAGAACGTCTCCTCCCGTGGTCATGCTGATCGTGTCCTCGTGGCTGGTGAGGTTGATGTTGTAGCCCACTAGGGGGCCTCGGGGGTGGACAGGGGGAGACCAGCTGAGCTCCACGCTGTCACTGGACACGCTCTCAACACTCTCAAGCACTGGGGCGCTGGCAGGGGCTGGACAACAAAAAGGGGCTTTGATTTACTGTGCTATCAATAACGTTACAAAAACACTGCCCTGTCTAGAGCTGATGGCACTGTAAGTCTGTAACAAGAGAATAAGACAGAAAGGAACTCCAGTCTCTCTGGGGAATGCAGGAATTGAAACATACTGCATTGCAAAACATTTCACACAATCATGACATTTTAACAATAATATATATTACTTAAATATGGTCTCACACTTTCATGAGTTCAGCTTTAGTGAATGTCCATCTGGACGATAATCAACAGTTCATTAAGTTCAAGAGTTCACAGTTCATCATCTAGAGTTTGTTGATTCCATGAGTTCATTCCTGACATACCTGTAACAATAACAAACCGATTAAAACTGAGTACCTCCATATGGCTGTGTCTGATACAAGGTGCTTTCAGGAGAGGAGATGAGCTGTTGGCAAACCACCACCCAAATCCTGAACTTATACCATGAGTAGGGCTGCAGCTTGTTGACTGTGAAGGGTGGTGCTGTTGTGTTCTAAGAGGTTTCAGACAAAACAAAACAAACAAATAGATCAACAAACAATTCTTTAGTTAATGTGTTTTCCTACACTTACTGTAAAAATGTGGTATTGTATTCAAATGGTCAAAGAGAAATGCTTTATGCAAACCTCTTTGTATGTCCAGACTCCTGATAGGCTGGGGCCAGTCCACTGTGGTATGTACACCACATCTGATTGGTCAAGAGACTTCCAGGACAAGGTTATGTTGTGGGTTCCAATAGCTAAAGCAAAGGGAGCCGATGGCTGACACTCTACAGAAAAACAAAACAAAATTACTTGAGTTCAGATAACTCAGACTTTTGTTACCAAGAACGAACAGATATTCATATGTTATGATGAAGGTCTAGTAGTTGGTTCCAATGTTATAACAAATTCATCACTTACCAGAGCAATGTGTTTCATTCCCATCTTTGCAGCCATCACTGTGAGTCTAAAATTCAGAGCACTGGTTTCAGTCAAACATATTAAAATATATCTAACTTCAATATAACTAAACAAGTAGTGAAGTAAAAATAAATAATAATAAACACAATTACACATAGCCTACACATACATACCCAAATGTTCTGAGGTAGAGTTGTTTGACCTGACACGCATTTAGAATGCGGACGGAAGAAGACAAAAAGCACACTTAAAAAGCTGAGCCTCAGCACCGATACACTTCTCCCAGTGCTGTCCATGTCATGTTCTACGTTCTCCACGATTACGCCACTTTCACACGCTGATTCTTCTGTTCCTTAGAGAACGTACAAACCGACCACACAGCTACCTCTCGTTCCTTAAAGAACATACAGACCAACCACACAGCCACCCTCAGCCAAAACTGTGGCAATCAGTCTGTTCCTCCTGTGTAAAACAGTCCCAGCTGAAAAGAACCTGTCTCAGCAGATCAAAGGCGCTCTGATGTTGCGTAGCAAGCAATGCAAGAGGATTCTCTGGACGTGTGAAGGTTGTAACTGCTCAGGAAAGCCAGCATGAGTAGGCTAATGGCAGGAATGAACTGTGGACTCTGCAACTGAGAGACCAAGGAAGCTGTTATCTTTATGACTGTAGACATATGATTCAGTAGAATGTGTTTGTTTGTTCATAAGTTAAAATGTAATTGAATTCCTTTGTTACCCAAAGGCCGTTATAAAAGGACTAATAATGGCAAAGTAGCCTAAAGCCCCTCAGAGGCAAAGAAAAGACAAATGATGGCCGACCTCTAACTAGGTTAATAACCACTCAGAAATTATTACACTGTAAACCCCAACAGGTTCAATGAACTCAAAATATTTGATGAAACTGATTACCTCAAAATATTTAGCTATGTTAAAAAATATTTTAAGTAATTTCTACTTAAAATGAGACTTTTTTAATGCTCAAAATCTTTAAGGACAAGGATAAAATTAAAAAGAATAATGTCTCCATCTTTTACTCCATCCCCCACTCTTGAAACTTTTGTGTATGCTTGTTTGGCATGCCTGAGTGTGTGTGTGCGGCTGCACAGAAAGTAGCCTACTGGTGCTGAAAAGGTGAATAGATTGTAGAATAGCCAAAGAAGATGTAGCATTGTTATAAAACCTTTAAAATCTCTAAACAATCACAAGTAGGGTAGGTCATCACAGTTCATCCATTGCAGCTGGATTGATGAAAGGTCACTTACACCTGTAGGCTACATTGTATTTGGGAAAAGCAAAAGGTATCAGCATAATGTTATTTATTTATTTATTTATTTTTTATGTATTTATAAACAAAAACATCTCTGTCAGTTCCATGCCGTTTTCAACAGCTATCAAAAACAAAGGTCATTTTTGGATGGATGGATTTTTTGTGAATGTTTCTTCTTCTACATAAGATTTTAGTCATCTTTAGTTCATGTAATACTTTATTGTCAATGCACAAATTAAGTAACAGTAGTCTGAAACGTTATTGTTAATGCACAAATTAAGTAACAGTAGTCTGAAACGAAATGCTGTTTTACATATAACCAGTGGTGCAAATAACTGACATGTCCAAATGGGCCTTGATGAAATGCGTCGCTAGACTGTTCATACACATTTTAACGGGCCAAAGTTGAAGAGCTTTTGTCCGTTATTGTTCGTGCAAATATAGGCTGATTCATGTTCCCTAGCATTGTGTAACTGAGGTCCATGGCTAGTCTGGCTTTCATCAGACCAAGCTCAATCTTTTAAGAAATCAAAAAATAAATAGCGGGCAGATCAGGCTGGGTTCACCCAGCCTAGTCCATAGGCACCCGATATTGTTTAATTTTCAGATTGAGATATACACGCTCTGGCTATTCTAAATGCAAAAATGCATTAGGGAGTTATGACAAAACTGTAACTAACAAACTAGATCCTAATAGAAAGCTGTTAGCTTCCCTAAGCTACAGGTAGGATTATAAGGTAGGCCTATTTACAACATAAATTGTCAATAGGCTATGCTGGCGACACAAATAAAATCTCCTTTGGAAACCAATGGCTTACGATTTACAGTATCAAGCGGACTTAAACTGCCATATCGTGGCGAAAAGTTGTAATAACATTCACGCAGCTCCATGAGTCAAGGAAAGCGCGAATGAAGTAGCCACTTCTAAATGGGACCCACTACACAGTAGATTAAGGTGTTTTGCTAAAGCAGCCATAATGAAATGAAGGGGTCATTGTTTGGATACTTCACACGTGCTTTTTAATTTCACAGACTACAACTACCAAGCTGGAATCAAAGCACATCGATTCCCCTCTCACACCCTGCACGCACTTAAAACAAAATAAACAGGCGTCTCAGTCTCACGCATGTATAGGCAAAACTGTATCAGACCGGTGTAACGTTGGTAAATCTTCCATTGCACAGAATGATTTTGTAGCACGTGCAATAAATGACAGTCGAAAGATACAAACAGTGCTGCTATCAATTTGCTTGGTATAACCGCATTTATAGTTTTCTACAAATGCATCCATCAAATGGGCCTCCATCACTCAACCAACGCTAACGGTAACATTACCTAGGTCCTTATTGATATTACAAGATTAACGTACCTGCAGTAAAAACCAAGCATGTCCGATAAACATCCTCACTTCATCCTCACTTACACTTCATGTGAACATCGTCCTGTCCTTATTAGATGTTCGCTGCGGTAAATTACAGTCCTTGTAGGAAGTGTCCATTATTTTTTCAACCCACTTTTAACTTCCAACAAAATTACGTCTCACTGCAACGATGCGCCATCTAGTGGACAAACGACTACTTATCGCCAATACTGAAAATGCAGCCATGATGATGATGATGAATATTTTGGCTTTCTTTTGATCCTATTGAATTTGTAATTATGTATCGGCCGTTCTAATACCGATAGTATGTGGGTGCCTGTGTGTGTGCATGTTTATATGTGTGCACCGCCATTTACAGGCCAATGAGTGTACAGTCACTAAATGTACACATAACCTAATTTTTTTAGTCCCCCCCATGGATGAAATTCTACGAAACTTGGCATACCCCCAGACCCCCAGAGAATGCCAGGTCAATCCTACACATAAAATTTGGTGCAGTTCTGAACATCTTAACTGAAGATAGGGGCGATTAAAGCAGAATAATATTGCATTTTCATTTTTTACCGGGGGGCAAATCACAAATGAGTGATTATGAGCCAGGTTGATGTGGGCCCTTGAGACCAACATACCATAAAAGATTCACAGAGAACTGTGTCTGCCCTACCCTCCTTTCGGGGGGTCCAGTCCAGCGGGGGGGCTGCAGATGAAAACGAAAAATGACGGTTCCATGCTATCCATGTGGGGGTACATGCCCACCAAGTTTTGTGTACCCCGGTCTTTCAGTGTCCCGGGAATCCTTGTTGGTGTACGTCACTAAATGTACACATAAATTATTTTATTGTAAGGCCCCCCATGAACGAAAGTACACAAAACTTGGCATGCATTCAGAGGGTGTCATAATGATCCTACACTTTTAATTTCGTGCAGTTTTGACCTTGTCAGCCAGAGATATTGAGATGAAAACACCTAATTTTTTGCTTTTTAATTTTTAACTAGGTGGCGCTATACATGAAATAAGTGGTAATGGGATGGGTTGACCTGCCCCCTTAAGACCAACATACAAAAAAAAGGTGGACCTCCTAGGCCCTACGGTTCTCGAGATATTCACAGAAAACTGTCTCCGGCCACCTACAGGCCAGTTGGTGTATAGTAACATAAATTAATTTATTGTGTGGCCCCCCATGAACGGAATTCCACAAAACTTGGCATGCATACAGAGGGTGTCATAATGATCCTACACTTCCAATTTCGTGCAGTTTTGACTATGTTAGGTCACAGATACCTTCAATTACACCACCTCATTTTTACTTTTTTGTGTTTAACTAGGTGGCGCTATACATGAAATGAGTGGTTATGGAATGGGTTGACATGGTCCCTTGAGATCAACATACAAAAAAAAAATGGTCCTCCTAAACCCTACGGTTTTCGAGATATTCACAGAAAACTGTGTCTGCCCTACCCTCCTTTCGGGGGGTCCAATTCAGCGGGGGGGCTACAGATCAAAACGAAAAACGATGGTTCCATGCTATCCATGTGGGGTTACATGTCCACCAAGTTTCGTGTACCCCGGTCTTTCAGTGTCCCGGGAATCATTGACGGAAATTTGGGCATGCGAAAAAGAAAAAAATAAATAAATAAATAAATAAAAAAATTTAAAAAAATAAATAAAATCTGACTAAACCTATATGACCGCCGCTTCGCTGCGCGGCGGTCATAATAATTTGACAAACAAACATTATCACTACTTAAATCATTGATAAGTTCAATGAACCTGATCATTTTGAAATCATTGTTAAAACTAACAAAATTGACACTGGAAATGGAGTTGATGTTTTTAAGTTATCACTCCTAATAATATATTCATGTTATCACCAAGACTCATTCAGTTTCTCAGACCTTAACACTGTCACTTCAGTCTCTTATATTTTTAAGTTGACTTCACTCTATTGAAACACATTTTTTGACTGTTTAGGTTTACTATTTACCTCAAAATCAAAAATATTTTATTTGTATGATTCAAATAAAAAACTACACAAAAGACAATTTCAATGCAGATTCCATTTATTTAAGAATTCCATTAGAATTCTAACATAACAAGATCCCTAGCAATGCGGTTAATACAGAAAATCAAATAAATAACAACCTTTTACCACTTCAACAAAGGTAATAATACTCAAATAACAAAATAATAGGCCAACATAAATAAAAGCGAAAAGCTCCATTGCTTGCTTGAGTATTAACATGCTGGCAGTACCAACCATGAGATTTGGAAAACAGACTGCTTACTCATCCATCATCAGCTATTTATTTTTAAGGCTAAGCAGCAGTCTAGGAGGTAAACGCTTCAGGTCTTCCAAACCCATTATAATTTTTTGAATGAACTTAAATGTGTAGGACAATTGCTTTGGATAATCGAGATGAAGTGCACAAATTAAGCCAAATAGCAAAATTAACGTCTCTGTCAACTCTGTTATATCACACAACAATATCTCCGTCAAGAACTATAGAATGGATAGCAGGACCAAACTTCACAAAGGAGTCTGTATCACCCGAGACAGTGAGAATAGCTACAGCTTCATCCGAGAAGTCTGGCAGGTCAATTTCTTCTGCCTGAAGAACATGACAGTAATTAGTTAATGAGTAGAGTAGTCAATGAAAAACACTACATGTGTATTTAATATAATATGAAATACCAGTGAATGAAAAGTTCAGGTAAAATTCCCAAATATGTAATTCTTGGTGAATTACTGTATGATTTAATTGCTATTCTGGTGGCTAGGAAGATGGTTGTGGTTGTTGTCTTTTGGCTGCAAGGTAGTATCAGAGAGGGCTGAATAGAAATAGAGATATATAGAGAAGACAAAGTAAAAAAAGAAGAAAGAGTGAAAAAGGACACACAATTTAATCAAAAACTTACATTCCAGGTCTTAAAGAAAGGAAGGGCCTGCAGAGTAATTTTCCTTCTGCTGTTGACATTGACGTCTTCCTAGAAAGACAGAGGGATTGTGGGGTAATGGGAAGACAAATCAGCAGAATATTAATCCTATGCATATATTAAATAAGACTATAGTACAGGTGACATGTAAATACAAGATGAACTCTTTCACGCTCCTGATATGCAACCTCCGGCTCTGTCTCTCTATGAAATCGTGAGAGACGAATGTTCAGTGCATTAATAGACTGGAATGAGCAAATGCATGAGTGGTGTATGCATGGTAATGGGCTGACCCTTGAAAACTGACTGTGATTTAACTAATAATGGCAAAGTAACTGAGCTTGTGTCTTGGAAGAGGCATCACATGACCTGCATAGCCAAATGCCACATAAAATAAGTCTAAGGTGTCATCCCTTCTTTGATACAAAAACATCACTCAACCCTAGCCTTTGTGTATCCCTGTGGAGAGATGCAAATGGATAACATTAGGCTAGGCTATTCTCATTGGTAAATAAATGCTTACAAAATATCACTATAACTTATAATAATATAGGCTACACGTTGGCTACATTGTGACACTAGTAAATGGAGGACAAGTAAGTTATCACTTACCATGGTGTGATGGTGGTTCCTTGCACAGAACTGAAAACATGTCACACAGCCATCTGGTCCTGAGGGGAAAAATATTATAAACAGTATTATTATTTTACTTTTTTGCACAAAAGTCAGTCAGACAGTCTCTTCATCTCTCTCTGTATAGGCAGGCCTATCAGAATCAGCAAAACTGGAATTGACGTTAATATAAGACATATGCTATTGCTGCAGGGTTATTCTTCAACTATGGTACTCTTTGACCTAGTATTTTTCAGAAAATGTAACATCTTTTAGTAAAAATCTTTTTGCATGGTTTAATTATCTACTCTTTCTATAAACTTGCCCTAATAGTGGCTGTAAAGATTTCATATATAATATAATATAATATGATGAATAATATATATTTTTGACATTTTATTCCAAAAGTCTAACTGTCATTTCCAGTATAAGTATATAAGTATATATACTCTTTTGATCCCGTGAGGAAAATTTTATCTGCATTTATCCCAATCCGTGAATTAGTGAAACACACTCAGAGCACAGTGAACACATAGTGAGGTGAAGCACACACTAATCCCGATGCAGCAAGGCCGTAGCCATGATGTCAACATTGGGGGGGACCAAATCTGTGGTGCGGTGTGAATTTCAATAACAGAATTTCAATACATTTCCTGCCATGCAAAAATATGATTAAAATCACAAACAAGTCATTAGTTAAGTCAGTCAATTAGGATATACCAAACTTTTGGCGGACATAGGCACGGATGGATTATGAACCCCTGGGCATAGATGCAAAAAAACCTCCCCTGTTAGGGGGGCCCGGGGGCATACTTCCCCGGAAGACTTTAAAAAAAAAAAATGACCCTTTATATTGACTTGTGAGTTTTGTGGAAATAGAAGAGAAGGGCGGAGAAGCAAGTTCACACAGTCTTAGGCTTCAGGGCCCCCTGAGCTCTTGGGCCCAGTAGGCCCATTCAATAATCCATCCCTGGATATAGACCTGTGGTATGACTCCATTTGTCTCCAAAATGTATATTTTCAAAGAAAATACAAACTAGAGTATCTTTGATAACCTCTATATTACACTGAATGCTTACTCATAGGTTTGGACCTAGCCCAGTCATATTTTGTATTTTGATTTTATTATTCTGGCGGCTAATCACACAATTTTAAGGTTGTTTGAAAGGGATGGGATTCAATATAGGCTACTAAGACAGGTCCCTTTTCTGTCTGACTCACCTCAAGTTACCCTATGCATTATAGGCTGGTTTCTGACAGAAATTACGTTTTGTGTTAAAATGTAGAAACACAGCCTTTATTTGGTGAATGGAGGTGGAAATTCCTTTCTTTGGTTAATGTTCGCGATTCACATTAACTGTAGGCTATCACCGCCATTGTAAACGTTTTTTCAACTTTTGTGCCGTCGCCACATTTGAGTGCTACGTTTTGCCTGCATGGATGCGCGATTGAGTGTGCATCTAAATGTAACATGCAAGATGCAACAGCCATTTCTAAGAGGCTTATAAACCGGCTCATTTCTGACATTAGGCTTATTACTAGCATATGAATGCATTATTTATGTTGTAAGACATGTGAAAGAAATGAATGACACAGGCACGCACAAATTCAAATGAAAGGACACTACGTTTCACTTTCGCTATCATTGCGAGAAAATAGGCTACAATATGGAAAATGCTTCAAAGTTCCCTTTGAGTCTGATCAGCTTCACAAATGAATGGGGTTTCCTTAGGCAGTGCTACACCTTTCCAACAAGTTCCCTTTGAGTCTGATCAGCTTCACAAATGAATGGGGTTTCCTTAGGCAGTGCTACACCTTTCCAACAAGTTCCCTTTGAGTCTGATCAGCTTCACAAATGAATGGGGTTTCCTTAGACAGTGCTACACCTTTCCAACAAGTTCCCTTTGAGTCTGATCAGCTTCACAAATGAATGGGGTTTCCTTAGACAGTGCTACACCTTTCCAACAAGTTCCCTTTGAGTCTGATCAGCTTCACAAATGAATGGGGTTTCCTTAGGCAGTGCTACACCTTTCCAACAAGTTCCCTTTGAGTCTGATCAGCTTCACAAATGAATGGGGTTTCCTTAGACAGTGCTACACCTTTCCAACAAGTTCCCTTTGAGTCTGATCAGCTTCACAAATGAATGGGGTTTCCTTAGACAGTGCTACACCTTTCCAACAAGTTCCCTTTGAGTCTGATCAGCTTCACAAATGAATGGGGTTTCCTTAGGCAGTGCTACACCTTTCCAACAAGTTTTGTGAGAATTGTACCGGTATCTTTTGCGATATTGTTGACAGCCCGCACTGCAGTAGGGTGCAGGAAGCTTTTGATAGCGCACGCCTCAAACGATAAACGCAAAACCTCCAGGACAAACCACTCACAGTGTACTCTCTGAAACCATGTGTTATTTACGTTTGATTGCATTTAAGATAGCGGGACTTGTTGGTTTCCTGTAGTAGCCTATAGCGTTTTTTTCTTTATTTCTTTGTATGTCTGAATATTGGGGGTGGTCATTTTGGTCACATCTGAATATTGGGGGGGACACGTCTATGGTGACTACAGCCCTGCGATGCAGTGAGCTGCCTGCTACAGCCACGCTCGGGGAGCAGTGAGGGGTTAGGTGCCCTGAGGGGTATTCCAGAAAGCAGGTTTACTGGCTTAACTGGGTATGTTAACACAGAGTTAGCGGTAAACCTGGGATTTCAGTTCCAGAACGCTCAAATATGATCAGGCTACGTAAGTAACTATGGTAACATAGGCTCTGAACTTAACCTGGTAGGGGGTAGGTTTTGTTCAGTTTATGTTCAATTATGTTCGGTTATTTCAGTGCATGTTCAATCAGGCCGCTATTTTTACACTTGTCACACAATGGCGTTTCATTTTGACGAAGGTCCGATTGACAAAGAAGCACAAAATCATGTAATATTCATCCGTGCAATTCACCGTGAGAGGGCGATAAGACCACGACATCACATGATAGCCTATCCATTCTTTTCCAAACGAGTTTTTCAAGAGCGCTAGAGTTTTTCAGCTGAATCCTAAATATAGGCTACTTGAAAAGCAGCATGGTGGATTAGAATAGAATAAAATAAATCTTTAATGTAGCCTACACCATAGTGGACATTTGTGTTTGGCTCACCAGACAGATGGACAAACAACATCTCAGACACATTGAAGATATAATTAAAACAAGTACAGTACAAAAAAGGGGAAACATAGCCTATAGAAAATTGATAAATAAGTTTAAATATAGCTGTACAGCTCAGCCAGGTATGCATGTTGTCACTAAGTTTGGTTAAGAATGCTGATGGCATTTGGGATAAAATATTTTTTTAATAGGCTACACACGCTCTCCGACTGGGAGTTTTTGTAGTGTTGGAGACGCAGAGCATATCGGCAAGCTGTCGGTCGGTGCGTAAAGTTTAATTGCCTTGCGCTAAAGCAGTCCCTGCCAACTTCATTCGTTTTCCTGGACACAAACCCACGAGGATCATTAATGTGTAGTTTCACCAACTGGCAGGTCAGCATCACTTTATTAAATTTTCCAAATGTGCCCAATAGGCTACCCATGCCTTCCGACATTCAGCCTTCCGATGATGGAGCGCAAAAGTTTAACTTGGCCCACAGCTGCAGAACCCGTGTTAAAATAGAAAATTACATTTGAGATTCTCAAAGAATTCTATGGCCCACTCAATCTGTGATAAGGTAGGCTAGTTTAAGAAAGCATCATTCAAAGCAGTCAATACAATACGTGATGTCCAGTGAATTATTTAATTGTGCTTTTGACATTAAATAGGCTATCCTAAACGTACGCATTTACACGGTCAGTTAGGCTATTCTCTGCCAAGCAAGGTCTCGGACGCAGGCGCTTAAGTATTGCTCTTTTTTTTGTTATTACAGTTCTCTCCTCGTAAGCCT
Organism: Alosa sapidissima; assembly: GCF_018492685.1. Classification (NCBI taxonomy): domain Eukaryota; kingdom Metazoa; phylum Chordata; class Actinopteri; order Clupeiformes; family Clupeidae; genus Alosa; species Alosa sapidissima. The sequence continues at coordinate 3,197,050 of NC_055957.1, read as the reverse complement.
CGACTATACTCCGCCTCTGAAAAATACGGTACTCTTCGTTTCGCCGGTTTCACTCATTGTTTCGACTCTCAATAGATGATGCCTTTATAAGTTCGCCGTGAACGCGCACAACTCTAGGTTATCTAACACAGGGTTGATTGAACTAACTGGTAACCGGTGTTTTGGAACCGACAGCTCGGGTTTAGTCGCCACAGGTTCACAAGTTTTATCTCAGTGTTTGTTAAACCTCCTTTCTGGAATACCCCTTTGCTCAAGGGAACTTCAGCCATTCCTACTGGTCGGGGTTCGAACCAGCAACCCTCCGGTTACAAGTCCGAAGCCCTAACCAGTAGGCCACGACTGCCCAATCACACGTTTCCAAAACACAACAAAACGTGTGTTTTCAAGCAAAAATAACATCTATACTGTTCCAAACGTATTTTATTAAATATTACACATATCAGACAAAATATTAAATGTATTAATTTTCCAGAAATGCATGTTGTATTATTTTTACATGTTTAACTTAAAATATGTGTTGTGACGGAAATGACAAAGTGTGATGGAGATGACATAATGACATACATAGACAAATTTAAGATTTAAAAGCATTAAGATTTAAAACAAAAACATGCGTCCCTGCCATATGTTATGTAATTATGATGGGAGTTTTTTCTACTAGAACTTTAGTAGGCCTACTATGAAGCAAATAAACTGTGTTTTTAGGGCAATGTCATTTCCACCACGTCACCATGTCATTTCCACCACCAAAAACAAAAAAGTAGTAAATATTTAATTTATTATAATATATAAGGACAAGAAAAGTATCATAGTTGAAGAATTACCCTGCAGTGTTACTTTGCATTACATCTAGCAGCTAATGCGAACCATATAGCTTATGGCAGCTAGGTAGGCTACTAATAAAATGTTTAAAAGTGCGCTGCCTGTTTGTGCGTGTCATGTGTTTGAATTCCAACTTATGAAACGTTGCTTTGGTGTCTAACCTGCGCGGCCAAAGTAGGCCACACCAGAAACGGTTGATAAAGGATCTTTGGTAATGCTAAACCATACTGTTTGTCCAGTTTCCAGTGCAACAACAAGCTGGGGGTCGTTTCTAGAAAGCATCGTTTGCTAACTTGCGTCGCAACCTTGGTAGTTCGCTTCATCGTTCTTGGATTTGGCGTTTCTAGAAAGGGTAGTTCGAACTCTCAATCGCAAACAAGGACGCAAAGTTTGGTCATTTGAGCTACTGCCCCTAGGCAGTCGCACTTGTGTCGTTCCTTGGTAGTTCCTGTTGGTGTCCGGAGCGCCCAACCAAAAATCACAACCGCCTAACCAAAAATTGCGAAGTGGATGTTTATCTCGTGACTCAATGATTGATCTATCCTTATAATCTTCCCAGACCCTCATAACAGTAGTGATAAATGGTGTAGTGGCTAAAGCAGATGACTTATTATCCCAACGTTATAGGTTCGATTTTGTCCTCTTGCTTCTCGCTACCTGCAGGTGAACTAGTGTGACACGTAGATTAAATTGTTTTTGACTGATGTCTTGTACCTATGGTCTCTCGATGTAGAGTAACTATATGTATGGTCAAAACCTACTGTGTATCGTAGGTCTACTCTTACTCAGAGATGAAAAAAAGAGACAGGATGCGAACTCCGGCCGAGCGCGTAGTGCACTGATACGTTGCCGTTAAGCCACGAGACAATTGATAACTTTTGCGATACCAGACATTCGTCCAGGCTATATATTTTTTCCAACATAGATATTTAACACAAATAATGGCACATATTGGTCGGCTTCAGTAAAATGTTTTATATAGGCCTACTTGCAATTAATAGGTTTAGATTTTTGCAGATGATAATGACAATGCCAGCATTAATCACTCGATTTAAAAGAGAAAAATGTCAACATAGGCTGTGGCAGAGAATTTCTAGGGGGTGGGGTATTACACGTTGCCACTGTTTCCACCAATGATATCTATCGCTGCATCATCAACAACGTTGTTGGAACTACATTGTTCGAACGTCGGAGGGTATGGGAGGCCAAACAATTCAAAAGCTTAAGCAAAAAAGGACACCACCCATCCAGCTGGACAGCGCTAGCGACCCAATTGGGCAGCGCGGCGCTATCCGTTCAAACTAAGTTTATGCAAAACAGGACACCACCCATCTAGCTGAACATAGCGAGAGATCTAACTGGGCGGCGCAGCGCTATCCATATTAGAACGTTTGAACATTGAGAGAGATCCAACTGGGTGGCGCGCCGCTATCCACATTGGAACGTTTGGGCGGCGCGCCGCTATCCACATTGGAACGTTTGGGCGGCGCGGCGCTATCCACATTGGAATGTTTCAACATAGCGAGAGATCCAACTGGGCTGCGCGGGGCTATCCATATTGGAACGTTTGAAATGAATTAATAAAAAAAGATTACAAAATCTTTTCTAAAACGATTACTATACACATATAGTAAAATGTCATAAGAAATAAAGTTACAATAACGACAAATTGAATGGTTTATTCATAGATAATCATTCATTGTTTCACCAAGAAATATTTCCTCTATCAGAGTGGTTGCCAAGCAACGCCTAGACTCATTCATAACTTCAAAGACTGGAACTAATCAGTTTTAGGCTAAATTAATTTGGTAAACAGGACTGAGAAGTGGAAGGGTAATATGAAATTCATATGTATGTTATTACTTAAAAACTGTGTGAATTCATTATGAGTTGTTTTCATTGATAATAATACCGTATCATTTAAGTAATCTCCCAATAATCCCATGTTCAAATAAGTATCTGAGTCGTGATCAGTTTGATGGGAATAGCATGTGACTTTCTACACACATTGAAAACTTTGAAACATTGAAAGCAATCCTGTTATTGATATTTTAGGCAGCGCGAGATAGTTATAGCGCAACTTGACTAGGCGGTGTCTGAGTTGGCCAACTCGATAGCGCAGTTGTTGGACAGCGCGCGATGGTCTCTGGTTAGCGCAACTTGACTAGGCGGTGTCTGTGTTGGCCAACTCGATAGCGCAGTTGTTGGACAGCACGCGATGGTCTCTGGTTATGTTAGCGCAGATTGAATAGGTGGTGTCGGCCAACTCGATAGCGCAGTTGTAACATTGGACAGCGCACGATGGTCTTAGGTTAGCGCAGCTTGACTCAATAGCGCGAAGTGCAACTGAATGGGTGGTGTCTGTGTTGGCCAGGCTTTTGATTTGTTTGGCTCACCATAGTTTGAACGGATAGCGCCGCTAATGTTTTAATTTTCTATAGGCTATGTTTCCCTTTTTTTGTACTGTACTTGTTTAAATTAGCCTATATCTTCAATGTGTCTGATGTTGTTTGTCCATCTGTCTGGTGAGCCAAACACAAATGTCCATATGGTGTAGGCTACATTAAAGATTTATTTTATTCTATTCTAATCCACCATGCGTAATGTAGGGATGGAGAATGCTTTTCAAGTAGCCTATATTTAGGATTCAGCTGAAAAACTCTAGCGCTCTTGAAAAACTCGTTTGGAAAAGAATGGATAGGCTATCATGTGATGTCGTGGTCTTATCGCCCTCTCACGGCTAATTCCACGGATAAATATTACATGATTTTGTGCTTCTTCTTCAATTGGACCTTGTTCAAAATGAAACGTCATTGTGTGACAAGTGTAAAAATAGCGGCCTGGTTGAACATGCACTGAAATAACCGAACATAATTGAACATAACCTGAACAAAACCTACCCCCTACCAGGTTAAGTTCAGAGCCTATGTTACCATAGTTACTTACATAGCCTGATCATTTTTGAGCTTTCTGGAACTGAAATCCCAGGTTTACCGTTTACTCTGGGTTTACCCAGTTAACTTCAGAGCCTATGTTACCATAGTTACTTACATAGCCTGATCATATTTGAGCGTTCTGGAACTGAAATCCCAGGTTTACCGCTAACTCTGTGTTAACATACCCAGTTAAGCAAGTAAACCTGCTTTCTGGAATACCCCTCTGCCCGCTGGAAGACGGTACACAAATAAATAAATAAAAAAGTACACCTACATTAAGGCGCGTTCTTACCTTTGTGAAGAGGCTTGCAGTCTAATGATGATTGATGGATCATATCACTGATTGCTTGCAGCTTGCCTGCCTACATCCGGGTGCGCAGCAATCCTTGCAAACAATTAGTCTTAGGCCTACGATGTCAAAGTGTATCAATTTACAACTGCCACAATCGATCGTAGACTAGTTCATTCACCATATATTGGGATTTCCGATTTTTTTTATTGGTTTATGTTGGTTTATGTAGGTTATTAGGTTATTTGCCATGTTGATATGAACCTAACCAATGAAGTTGCACGTCTTTATTACGTCAGACGTAATTTCAATCCACTCTTGAAAGAAATGAGTTTGGGGGTCAGTTCTACTCATATACTAAGAGCTAATCTTGTCAAAATAATCAATAACTGGGAAACTAGTTGAGTGAACTTAAAACTTTTGTGGTGCCTGAACAATATGGCAGCTTTGGGGGTAGGCCGTGGCCCACTGGTTAGCACTCTGGACTTGTAACCGGAGGGTTGCCGGTTCGAGCTCCGACCAGTGGGCCACGGCTGAAGTGCCCTTGAGCAAGGCACCTAACCCCTCACTGCTCCCCGAGTGCCGCTGTGGTTGAAGGCAGCTCACTGCTAATGTGTGCTTCACCTCACTGTGTGTTCACTGTGTGCTGTGTTTCACTAATTCACGGATTGGGTAAAATGCAGAGACCAAATTTCCCTCACGGGATCAAAAAAGTATATATACTATACTTACTTATACTTTGAGTACAGCTCTGCAATTTTATTGAGTTTAGAACACTGTTGGGGAATACAGTGTAGGCTTAGGCTATGTGTCTAAATGTTTCTATTTTAAATAGACAATTATTCTGAATTAACATTAGATCTCCTACACACTAGGCCTAGGCTACTGGGGAGCAACCAACAGAGGTAGGTAAGGCCAACAGACCACTGACCTAGACTTCAAAGTCGCTTGGCTCAGAGCGCAGTTACGCTCCAATGCAGAGAAGGGCGCTAATGCGCAATATAGGCCGGCAAGTGATAGGCTGCCCAGGAAAACACATAGGGAAAACAAGACAAGTTCAAAAAGAGAGCGGGAAAAAGTTACTTTCGTTTTGGAGCGTAACGGCTGGTGGTGCTAGTCACTTTAATCTCGATTTTACCTCGTTTAATTTGATCTCCATTTTATCTACTTTATTTTAGGCCTACTTTATTTAAGGCATACTTTGGAGTGTCAAGGATTAGTCTAGTTAGCTTAATTGGATAGTTGTTTCAATTAAGATCTAGACCTATTCATTCCAAGAATGAATAGGTCTAGATCTTAATTGTGATTTGTTCTTTGCATATTTCGACCTGTTACTCCGACCGACTCCACACTTGACTGAGATTTTGCTAAGGCCCCAGGTGAGTGTTGTGACATTGTTTGGATAATAATGAAATGTTATAAGAACTATTATATTAACTTTAAACATGTATATCCCTTTACTTTATTGGGTTATTTAGCACGACAATACTGACTCAAGTCACTGCGCACCAGGGATGCAAACAGGCGCTTTTCGGCGCCTCGCGCTTTTTTCACGTCAGTTTGGGTGACTTGTGTGAATCGTGCAGATACCGAGGTGAACCGATATATATATATTTTTTGGTGGGGCGGTGTCTGATCATCAGGGACGCTTTCCGGCGACTCTAGCTTTTTTCACGTCATCTACCGCAGGCTACCAGAGGAACCAGAGTGATTCTCATATGGGCCTCCTGGTTAATGTCCGGTGCTTCTGATAAAATGAATATATATTGATCATTATTTAGGCTAAGTATTTTATGATCTGCATGATTACGAATAGCTAAACATATTTAGTAATTTGATTACATCATATTGATATTTAAATTATTAGGCTACACTTGTCTATATCATCACATTTGGTGTGTAAATCTAATTGAGTGCCTGTCACTTTAAGAGGAACGTGAATGCTGAAAAATAGTTTCGCAAGTGCAAGGATATGTGGATTCAATTCATCATATTTGCTATGTCATTAGATAAAATAAATGTTCAAAAAACTAACAAATCAAAGAAAATCTTTCTGGGATGAGATCATAGAGCAGATAAGTGTTTCGCAATGTCCATTTCTAGGCTATGGAAATGCACCAGTTTATCTTTTATTTATTTGCATTGTGCAGGCTACATTCACAAATACATTAGCCTACATAAACAGAATATAGAAACAGGAAAATGTCTCGGATCCATTGTTTATTGCGACTGCAAGATTGGTAGGCCATACATACAAGCCTAACAGTCAGTGATGGTGACTTATAGCCTATGTGACTGTCCGTGCGGCAGCTAAAAAAACAGCTAATGCTATTTTACACAGTAAAATCCGCATTTGAAAGCCTGGTCACCAGTTGGCAGTTTGTATGGCTAATTATTTTGCCTAGACTCCAATGAAAAAGCTTCGTATTTTTGGGTGGCATAGCTGATCTACAAACCACAAAAAGGGACAAACATGTACAGGCTGAAGGGCAAAGAGAATATCACAATGTTCTACTCTGGCCTTTTTTGGGATAGGGTATGTATTGGCAGACAGCCCTAACTTACCGTTGTCGTTGACACACCCGCTCGCTTGACTGCCGGTGCAAACAAGTACAGTAGTGTGCTTTGACACTCTCCGTGCCGTGCGTGTAGGCCTACTGTAGCGTGCATGTCAGATAACCCTTCCCTCTCGTCCTCTTGTTTTTCAGCAAATCATATGATGACGTCTCACTGTTGTGCTGGCTGTCGGAATGATCAGCAGCACAAATAAAATATTGGTGGGGACAATTTTGTCATCTTAAAATATTGATTAGGACTAGTCCTTAGCGTCCCACCCTAAATCTACGCCCATGCTGTATCTACTTCAGATGGAAGTTTTAACACGCAACTGTGGACTTGATTAGTGTGTAGCCTAGGGGCTATCACATTGTACACGGTATTCGCTGCGCTTGCCGCTGGGTTGCTCTTGGTGGAGGTAACGTCCCAAAGATGTTTGCGCTTGCCGCTGGGTTGCTCTTGGTGGAGGTAACGTCCCAAAGATGTTTGTGCTTGCCGCTGGGTTGCTCTTGGTGGAGGTAACGTCCCAAAGATGTGTGTGCTCGCCGCTGGGTTGCTCTTGGTGGAGGTAACGTCCCAAAGATGTTTGCGCGTGCCGCTGGGCTCAGAGCAAAATACCAACGACAGCGCGCCGCGGCACGCGCAAGGGCGGCAAAGCGGCTAAAGGATGGCGCTAATTATAGGCTAGCCTACATCATGTCTGACCACAGCAATAGCCATAACACATTCAGCGGACCTTGACCTCAATAACATGCCAACGACACCTGTCCGTATTCGACATAAACAGTAAAAGATTCGAAACGAGACTAGAATAAGTGCGTCCATTCTGCATTCTGAACACGCAGAGCTTGGCCTAGCTGGAATTGTGGCTATGTTACTGTATTACTTGCTTTTAATACAGTAAAATAGCCACAATTCCAGCAGCATCTGCAGGACTAGATAGGCTACTCTAATAATCTACTTCAGCCAAAGGTCTACAACAATCTTTGTTCCTTCCAACTGAAAAACAGTCAGGGCGTGACGACGACTGTTTTGGGAAGTAAAGCAATTGCAGATTTCATAGGCCTATGATAATTCATGTCACAAAATAGCGTCCATCTTCTTTCATCAGTCTTCTCAATTAAACATAGGCCTAGGCTAGGCTTAATCCTATGTCAAAACAGATGTTAGTGTTATGCCCATTATGATCCGTTGGACTAAAAAATATGTATAAAAGCAATCACGCTTAAATTATGCTTATTGAATGCTGATAGGCCTAAGCATCATGTTTGGTTGTGACATGTTTTCCTAATACAGAACATAAAAGCCTACCTTTTTTGTTCAGGTGGCTTGCATGTCATTGAGCTATGAGCTAATTCTTCAGGAATGGGCATAGGCGCTGTACTAGTAGGCCTTCAGTTTTCAGTGTTATTGCTGAACATTTCTCAGCACCATAACATTGAAGCAAAGGCATCATATGAACCGAAGCAATTGCAGCTATCAAATCTAGTCTAAAGACCCACTATATACAATTGCTTTCCTTAAATAGTGAATGATTCCACTCATGTCACTGCTTATTTATAATCATTATTATCATTTCTGTTTGTTTATTTTGTCTTGGGTACTATACTGTATACTTATATATATTTTTTATTTAGTTAAGTTTGTGTTTGGTAGTTTACTATTTTATCATTATTATTATTATTACTATTAGTATTATTGGTATCATTGCTATTGTTTTGTTTTGTGCTTGAAAAGTGCTATATAAATATTTTTTATTATTATTATATTATTATTATTGGAGTTTAAAATGGACAAGAAATTACAAGTAGTATCATGAGAAACAGGGTTTAGATCATTTATTATGAATGATTTGGCGACCAATCCTAATCTAATAAAGCTCATTATTTTTCAGGATTTCACCATGGATAATGAAAGTGAGGTCCTGTTTTCTGCTCTGGATGCTCTGGACAAGAAACAATTGAAGCGGTTCAAATTTTACCTGACTAATTTATCATCCTTGCCCAGTGGATGGACACCAATTTCAAAAGGCAAACTGACCGCAGCAGACACAACAGACATTGTGGAACTAATGATACAGTGTAACGGCAAGGAAAACTTGCTGAAGGGAGCAAGAGACATTCTCGGAAAAATGGGCCAGAATGACCTTCTAAGCAAAGTGGAGACTTGGATGAAACGAAAAGAGAATGTGGATCCAATGATGGAAAGGTACAGTAAGCTATAAATCCAGAATTCCCACCTGGAAAAGGGGCTAAGAGAACAACATTTCCATTTCCATAGAAAAATACATGGCTAATTTATGCTAGTACATCCACACTATTCCGTTTTCGTTTTAAAGCGTCCTTTTGTTTTAAATACATTCTCAGTCCACACCCATGTTTGCCTGAAGCGTGGAACACATGACCATTTTGCACAAATCACATGACCATTCACACAATTGTCAGCATTGTAAAATGCAGAATTGAACCAAAGATTGTAGATAGGTGCCTGAACTACAGATGCTACCAAAGACAGTAAAGCTAGTAAGGCTGAAATTTGGAAATATGGACAAATTATACATTCCCTGAATCCTTAGAGTCGTGTCAGTATTCCAGTTGTTGTGTTTTGTGTCTGATGTTACTTGATGCTACAGGACTAAAAGAAAATAGATGATTAAGAGAGAAATTGTAGGAAAATGTATGTGAAAAAAGTTACATATTCACAAAAGAGCTTGAATGAAAGCACAGAGTGTCCCCTTAAAAATTATACCAAACACAATAATGAACCAAAATATTGTCTACAGACAGATCTGTTCAAAAATGACAACTTTTACCTCCTTGAGTGGGTACCGACATCTGGTCTGGCCCATGAGAGGTGAAAGTCAGCAAAATTCTCCTCACATACAGTAGCTCTCTGTTTGGCATGTGCCCTCAAGCCTATGTGAAGATCAGCATGCACATGTGGGCAGAGCTGCACTGTCTGTTACTGAATCAACAACAAAGCGTAGCCTTATCATGCTTGTGCTCAGTAGCACGGAAAGGAAAAGTGTGTTTTGTTGGCTGTTGAGGTCAAATATCAACAACTATTTGTCAGTATTGGAGACTCCTTTAATGTTTATATTTAAATAATGTTTTATCCGTTGAATTACAGGTTTAAGGTTTTAAGGAAATAAGAACAGAACTTTGGGGATAGATGTAAGTTGTAAATGTTGATTTTTCTCCCTCTCCCTCTAAACAGTGATAAGGTCCAGGACCGGAAGAGAATCTCTCAGCTTCATAAGACTGCGATGAGGAGGAAGCTTGAGTTTGTGAATGAAGGAGCTGTGGAAGGAAAGAAGAGCAAGCTCAACAAGATGTACACAACACCTCAGATCGTGAGGGGAGAATGTGAGGGAGTAAATACAGAACATGAGGTTATGGAGACAGAGCAGTTCAGATCACAGAAAAGGCCAGATACCCCATTTGACTGCAATGAACTCTTCAGTGACGGATACATTAGAACAGTGCTGACAGAAGGTGTAGGGGGCATTGGAAAAACAGTCTACATACAGAAGTTTATTCTTGACTGGGCAGAAGGGCAATCAAATCAGCAATTTGACTTTGTGTTTTTGCTGCCTTTTCGGATATTAAATTCGATTAAAGATGAACACTACTCTTTGCATAGACTTCTACTAAAATTTTACCCTGAGCTTGAGGATCTGAAGGATCCACATGCTTATACACATTGTGCTTTGTTCATATTTGATGGTCTGGATGAAAGTCAGTTGAACTTAAATTTTGAAAACACTTTGCCAGCTCAAAGTGACTCTCAAACAGTGGAGACAGCGATCACAAATCTAATAAAAGGAGAAGCCTTTCCCTCAGCAAAAATATGGATAACTTCCAGACCAGCAGCATCTAGACAGATACCATCTGAATACATTAATCAGGTGCTGGAGGCACAAGGATTTAGCGATCCTCAAAAGGAAGAGTACTTCAGGAAGAACTTGGATACAACTCTAGCCACTCGAGTCATTAAACACATAAAGACAACAAAGAGCCTCTATATCATGTGCCACATGCCACTTTTCTGTTGGATGTCAGCCATGGTGTACAAGAAGTTGGACATAACTGGCAAGTGGCAAATGAATAGCTCAGAGTTCCCAACAACCCTGACGGAAATGCTGATCCACTTCCTTCATATTCAGACGAAAATAAAAAATAAGAAACTACATGATAAATATGAAGACGGAAGGGATGAGCTTTGGGACAGACACAAAAAAAATGTTTTGAAATTGGCTAAGTTAGCACTTGAAGAATTAGATATTAAAAACTTTATGTTTTCAAGGGACCATCTGAACAAGTGTGGGATTGATGTCAAACAAACATCAGTGCACTCTGGTATATTGACTGAAATCAGCCAGGAAGACGCCTTCTTTTTTAAGAGTAGAATGTACTGCTTCGTTCATCCCATCATCCAAGAATTCCTTGCCGCTCTCTATGTATTTTATGCATATGCAAAACAGGACATGAATAAGCTTAGGTCTTTGAGCAGTATCAGGTATAATGCATTACCTCTAAAAGTCCCTCTGCATGAGATTTTGAATATGGCTGTGGATGGAGCTTTGAAAAGTGCTAATGGACACTTAGACCTCTTCCTCCGCTTCCTTCTGGGACTGTCATTGGACTCCAGTCAGGAACTCTTACTTGGTCTATTGCCAGACAAAGTACGTAGTTCAAATAGTATCAAGGAAGCGTGTCGGACTATCCATGAGAAGTTCGCGGAGAATCTTCCACCTGAAAGATGCATCAATCTGTTTCACTGCTTGCTAGAAATGAAAAACACCACCCTGTACAAAGACATTAAGGACTACGGAATGTGTGGCAGGACTGACCTCTCGCCGGCCCACTGTTCGGCACTGGCCTCCCTTCTCCTGATGTCTGAGGAGCCGCTGGAGGAGTTTGATCTCCGGATGTACAAAACGTCAGAAGAGGGCTGTAGAAGACTGGTTCCTGTGGTGAAATGGTGCAAAAAAGCATTGTACGTACACTCTTAAAATGTTAAAAGCATTGTCAGTACAAATGTATTACAGTAAGTGAATTTGGGAATTGAAATGATTAACATGGTCTTTTATTGATCCAGGATATGTTTTAGGTGTAACATAAGAATGCAGGTATGGGTGAATTACTATTATAATGGACATTGTTATTGCCATTATTCACAGACTCCCATGGTGTAAACTCACCGACGCCTCATGCACAGTGATTGCCTCAGCTCTAAAGGCAAGAAATTCACAGCTTACAGAACTGGACCTTAGCTGCAATGATCTTTTTGATCCAGGAGTGATGCAGCTTTGTGAAGGACTTGCTTCTTCAAACTGTGGACTGGAAGTATTGAGGTACGGTATGTTCATAATGGGTGGTGGTGGTATAGCTTCATCCTAGATTTGCCTCAAAGACTAGTGAAATTCAGCACAATGCATTTTCAGCATTTACTAACATGATTATTTATGTTCTACATTTAGTTTACTAGATATATGATATACACATCTATTGCCATCAACTCACAATATCTCTCATAGAAGAACCATTACAGCTCCTCAGTGACTATTGAAAAAATATTTACAATGTAAATGTGTATGTTATTCGTAGGCCTAAATACTGGCATGGCTGGTGATTGATAACATATGATAAAACAGGAAATATTTATTATTAAATTGCTTAGCATGAATTCTGGTCAGAGTTCTTATTCGTTAATATTATGTACCCTATAATGCATAGACTTCCTAGCTGCTCTCTCAGAGAAGAATCCTGCAAAAGTCTTGTGCCAGTTCTCACATCAGAAAGCAGCCATCTACAGGAATTGGACCTAAGTGATAATGACCTGGGTGATGAGGGAATTAACCACCTTCGGATCGGACTGCAGAGTGAGAACTGCAATTTGAAATCTCTGAGGTGGGTGCAATGCTGCATGGTTGTTTTTCACACAATGTGCACAGTAGTATGCACAATATAGCAGTAGTCTGTTTTTGCCAATTAATCGACTTCTTCGGAGTCCATTTATTAGAAACCTCAAGTCTTACATCCTCTCTGAAGGTGCTCGTACTTAAACTTCTGCACTCACATCCTCTGGTAGTCTCGTAGTGTTTGTAAAGTATGAATCCATTGTTACACTTAGGTGTCCTTAGCAGTGCAGTCTGAATGTTAATCCTCATTTTGTAAGTTGTTTCAGATAAAAGTATCTGTTAAATGAATAAATGTCAATGTAAAAGTTACAAGAGGACACATATTTATATTTACAAAGGTTTGAATTAATAATGTAAACCAGATATTAGAGCAGCTGTCGAAACATACTAGTTCATTGTGATTGATTTTGTTGTCTATTTTAACTGTCTTCAGAATGGGGTAAAGATGGTGATTGGAAGCTAGGGTTTGTAATAGCAGGTCAGATAATCAGAATCGGATGCACTGACATTGCAATTCATGTCATCATGTTTGTGCACAATAACATGTAAAAGATCCATATATGTATAATATACACTACCAGTAGTTTTGAAAAACCTACTCTTTTAGGTGTTATGTACAGTAGTAAGCAAAAAAGTTCCCATGCAACATGTATGGGAACTCTTTCAGGACTGTTAGAAAACCATTGCCAGTGTCTAACGTTAAGGTGTTTGAGGTAATGCCAAGAGTGTGAAATGCTGTCATTATAGCAAAAGTTGGCTGCTTTGAAGAGCTTAAAATGTAAAACATGTAAACAAACAGCTTTACCCTTATCCTGTCTGTTAATTCATGGTTTTCAGTTTTCAATTTTGCTTAACAATAGTTAAAAAAAAACTTTTGACCAGTAGTATGTACTTAACATTAAACACTGGGACAGCTGACCTCCAGGAAAGCCTGGCATGGGTGCACGAGGCTAGCAACCTTATGTACAGCACTCGCAAGAGGGCACCAAATCAAGCTACGGATGACCACAATGAGCAATACCCCCAGAGTCTCTCGAGATGGGGGAGGATGAGAGACTCGCAAGGACGGACACATCGGTACAGACCAGGACTGATACACGGCTAACGAGAAGGCTCACCCAAACCACACTGACAGGGACGGCACCAGAAGTGCGATGCCAATGTGGCAAGATATGCAAGAACACCAGAGGGCTAAAGATCCATCAAGCCAAGACCAAGTGTGAAGAGGAGGCAATTTTGTTGCAGCGCAGGGTGGCAACACCACGTCAGACACAGGAGAACCCCAGTCAGGAGGCACCCCACAGCACTGGAGATCTCTTGGCAACGGCTTTGCCTTTGAACCACACAGTGGTCAACTCTGATGCCTCCCGGCAACCTCAACCTGCAAAAGACAGAGTAAAATGGCCGAAAATGAACAGCAACAAGGAGTGTCAGCAGCTGGATGAGGATCTGTGTAAGATTCTTGAAACTGCTCTGGTAGGGGCAGCAGAACAGAAGATGGCAATGATGACGGCAATCACCTACAATGTGGCCAAGGAACGGTTTGGTGTCGAGGAGAGGAAGACCAGCGCTCGGTTTGGTGTCGAGGAGAGGAAGACCAGAGCTCGGTTTGGTGTCGAGGAGAGGAAGACCAGCGCTCGGTTTGGTGTCGAGGAGAGGAAGACCAGTGCTCGGTTTGGTGTCGAGGAGACGAAGACCAGCGCTCGGTTTGGTGTCGAGGAGAGGAAGACCAGCGCTCGGTTTGGTGTCGAGGAGACGAAGACCAGCGCTCGGTTTGGTGTCGAGGAGACGAAGACCAGCGTTCGGTTTGGTGTCGAGGAGAGGAAGACCAGCACTCCACATGTCCGGCAACCAAATCGGAGGGAGAAGGAGATGCAGAGCTTGCGGAGAGAGATAAAGACACTCTCCAGGCAGTTCAAGAATGCCACCGAAGGGGAAAAAGAGGGAATTGGAGACCTAACATCAGGGCTTCGTGAGCGGCTTTGCAGGCTGAGAAGGGTGGAGTAGACACGGAAGCAGAGAAAGAAGAAGGGGGCAAAGAGGGCACAGTTCATCAAAGACCCCTATAGGTTTACTAAAACCTTATTAGGAGAAGCAAGATCAGGAACACTCAGCAGCTCTAAGGAGGAGGTTGAAGAAGCTCTGAGGTTGACACACTGTGACCCACAGAGGTATGAACTTCTGAGCAGCCACCCAAAGATCATCAGGGTGCCACCCCCCTCAGAATCTTTGGTGACCAGAGAACCAACCTGAAAGGAAGTGGAGGAGGTGGTGAAAAAGGCAAGGACAGCATCAGCCCCTGGACCAAGTGGGTTGCCTTACAAAGTGTACAAGAAGTGTCCACTTCTACTACGTAGACTTTGGAAGCTCCTCCGGAGAATCTGGGCAAAGGGCAACATACCAACTACCTTGAGAGTGTCAGAGGGCTGCTTTGTGCCAAAGGAGAAGGACTCTTCTGCGATCGGCCAGTTCCGCACCATCTCTCTGCTGAGTGTAGAAGCCAAGATCTTCTTCTCAGTCTTGGCGAGAAGAATAACTAACTACATGACAGCAAATGGATACGTCAACACCTCGATTCAGAAGGGGAGGACTCCAGGGTTCTCTGGATGCCTGGAACACACCACCATCCTCAGCCATCTGATCCAGGAGGCCAGGGGGAGCAAGGGCAACCTAACAGTTGTCTGGCTGGACCTCACAAATGCATATGGATCCATGCCCCATTCCCTCATCAACAAGGCTATGGAGCAGTACCACATCCCCGACAAGATCAGGCAGATGATCAACAGCTACCTGGGGTCATTCAAGCTGCGGTTCCAGACTGCCAAGTTCACCATCACATGGCAGCCACTGGTGAAGGGCATTGTAACAGGATGCACAGTATCCCCCATTCTGTTCCATCATGGGGATGAACCTCCTGATTACAGCAGCAGCAGCAGAGGCCAAGGGACCAGTTACGGCAGCAGGGAGCAGACAACCCCCACTGAGAGGATTCATGGATGACCTCACCATAACAACCACAACGCATGTGCAGGCAAGGTGGATCCTGAAGACTCTTGGGGCTTTAGCATCATGGGCGAGAATGGCTTTTAAGCCCAGGAAGTCACGGAGCATGGTGATAAGGCGGGGGAAACTAACAGAGGCTTTTGAACTGCGTGTCCAAGGCGAGCAGATCCCTACAATCAGGGAGAACCCCATTAGATGGGAAAGTGGTACGACTACACCCTCAGTGACAGAAACAACATCTCTGACACTGCAAATCAGGCGGACGAGTGGCTAAGGAGGTTTGACAAGTCAGGCCTACCCGGCAAGTTCAAGTCCTGGATATACCAGCATGGGCTCCTACCAAGGCTTATGTGGCTGCTGACAGTCTATCAGATCCCAGTGACTGCAGTGGAGGGAGTGGAGAGGAAAGTGAACAAACATCTGAGGCGGTGGCTTGGTATCCCTCCCAGCTTCACTGCAGTGGGGCTCTACATCCGATCAGGACAGCTCCAACTTCCATTTTCCTCTGTGGTGGAGGAGTTCAAGGTGGCTAAGTGCAGGGTGGCAATGATGCTCAGAGACTCAAAGGACGAGCAAGTAAGCAACGCAGGGGTCACAACACGAACAGGCCGTAAGTGGGCAGCAGACACTGCAGTCAGACAAGCTGAGAGCTCCCTGGAGTTGAGAGACATCATTGGCAATGTCTGCATGGGTCGGCAAGGACTGGGAACATCTCACTTCACACAGTGGAGGAAGGCAAGTGTCCAGCAGAGGCGGGAGATGGTACAAGCGGAAGTTCGTCACCAGGGACACGGAAGGCTAAGGCTGTGAAACTGGCAACCCAGGGAACATGGACCAGATGGGACCTCCCAAACAGGAGGGTCACATGGACTGAGCTCTGGAGGCTGGAACCTTTCCGTGTTAGCTTCCTCCTGAGGTCTGTGTATGACACACTCCCATCACCAGCGAACCTAGCCAGGTGGGGCTTGAGGGAGGACCCGCTCTGCAAGTTGTGTGGGAAGAGGGGGACACTGGCCCACATTTTAGCAGGGTGCCAAATCGCTCTGACTCAGGGGAGATATAGGTGGCGGCATGACCAAGTGCTCCGAGTGATGGCTGACATTTTCGAGCAGGCCAGGAGAAGACCACAGCCGACCAAGCCACAAGTACCATCAATGCAATTCGTCAGGGCAGGAGAAAAGCCATCCTCTGTTAAAAGAGCCAGGACCAACATCCTCCTTGTTTGAGGGGGCACAGGGGGTGGGAGATGTCAGTCGACCTGGGGAAGAAGCTCACTTTCCCACCCATCGTCCAGACTACCTTGAGGCCTGACGTTGTCATCTGGTCAGAGCAAGCTAAGAAAATCATCCTGGTGGAACTGACTGTGCCTTGGGAGGAAGGCTGTGAGGAGGCCCATGAGAGGAAGAGCCTAAAATACCAGGACCTCATCATTGGACTGCAAAGACAAAGGCTGGCAAGCATGGCTGTTTCCAGTGGAGGTCGGGTGCAGAGGGTTTCCAGCACAGTCAATGTGGTCTGTGCTCACTGCACTTGGCATATCTGGCAAGGAGAGGAAGACAGCTGTGCGCAGGGTTGGGAGACAGCAGAGCGAGCCTCATGCTGGTTGTGGTTTAAGAGGGAGGAGGGGGGCTGGAGGCCTGGAGATGATGGGCAGTGACCTGGCCACCACTGCTGACCCGCCAGCTGGAGGGTGTAGCGGTTAAGGGTCGAAACACCCCGAGAAGGTTGGGCACCGTCATCAGCTCCAGGCCAAAAGCCACCCACAGTCACTTTAGGGAGTGGCTGTATTTATAGCATCACGTGATGTATTCAACAAGATATAGGAACGTCAGCTATTACCAACCATCCCGTATTTCCAACCTCTTACGTGTATGTGTCACTTAATATTCATTTCTATACAAACCAAGACGGCAGATTCCTAAAGAAACGCAAGCATCCACACCATACTGTAAGTGTATCTAAATTAGCCAGTGTTGGGAGTAATGCATTAAAAAAATAATGTAATTACAGTAATGCATTGCTTTTTGCTGTAATGCAGTAATGTAAGGCATTACCAATACAATTCAGTAATATTTTACTCGGTACAATTCTCAGTAACTGAAGTTACTTTGCTTTTTTATCCAAAATTGAGAAATGCTCAATTGGCTCAAAAGTCATCTATGCTGGTCCTGGAATTTGATTGCCTTGTTTAGATGACTGTAAAAAGGGAATTATGACCGCCGCACAGCGAAGCGGCGGTCATATAGGTTTAGTCAGATTTTTTTTCTTTTTTCTTTTTCGCATGCCCAAATTTCCGTCAAGGATTCCCGGGACACTGAAAGACCGGGGTACACAAAACTTGGTGGGCATGTAACCGTCGTTTTTCGTTTTGATCTGTAGCCCCCCCGCTGGACTGGACCCCCCGAAAGGAGGGTAGGGCAGGCAGTTCTCTGTGAATATCTTGAGAACTGTAGGGCCTAGGATGACCATTTTTTTTCCGTATGTTTGCCTCCAGGGGTCATGTAAACCCATTCCATATGCACACATGTGCATAAACAGATACACAGGCACACACATACATTCACAGTAATCCTACAGTACGTATGACACATACTCACACAGTAGACATATATGCATGCATGTGTCACAATTGCACTTGTGCTAGGTTTCACAATAACCAAATCCTCCCGAGCCACAGACAACACAGAGGCAGTAGTAGTAGTATAACAACAATATTTATTAGTACAAGCAGCATAAAACACTGTTCGGCATAGGGGGAAGTGAGATCTAGACCACCACTAGGGGGCAGGAGCACGCACAGCACGCTAGCACACTGACTGACAGCCCACGAGTTTAACCAGCTTCATATGTATACCCACACACCAAGAAACCTGTTACCATAGCAGCACACACATCGCAAGATAACACACCAAAATCTCACTACAAAATGTCTCACAATGGGCAAACACACCAGGGCACAAAATGCACTCAGAAAAAGTCACCCGCCACACAGTAAGGCGAGAGCAGCAGACAATGGCAGGGGATGTAATATGCTGCCCACCCCTGGTGGCGCCACTCCCCTTCCAACAGTCTTTAAGTGGAGAGAAAAGACAGTACTGGTCGGGCAGGCCTCCCTCCGACCAGTACAAAAGTATTTCTGGAAACCACTCACACAGTCCCTATAACGTAGTCCGAGTCCAGTCGGCCGAGGCCACGCCCCCAGGGCTCAAGTTGCAGGAAGATTCCGGGATTCCCTTCGTGGTTGTGATGTCATCAACGCGAGCCGTTCCGCGGGGATTCCCAGCTTCCGGAAACAAACAAACAAACAAAGTGTCTCAGGAGGCAGCTCTCACAAGGCACAACGATAAACACTCTATGGGGTGATGGGCTAATGGTCACTCTGGCTTAATACTACAAGGAGGACTTCCCTTAGCAACGAAGTTTGAGAACGTTGACTCGAGCCACCCGACGTCTAATCCGATCAGCTGATCCCCTCGTCGGGGGGAATACTCCGTTGTCGCCTCAGCACCGCTGCAATGGTAGCAACACCAGGAATCAGGACACCGCGAGACAGCACTAAGACAGTTCAACTCAAAGCACAGGTAAGGGAACAATCAACGTTCCTTTCAAAAAATACTTAGCGGGCGTAGTATCAGTGATCTTCGGTCCTCATAGCCACTTCCGCGTCTACCGATCGCCCGGCCCTCGGTGCGTTCTTGTGTCGGTTCTCCCCCCGTCTCCTCCTCTCTTTGCAGGCCTGTATTTAAAGGGAGATACAGCCTATCCGCCAGCATCAATTTCGGAGACGGCCAGTCAACCATTAGCCATTGAAACAGAGAGGGATCACCTGAACAGACAACCCCGTATGAAGTCCAATTAGGGTATAATCAAACAAGAGTCCACATCATAAACGTCCATAACCAATTAGTCCATCCATATACATCAATGATACCCCATTCAGCCCACAGATAGTCCTTTTATCAACACACATATAAGCCACTTTACATTTCCCTCCCCCCTTGATCAGTGGTCGTCCCGACCACCAGCTATTCCCCAAATCGCACAGGGGGGACCCCAAGGTTACTCCTAGTGGAGCGTCTTAGTCCTACAGCAGAGTCCACACTTCCAACATCCCCTGTACCTGATTCCAGCCCCCAATCAGTTACATTTGGGGGTCTGGGCTCTGGCATACCCTCCCCCATTTCAATCTGTGGGACACCTGGGTGCCTTGGGTCACTACCAACACGCATAGGCCAGAACCCCACCTCACTCACCCGGTCGGCCCCTCGGGAGACTCTCCCTGGGTCTTGAGTTGTCCAACTGGCCGGGCATGGACGGATATTGTTCCTGTGGATGGTCCTGATAGGTCCCTCCTTGCCTTCTGGACGCAGCTTATACACCGGTTGCCCAGGGTTAAGCTGGGAGACCACCACCCAGGGTTCTGGGACCCAGAAAGGCCCCAACTTTCCCCGAGCACGCCGTCTGAAGTTTCTGCAGAGGACCCTCTCCCCAGGCAACAGAGGACAAGCCTTAGCCCGCTGGTTGTACCGCCTCTGGTCCCACTCCTGTCGACGCTGGCTATGTTCCTGCACTCTCTTGTAGGCGCATAGCAGCTGCTGCTGGTGGTGTTGGACCCAGTCATTTCGGGAGCATGGGGCCTCTGGTGGGGAGATTCCAAGGGCGACATCAAGGGGCAACCTGGCATGTTTCCCGAAGACGACGTAGAATGGGGTCAGCCCTGTGGAACTGTGAGGGGTGTTATTGTAGGCATGGAGGAGGTAAGGCAGCCGCTCAGCCCAACGCCCCTGACCCTCCTGGTCCAAGGTGTTTAACAGTCCCAGGAGGGTCCTGTTGAACCGCTCACAGGCCCCATTACCTTGCGGGTGGTAGGGGGTCGTGCGGCTCTTGGTACACCCGTACAACTGGCACAGCTCTCGCATCACTTCGGATTCAAAGGCCCCGCCTTGATCTGTCAGTATCTGCTCGGGACAACCGAACACCTGGATCACGTTCTTCCACAGGGCCTTCGCTGTCGTCAGGGCGGACTGATCCCTGGTCGGTACGGCTAAAGCATACCGAGAAAACAAATCAGTGATGACAAGAACACAGGGATGGGAATCGTTCACCCGCCCCAGAGACAAATAGTCCATGGCCAAAATCTGAAAGGGATATTGACTCACCACTGAGTGGAGTGGGGCCCTCTCTTCTTGCCCCGCACGCCCCACCACGCACTGGTGGCACTCCCTTTCCCAGCGCTTGGAGTCCCCAGTCAGCCCATTCCAGAAGATGCGGCCCCGGAGTGCCTCTACCATCCTCTGCCCCCGTGCATGGCCCAAAGTCTGATGGTAGGCGGTCCATACCTTACGCCGCTCCTGGACTGGTACTACCACTTGGGACAGTAGTTGGCCGGTGGCTGGGTCTTTACTTTGCCGAGTGAGGATCCCATCCTGGAGTCGTAGACGGCCCCATTCCCTCATAAGACGTCGCCCCCCAGTCGTGAGAAGTCGCAGATCTATCTGCTGTTCCCGTTTCCCCTCTTGCTTCCACTGCCGGACCTTCCCCAGGTCTGGGTCCCACTCCTGGATGCGAGTCCAATCTCCCCCCCCCCGCCTTCAATCTCAGTCACTCCAGTGTTGATTCCATGGGGCAAGCTCTGGGGGAGCTCCACTTCCACCGATTGGCTGTTGGCTTCCGTTGGCAACCGGGACAATGCGTCAGCATTTTGATTGACGGACCCTGGCCTGTAGCACAACTGGAAGTCAAAACAGGCTAGCTGTGCTTGCCACCGCTGTTCGGTTGCCCCCAGGGTTGCGGTTTGAAGGTGGGTAAGAGGCCGGTTGTCTGTATAGACTGTAAAGGTCGCCCCCCACAGGTAGTCTTTAAATGTTTCCGTTATAGCCCATTTTAGTGCCAAAAGCTCTAATTTGAAGGAACTATAGTTCTTGTCATTCCTCTCTGTGGGGTGGAGGCTACGGCTGGCATAGGCTATAACGCGCTCTTTCCCTTCCTGTACTTGTGCCAGGACCGCACCCAAGCCTTGGAAGCTGGCGTCTGTGTACAGGCGGAAAGGGGCTGTGAAGTCCGCATAGGCTAGGACTGGGGCTTGAGTGAGGGTCCTTTTCAAGGTTTCAAATGCTTCTTGGCAAACAGGAGTCCACGTTATGCTTGCGGTCTTATTGCCCCCTGTACCTTGCAACAACTTGTTTAGAGGCCCCGCCACTTTGGAAAACCCTGAGACGAAGCGACGGTAGTACCCCACAAATCCTAGAAAGGAGCGTACCTCCTTCACCGTCTTAGGGACGGGCCACTGCTGTACTGTACTTCCGAAAACCTGGTCGAGGTGGTGCAGGTGGGTGTCAAAATCTTCTGAATAAATTATGATGTCATCCAAATAGATCAGTAAGAAATCATTTACATGCTCCCCTAGACACCGTTGCATCAAGCGCTGGAACGTACCTGGTGCGTTACACAGTCCGAAAGGCATACGCTCCCACTGGTAGAGGCCCATGGGTGTTGTAAAAGCAGTCTTCTCTTTGTCCTTGGGGTGGACCTCCACCTTCCAGTAACCACTGGCCAGGTCTAATGTGGAATACCACCTCGCCTTCTTCATCCCGGTGAGGGACTCTTCAATGCGTGGGAGGGGGAAGGCGTCTTTATGAGTGACTGCATTGAGTTTTCGATAGTCAACACAAAAACGCCACTTGCCGTCCCGTTTCCTCACCAGAACTACTGGTGCTGCCCACGGACTGGAGCTCTCCGTAACAACCCCACTATTCAGCATCCCTGTCAGTAGCGTGCGCAGCTCCGAATATAGGCTAGGGGGGACTGGTCTGTAGCGCTCCCGCACTGGAGGGGCATCGCCGGTTGGGATGGAATGAAGAACAGCACTTGTCCGCCCATAGTCGTCCTCATGGGCTGCGAAGACGTGGGTCCATTTACGGAGCAGGCACTCCAGCTTCCTTTGTTGCTCTTTGGTCAAGTCCTCGCCCTTCAGGGACAATGCCAAGTGTTCTTCTGCTCTTCCAGCTGTGACGGAGCGAATATCCACCTCCACCTCCTGCTCCCCACTGCATTGGAGTACCAGATATCTTTGGCCTTGCACATCAGCTGGATCAATCTGCACAACGGTGGCCAGGGGTTTTCGGGAAGGCAGTTCTACGGGGTAGGGGTGGGGGTTGCAAACCCGGAGAGGCAGCTTACCAGCTCGCATGTGGACGACAGCCCGACCTACTCGCCACTCTTGCAGGTCTCCACCCAGGTCCTCCACCATGACACAGCAGTCAGGTGTGCCCCCAGCTTGGGGGACGCGTGCCCATATCAAGGTCTCGGTCATGGGGGCCAATGAGACGGAACAATGTCGCTGCAAGCGTGCAGTGCCCTCGAAGACAGCTGACGACTTGGACGTCTGTACCCGACGACACACCTGGAAGGCTTTTTCCCATGCCTCCCCGGCTCTTTTGGGAATTGCAGATTTGAAGGCCGCCAGGCCCGGGTGCCCATCTTGGAACAGTTCCTGCCAGCAATGGCTGATGACATTCATTCCAAGGATGGCATAGTCAGATTGTAGGCAGTCATCTTCTACTACCACGACTCCCTTAGCAGGAACGTGCACCCCCCCAACCTGGAAGTCCAGTATCGCATAGCCCACATAAGGCAACTTAAGTCCATTGGCGGCCTTCAACGACAGCCAAGGGATTCCCTCTGCCCCCTGAACCTTCTCTTGGCGTAAATGACGGCGGAAAAACGTGCGGCTAAATAAGGTGACTTGTGATCCTGTATCTAAGATACAGGGAATAACCCTGCCCTGTACTATTACCTCGATTTCTGGGCAGTGTCCAATTAGTGCGGGCTTAAGTGAGGGTTCAGTCGGAGCCTCGTCCTCGGCCACCTGCCCAACGGTGGTCGAGGCGGTCAAAAATCCTGGGGTGGGGGCTGGCGCTCGGGGCAGTCCCTCTGCATGTGTCCGGGCCGACCGCAGCGCAGACAGATGGGCTGTCCCTGGTCATCCCACTTTGGGTTTCTCTCCCGCCGACGTCGTTGGTCATTCCCCCATCTGGACGTTCCTCGCTGTTCAGGCTGTTGGGCCGAGGATTGATTCTCCCGGAATTGTTGCCGTATCTCCCCCAAGATACTGTCCTTTAAGGTGAGCATCTCTTCCTTGACTTCAGCCAGCACCTCAGCCTTCAGGGTCTGTTTGATTTCCTGCCAGTCGTCTGCAGGGTGGCCAGTATTGCAGGCTTTGGTGGGCGCATAGGTCCTCCTAGAAGTGGCTTCCTCCACGTCGTGGCCCTGTTCGTGTTCAACAGCTTTAGCTTCTTTGCTCACCTCTATGAATGTGAGACTAGGTTGTCGTCGTAGCAGCTTCTGAAGTTCCTGCTGTATGGGTCCCGGTCGTAGACCTGCCACCAGTTGGGAGCGGAGCATCTCGTCGTCATCATCCTGCTCTCCTTCAGCCCTCGGCTCTTTCTTACGCCACCTGGCAAGACACTCCCGCAACAGCAACACAAATCCACCCACCTCTTCTCCGGCCTGCTGTCTGCAGGTAAAAAACTTCGCCCTGAGTTGCACCACCGTGGCTTGTTCTCCATAGAGGTCCGTCAGGGCCTTGAAAATCTTGTCTGGGGTGTTACGGTCATCTGTGGGGAGTAGTAGAACTTCACGCCTTGCGTCGCCTTGGAGAGTGCTTAAAACAAAGTCAACCTGCTGGGTCTGAGTGAGGTTCTGAGCTCGGATCAAAGTTTAAATTTGCATATGCCAATCATGAAAGCCAATACTTGTTTCTCTATCCCCAAATTTTGGCACCCAGGGTCCCCCTAGGAACCATGGCATCATGATCACATTACTTGCACCAGCTGCATTACTGGGTTGTGGCGCTTCGTCTGTCATTGTCTGTGCTAAGGGAGGATCCTGCCGACTACGCCAAAAATGTCACAATTGCACTTGTGCTAGGTTTCACAATAACCAAATCCTCCCGAGCCACAGACAACACAGAGGCAGTAGTAGTAGTATAACAACAATATTTATTAGTACAAGCAGCATAAAACACTGTTCGGCATAGGGGGAAGTGAGATCTAGACCACCACTAGGGGGCAGGAGCACGCACAGCACGCTAGCACACTGACTGACAGCCCACGAGTTTAACCAGCTTCATATGTATACCCACACACCAAGAAACCTGTTACCATAGCAGCACACACATCGCAAGATAACACACCAAAATCTCACTACAAAATGTCTCACAATGGGCAAACACACCAGGGCACAAAATGCACTCAGAAAAAGTCACCCGCCACACAGTAAGGCGAGAGCAGCAGACAATGGCAGGGGATGTAATATGCTGTCCACCCCTGGTGGCGCCACTCCCCTTCCAACAGTCTTTAAGTGGAGGGAAAAGACAGTACTGGTCGGGCAGGCCTCCCTCCGACCAGTACAAAAGTATTTCTGGAAACCAGTCACACAGTCCCTATAACGTAGTCCGAGTCCAGTCGGCCGAGGCCACGCCCCCAGGGCTCAAGTTGCAGGAAGATTCCGGGATTCCCTTCGTGGTTGTGATGTCATCAACGCGAGCCGTTCCGCGGGGATTCCCAGCTTCCGGAAACAAACAAACAAACAAAGTGTCTCAGGAGGCAGCTCTCACAAGGCACAACGATAAACACTCTATGGGGTGATGGGCTAATGGTCACTCTGGCTTAATACTACAAGGAGGACTTCCCTTAGCAACGAAGTTTGAGAACGTTGACTCGAGCCACCCGACGTCTAATCCGATCAGCTGATCCCCTCGTCGGGGGGAATACTCCGTTGTCGCCTCAGCACCGCTGCAATGGTAGCAACACCAGGAATCAGGACACCGCGAGACAGCACTAAGACAGTTCAACTCAAAGCACAGGTAAGGGAACAATCAACGTTCCTTTCAAAAAATACTTAGCGGGCGTAGTATCAGTGATCTTCGGTCCTCATAGCCACTTCCGCGTCTACCGATCGCCCGGCCCTCGGTGCGTTCTTGTGTCGGTTCTCCCCCCGTCTCCTCCTCTCTTTGCAGGCCTGTATTTAAAGGGAGATACAGCCTATCCGCCAGCATCAATTTCGGAGACGGCCAGTCAACCATTAGCCATTGAAACAGAGAGGGATCACCTGAACAGACAACCCCGTATGAAGTCCAATTAGGGTATAATCAAACAAGAGTCCACATCATAAACGTCCATAACCAATTAGTCCATCCATATACATCAATGATACCCCATTCAGCCCACAGATAGTCCTTTTATCAACACACATATAAGCCACTTTACACATGCACATGCACACACACACAGGCACATAAACAGGCAAACACACACATGCACGCACACACACACACATAAACATAAACATGTACACGCACACATGCACACAATTCAAGAATTTCTCAGAATTATGACCAGGCAAGATGGGGATGGGGTTGTATAAAATGTATATTACATGTGAAATCTACAGTATGAACTAATCATGTTTTGGTACTTGTTGTCTAGCAGATACCAGTGAGAATTGAGTGTGCATAATGCAATTCATTGAGACAGTTAGAATCATATATGCCTTTCAGCATGACTTATTTTTGTGGAAAACATGTGCTGAACTGGGCAGCGGTCATATTTTGTACCGCTCTGCGGTACATCTAGTTTAACTGCTGTTGCATCCCTTGACATGCCATCTCCTTTTCCCTCTTTCTTTTTCTATTTTTTTTAGTCGTCAACAGCTTTTCTTTTTGCTGTATCCATCTTTTCCCATAGACGGCAACTCACTACTCGTAGGCCTATCTGCTCGCCCAGCACTCACGGCGCCCCCACTCCCTCTTCTATGTCAAAATTCTATGATGGAATCTTATGAGATAGGGCGCCTACTCTAGCCTGTTAGTCCTCTAAAATGTTATAGACCATTGAGAAAATGTTGAAATGATTTAAAAACAGACAGCAGTAGCTACATATAGAAAATACCAAATATATGGCAAGCGCAATAAATGCGTTTTGGTGACGTCACATATTACAAAGTGTAATCGCAGCCTTTGCGGTTTGAAAATCGTGTTTCATCATATCGCGATATTATCGCAAATGCAATAAATCGTTCAGCCCTAAACCAAACTAGATTTTGTTCAAATCTACACAATTTTCGAACAACATAGTTGGTAATTGGCACGTTTACGTTACATATTCCATGCCTCATTTCTCACATTGCCTCTTTTCCCCTCACTGTTTCTCTGAGCCTGTCCCCCTTCCTGTCTCTGTCCCAGGCTCTCAGGTTGTCTTATCTCAGAGCTGGGTTGTGGCTTCTTGGCCACTGCGCTAGCATCAAATCCTGCCTGCCTAAGAGAGCTGGATGTGAGCTACAACCATCTTGGGGAAGATGGAGAGAGACTGTCGTCACTGTGCAGGCTGGAGAAGCTGACGTAAGTCGTTGAGAACGAGGGTTCACTGTAAGGGAGTTATTGCTTACTACATAAGGCTTGCTTTGACGTGATCTCATGTCTTAAAGGTACACTATGCAAGATTTTCACTTTAATATAACCTTTACAAAGCTAATTTGATGATAAACGAACTTGTAATAGGGGGAATTGTTCACCTAGCAAAGCCATACAGCATAGCTCTACAGTCGCCTAAAATACCTGAAACTGCATAGTATACCTTTAAGTTTCGGCTCTTTGGAATCTATCCTTTAACTCAAATCGGTTCAGCAAATTTCACTTTTTCAGTGCTTTTACTTGTATTTGGGTATCTGGGATGGATACGATGCAAAAACACCAAAATAATGCAACCCAGTCATTTGTTTTTGGGCTGCCTAGGTCAGTGAGTTTGATCAAGTCTCCATTCATGACTGGAGAAGTGCAAAAGTTTTCTTTTATCCCGCTAGCTCGGGACCTGTTACCAAAATGTCAAAGCAAAGCCATCGTGCAGTCTGTGCTTTCAAAGGAACAGACACACAAACAGGGTGCTCTGAACAGGGCTCTAGACAGGGCTGAAAATAGTGTTTTCCTTTTGGCATTTTGACCAAAATATTACACAAATGTTTTATGAAGACTTTTAGGAATGTTTTATGAAACTATTGAAAACTGTGGAAAAAGGGATCAAATATGTGACTTTTAAAGGAAAATTCCGGTATTTAGCACTTTGAGTCCCTTTTCTGGTTTGTTTTGGATGAACTAGAGTGGTGGACACCGACACCACTAACCACTCGATGAGTTGCACAGTTTTGAAAACGAACGTTAAGGGTTGTTTTAGGACATGTTTGAGTAGCCTACAGTATGCCTGTTGGCAGCCACCCTGAGCAGTCAAAGGCGATTCAAAACGAGTCAGAAAAGTCGAGACAGGACCAATCGTCAAAATTTCGGTGTCCACCACTCTAGTTCATCCAAAACAAACCAGAAAAGGGACTCAAAGTGCTAAAAACCGGAATTTTCCTTCAAGAAGAACCAAGTCAAGCCAACGTTTGATTTGCATGTGACTATATCTCATATTTGTTAAGCCATGTGAGTAATACTTTTTATTATGAATGTAAATGTTCATACTCGTACTGATTACTGATTGGTTCCATTGACGTATAATACTGCCCTACAGGTTTAGTCATGGTGGTGCATGTCGGTTAAACCGAGGACTGAGAAAATGTAAGTAATTGTGTCTCACTTTGAAATTATCATCACATCAAGTACATAAACTACATAAACTAAAATAACATATTAGTCATCATGGTGTTTAGGAGGAGCTGTGTTGAAATTGAGTATATTTATTTATCCTCTTTTGTTTACATTTTAGGATGCTCTTTTGTAGGTAATGGAAAACTGAGGTCTATTTACTACATTCACACAGTCATCTTAAAATTCTTTTGATTTTCTCATTCTGTCTGCAGATGCTTGTGAACTCACACTGGATCCCAACACTGCTCACCAAAACCTACATATTTCTGAAGATAACAAATCGGTGAAACATGTTCCTTCAGATATAAGCTCTCTGGCAGATGCTTGTGAACTCACACTGGATCCCAACACTGCTCACCAAAACCTACATATTTCTGAAGATAACAAATCGGTGAAACATGTTACTTCAGCTATAAGCAATCCGAGTCACCCCGACAGATTTGAGTATAGTGAGCAGGTGCTCTGTAAAGAGGCGTTATCTGGACGGTGCTATTGGGAGATTGAATTGTCAGAGTCATTCAGTGGAGTGCGTGTGGGTGTAGCATACAAAGGCATTGCTAGGAAAGGCTGGTCATGGGACAGTAGACTTGGTGAGAATGAGATTTCTTGGAGTATGACTTTTGCTAAGGATAAGTACACTGTCTGGCATGATAACAAACTGATTGCCACACTAGCACCAAATCAAGCTGTGTCTTCCAACACTGTAGGAATCTATCTGGATTGGCCAGCTGGTACTTTATCATTTTACACTGTTTACTCTGACAAATTAGTCCACTTGCATACATTCCACTACCAGTTTACTGAGCATCTTTATCCTGGGTTTAGAGTTTGTTTTGGAAACTCAGTGTCCCTCTGCCAGATTGCATAGCCTTCTCTGTGTGGTCGGAATTACTGAAGTTGTGTTGCATGCAGAGTTAATGCACATTTGCAAGCCCTTCCTTATGCTACAGCTTTTAGCTGTAACCGTTTACTGAGTATCTTTAGCTTAGTTATGCCTTCTCTAAGCGATAGGCTGAATCTCAATGCCCCCCCCCCCATGGACACATTCTTGTTCTTTAAGAGGGGAAGTATGGATGACAGAATATATTTTATCTTATACTACTTAGAATATCCAGCTTCCTTGTCTTCATTTAAATGTAAATCAACTTATTTTGTATTTTGTATTATATTTCCTGAACATTACTTTTATTGACTACAATAAAATAGCTATGGTTTACAAGTGACCGTATTGTGTGAATATGTACTGGAGTACTGGTACTACTGAAAAGCTTTTTCTAACATTCAAGGAGAATTCCGGCATTTTTCAACCTGGGGTAAGTACTTTCATTAGGGACAAAAACGACAAAAGCCTGCAAATACCAGCAATGCGTTCATAAGGAAGCATATCTTTGATGGCTATCATGAAAGTTAGGCAAGTCCCTCCACTCGGCGGCCATATTGCATACTGTCACTCATTTTGGGCACTTATCTGGCATCTATTTTGGGCAGAGCTGCGTGTGCGCAAGGCTTCACGGCACCAACCAGCTGCGAGATCACAACACATGATTGGCACAGTGTATTCACAGCATACCACATGATTGGCACAATGTATTCACAACACACCGCATGATTGGCACGATGTCTTCACATGTCAACTTTTGGCGGCGGAATATGTGTAGACGACGTTACGAACTAACCCCATACATTTCTACGGGAGAGTCTTTGAGTGCTGTGTCTCATTAGAAAGTCTCTTGCTCAACAAATCATTCAGTAGGCCTACCAGCCAATATGGACTGGATCCCCACCGAGGGGCATGTGCTTCTCATTACCACAGTAAAGGTAAAAAGGCTGGATAATATGCAGGGTTACTACGGTCATGAGAAAACCTGGAAATGTCATGGAATTGTAAAATTCCTTTTTCGAGTCCTGGAGAAATGGAATTCAGTGAATGTACTGTATTGAAGGTTTTGGAAAAGTTATGACATTTCATTTGGTCATACCAAGGATGTTGGTAGCAGCATGCATTATGTCACAAAATTTGATAATTTCCTTATAAAAACACATTTTATCCAATCAAGTCACATTTCATAATTAGCTCCAACCTGTGGCATACGCAATTTTGTAGTTAAAAAGTCATGGAATTTTCTTGTCACTTTGATAAGATCACATTACTGTATCCCAACATGCATTGTGTGACATTTATGTTTGTTAGGGCTATGGGAACCAAATAATTATATTTAAAATATTGTATATTAATTTGTAATAGCAATACTAAGAAAGTTTACAGATTGAGCACTATTGCATAATATGTTGAAAATGGTCATTGCAATTTGTCACCTCTAAAAATCACTTATCTTACCTTTACTCACCCAATAGGCATATTATTAAATATAATAGTTTCAGGTCAGCAATCTGTTTGCCTCGGATGGGGCAGTTATTGCGCTATTGTGCTGCCCTCATGGTGGCAGCACAATCACTGTGTTCTCGCATCAGTGCCATTGTGATCCCAAGGAAGTGAATGGAGTTCAGCAGGGGTTAAGTAATCTACTGGAAGCTCTCCAGGAGTTCAAAGATGGCTTTTTCTGAGGTATGCTACGCTTTTACTGAATCATTCAGTAAGGCAACCGAGGGGCATACACACTACTCCTTAAATAGCGCTTTTGCTTTTACTGTCTGAGGATTTCTCCCATTTAAAGGAACACAGAATGCAGCCAAGAGCTTTCTCTGACAGCTGGTTTAGTTTGTGTGGAGCTTCTCTAAACCCAGCTGATTTTGAGGTGGTGGAACCTTGGCTTTTTGGATATATGGATGGATGCTGTATAGCTGAAGTTCCCTTGTACGAAATTGTATGGCCAAACTAGGGCTTTGGTCAGTCTTGGTACTGTACTGTATAGTGGGCAGGGACATGGGGCAGCCGTGGCCTACTGGGCAGCCGTGGCCTACTGGTTAGCGCTTCAGACTTTTAACCGGAGGGTTGCCGGTTCGAACCCCGACCAGTAGGCACGGCTGAAGTGCCCTTGAGCAAGGCACCTAACCCCTCACTGCTCCCCGAGCGCCGCTGTTGTTGCAGGCAGCTCACTGCGCCGGGATTAGTGTGTGCTTCATCTCACTGTGTGTTCACTGTGTGCTGAGTGTGTTTCACTAATTCACGGATTGGGATAAATGCAGAGACCAAATTTCCCTCACGGGATCAAAAGAGTATATATACTTATACTTACTTATATGAGTGTATATGGCAATGGTTTCAACATTGTTGAAATGTTTGAGAAATCTTCTAGTCTATTCTACTGTATATTTTAAGCACAATAACTTTCAGTGTCCTGCCGGCGGGACGGTTACCCCCCTCCCCCACCTCCCCCCAACATTCTAAATCAATTGTATGCACTGCTATGTAGCATAGTAATGTTATACACCATTTCAAAGCTTTGACTCTTGGGAATCCAAAAATGACAACTTTTTTCATGTACAATCTGTACAGTGCTTTACATTCTCAGATTAATCTTATTATGTCTCAATTAAATTTGATCCAAAATGCCCCCCTCCCCCCCTTCCGCTTTTGGTGCTACCCTGACTTCTGGCTGCAGTGTAGCTGCAGCACAATAAGTAGATGCAACATATTGGGTACTGAAATATTCACAAGAATCCATAGAAATTGAATCTTCATGTTGTGTTATCCAATATTAGTTGTACAGATGTATAGTCTATCTTATACACACTCATTGAACCAACAAAGTAAATGCAAAAATAGAGACATTTTTGTAATCATTCCATATTTAGGGTAGTCATTCCATATCAGAACCCCTGAAGTATAATCCAAATACAAGCATGAAACCTCAAAGTGTTACCTTTCATTTGAGACCAGGATTATGCTTCTACACAAAGGGGTTCATGTGCAGTAAGCATTTGATTGTCAGTATGCATTTTGGATAACAAAAAGTCCTATGGGGAGTATCCATAGGCATTTTACAAAACGCATGGGCATACCTTGGCAAATAATAGTCTAAAGCACTCATATTTTCATTCTATATTGATCTACTTTTGCACACAACTTCACAAGACCTGGTGCTAGGGCTCAGTTGTGTTTCTAAGGGATATCAAGAGACCTAGAGGGCTGAAATGTGGTCAGTTCAGAGATGCTTGTAATCTGGCAGAAAGAAAAAACTATATTCTAGCCTCTGTAACTCTTTGTGAGTACATCACACATTTATTGTGACTGTTTCCTACGAAAACTAGAGGTTCTCAGCTTTCAATAGAGGTCCAACATTTGATGGTAGGCCCCAGAAGAGGTGGGAACAATGCCCTTGTAAATAGGCACAGTGCAATTTCAGGCAAAAACTTGAAATTCTTTTTGAGAGTTAAGCTGTTAAGCACAGTGTAGTGTACAGTATACTGCATAGTGGTGGGTTTTCCATTTTTAAATACAAACAATTTTGCTCTAACACCACTATTTTGCCATATCAAACAGTATGAAGGCACAGCATCTCTGTTTTCCTATGGATCAGACGATACCTGTTATGTCTGTGTTGGTGCAGCTCTTCTCACTGACTCACTGATATAGCAGAGGAGGCGACTCATTTGAATGATGGAATTTGCCCCTGGTTCAATCTAGAGGAAGAGAGGAGAGTAAAGTCCAGAGTAAAGAAAATCACCAGAGATCCCTCTTCTCTGCCCTGCTCTGGGAAACATTATCGCTGCCTGAGGGCCAACACAGAGAGAATGCGGGAAAGTTTTAATCCCCAAGCTATCCGGATACTGAATGAGGACTGTAGCAGCCGGATACTGAATGAGGACTGTAGCAGCAGCCCAAGCTATCCGGACTGTAGATAGAAAGATAGATAGATAGATAGATACTTTATTGATCCCCAGGGGAAATTCAAGTAGCTTGTATTAGCTGTATTAGCTTGTAGTAGCTGAAGCAGCAGCCCAAGCTATCCGGATACTGAATGAGGGCTGTAGCAGCAGCACAAGCTATCCGGATACTGAATGAGGACTGTAGCAGCCGGATACTGAATGAGGACTGGAGCAGCAGCACAAGCTATCCGGATACTGAATGAGGACTGTAGCAGCAGCCCAAGCATGTTGGATACTGAATGAGGACAGTAGCAGCCGGATACTGAATGAGGACTGTAGCAGCAGCCCAAGCTATCCGGATACTGAATGAGGGCTGTAGCAGCAGCCCAAGCTATCCGGATACTGAATGAGGGCTGTAGCAGCAGCCCAAGCATGTTGGAAACACCTCATGCACTCTAGACATTTCTTCTACTTCTTCTTCTCTTCTTTTTCTATTTATTTCCTTATTTATTTACACATTGCACAGCCATGGAGACAGTGGACAAAGCATTTCACTACATTTACTCTATAAATAATTGTATGTGACAAAATAAATTTGAATTGAATTGAATTGAATTGGTTGTCTTGGAGATTCAGAAGGCATTACAGTTTGTTTCAGACTCCCCTGCTCGCATGTGGATGGATTCTATCCCATAATAAGTAATGGTTTAAATGATGATCTGTGTTGTTTCACACTGTGTGGGTGAGGGACAGAGAGAAGAGAAACTATTGCATTCTCTTCATAATATAATAATAATAATAAGCTTTATTTGTATAGCACCTTTCATACACAGAATGCAGCTCAAAGTGCTTTACATTT
>NC_055957.1:3140752-3158252 GCF_018492685.1 Alosa sapidissima | reverse complement strand
CACACACTCTCTCTCTCTCTCCCACAAGCACAGACACACATGCACACACACTCTCTCTCTCTCCCACAAGCACAGAAACACATGCACACATAGATAGACACTCATCTGTACACGCAAACACATGTTTATATCCACATTAAATACAGAGCCACATACACCCAAACACACACACAGACATATACAAACTCTCTCTCTCTCTCCCCCCCCCCCCCCCCCCACACACACGCACACATGTACTTACTGAGCTCACCATCCTGGAAGCCTTAGACACCTTGTGTGCATATAGTGTAGTGTGTCATTGCGGCTTGTCTGCCAGGCCAGCCACTCTCTGTATCCTGTGGAAAACACACACCTTCTGCCCCAGTCCGGCTGTGGTCAGCTCATCATCATTTATAACCCAGAGCTGTTGACAGGACGGATACAGCAGCTCCACTGTGTTATTCTGACCAGTAGGGGGCACTTGTTTCATTCCAGGGTGAGATGAGAATGCGTTTCAATGGGGCAGGCATAATTGGGCTACACAATTCCACATCATTTAAATCAAGGGACAAATTGAAAAAGAAGTAGCAAGAGAAAATGCATTGTCTGCCAGTCAAGAGCTGACAGCTGCCTTCAAGTGAATGTAACTGTTTCCAAATGCCACACTTGAAATAAATACCCTCGTCTCCACTACACCTCAGGCAAGACATGGTACCGAGCAAGCCAGTGCAGCAGGGAGGAGACAGGGCAAGTAGAAGAGACGGAGAGAGACAGAATAAGAGTGTCAGGGAGTGAGAGAGAGAGAGAGAGAGAAGAAAGAAAACATGGCAGTGTGTCAGAAAGAAAAGTGTGTGTGTGTGTGTGTGTGGGGCGGGGGGGGGGGGGGATGAGAAAGACAGAGGGATGTCAGAGAGAGCGAGAAGCAGAGATGGAGAGATGAGTGTGTGAAAAGAGAGAGAGAGAGAGAGAGCAGAGAAGGAAAGCAGCATAGCGGAGATGGTGAGATGACTTATCAGGAGATAGAAAGACGGGGTTGTGAGAGGGAAAGAGAGAGAGAGAAAGAGTAGGGGACTAACAGTGAGTGAGTGGGGTGTGAAAGAGAGAGAGGGAGAGAGAGAGAGGCAACACTGTACTTACAGTCATGCAAATAAAGCAATCTTGAATTGAATTGAATTGAATTGAGAGAGTAGGGGCTAACAGTGAGTGAGTGTGGTTTGAAAGAGAGAGAGAGAGGAGAGAGAGGGAGAGAGGGAGAGAGTAGGGGGCTAACAGTGAGTGAGTGTGGTTTGAAAGAGAGAGAGAGAGAGAGAGAGAGAGAGAGAGAGGGAGAGAGTAGGGGGCTAACAGTGAGTGAGTGTGGTTTGAAAGAGAGAGAGAGAGAGAGGGAGAGAGGGAGAGAGGGAGAGGGAGAGAGGGAGAGAGTAGGGGCTAACAGTGAGTGAGTGTGGTTTGAAAGAGAGAGAGGAGAGAGAGGGAGAGAGGGAGAGAGTAGGGGCTAACAGTGAGTGAGTGTGGTTTGAAAGAGAGAGAGAGAGGAGAGAGAGGGAGAGAGGGAGAGAGTAGGGGGCTAACAGTGAGTGAGTGTGGTTTGAAAGAGAGAGAGAGAGGAGAGAGAGGGAGAGAGGGAGAGAGTAGGGGGCTAACAGTGAGTGAGTGGGGCATGTGGCAGAGTGGGAGTGCAGAGGGGAAAAGCCTGTGGGGCATGTGGGGCTTAGCAGGGCCATGTGTGCTGGCGCGTGTCATTAGTCCGTCACCTCCTTGACCACTCGCCTGCGCTCATTACAAAACCCCACCGCCGTCGCCAACGCGGCCGCTACTGGGGCTTAGCCCACGGCATGCCACACTTGTGCCCGCGCTGAGCTGGGACACAGCAAGAGCCCAGACTGCCTGCCACCAGCAGCCTGTGATGCCACAGCCAGGACAAACACTCTCTCTCTCTCTCTCTCACGCGCGCGCGCACACACACACACACACACACACACACACACACACACACACACACACACACACACACACACACACACACACACATATATCACTGTAACACTCAGAGCAAGCAATGCATACAGGCAGGCACACACACACACACACACACACGCACACACACACACACACACAGGAAACACACAATTTTACTCTCCATAAATATGTATAATGAGGTGAAATAAGACACACACAAGCAAAAACTTCAGTCAGACACACAACATAACACCGCCAGATCAGGCTTGCCCAAATAGCCCCTTAATCATCATGCTGCATGAAATAACCTTTTCTGTCTGTATGCCAACATGACCCTGTGAAAATCTCACAGCTGTTACGTCAGAATTACATCCAATTGTAATCACAAACCTTTCATGTGATCGATGATGACAGTGCACATCAGGTTCCAATGATCCATTTCCTTGTTACAGTATAGAGCCTTTCAATCGGTTCCTAGAGGGTTTTTGGTTGAAACGTTTAAAACCAACGTGGATACTTTGAAATTAAAATGAATCAGACTTTGGCATAATGCTTTACAAAATGTCAAACTTGGTTTATTTTTTTTTACATTTTTGTTTGTCCCCAAGTTAATTACCATTAGCTCAATGCTGCTCTTCCTTGTTTCCTCATGATTAGCAAATGAGTCTTTTGCTTGATTATCATTAACCCAAATGCAATGGTTGGTGGATTAACAAAAGGTCTTCTGTCCAGATTCTTCAATGGAGGAGAGCCTCTACCCCCGTGCATTCTCCCTCAACTTGAGCCCTGAGGCCTCACTCAGGTATTTACCAGCTGCTGGGTTCCTCTAGTGGTCATCCCACCTTCCTGTTGAGGAGATTATGCTGGCGTCTTCAGGGATTAGTCTTGAGAGGCAGCATTCTGCAGTAAACTAACTGGAGCCGAGCCGAGGGGGACTGAACTGACTCACTGTGTTGTTATACACATGTGTAGCAAAACTACATCTCCCATAATGCACTGGGTTTGTAGGAAAGTAGATGATGGGGGCGATTCAGAACTACCATCAGAAACCCACCCCAACCGCATAATTTATCTAAAAGCTTTAGACAGTATAACACTCATCACCTTGTAAGATCATACCCAGAGTGTCAGAGCTTAGAGGGGGGTGAGGTGTGTGTGTGTGTGTGTGTGTGGGGGGGGGGGGGGGGGGGGTCTGTGATTCAACACTATGTGGCCATACAGGAGGGCGCCATGACAGCAGCAAATCAAGCGCTTGCTGTGGTCCGCCTTTTCCCTTCCAGCACAGGAGAGGGGAATCGGATTAAGTAGCAAACAGATGATTAAGGATTAATACTGGCCCCTTGAAACCACTGCCTCCGTGTATGATACTGTCTGCTCAGAGTCATGGCCTCTCGCTTGCATTTAAAACAACAACAACAACAACAACAACAACAGTCACTGATGTTTCCACACGTGATCACATCAAACACGTGACGCCTTAACAGACTAGATGAGTGCTAAAGGAGATACAGTGAGACGTATCTCCATCAATACTTCTTTTCTATAAGGGAAGTGTTGCTGCAGTCTTTCTATTTAGGGCCAGTGATGTGGGAAGAGGCTGCTATCGGTCATCAGGCCCTCCTCCACGAGTGGAGTGTCATCATAACAAACATGTGGCTGATAAAGGCTGAGGGCTTCTGAGCGCTGTCACGTCCTGTCATGTCCCGTACCGTCACACTGCACTGCTGTCAGGTGGCCTTGGGACTGCGGTGTCTCTGCTACCCACACAATACAGGACAGGACAAACACACACACATACACAGAGGTATACACATTTGCATACATAAATCATAAATCTAAGAAACAGACACTGAAGTTGAAACACACACACACACACACACACCCCTCCTCCATAAGCCACTGTTGGTTCTCCCCACCCCCTGGTATTGTGCCATAAACTTTGTAGCATTTACTGAAGCGGGACTGGAGACAGACGGTCAGCATCACTCAGAGCCGTTCCTCAGCTGCGCCCTGGAGAGCTAGCCCTCGTCCTCAAGGTAAGGAGAGCGGCATTTCAACCAAATGGTTTAAAAGTCAGTATATTATGTTCCCGCCATCACGTGGCATTATTGAGTGAGAAATATGTATAGAAGGAATTTGTTTTGATTGACAGATAATATGAAATTATCCTTCTCCCTGAACAGCCTTGCCAGTAAAACAGGTGGCGTTCCATGGAAATCCTACTATCGTCCTATTCTCAGTGGCTAACGAGTGTAGCTTCACTCTGAGTGGTCTTTATCCTTCTGCTTTCAGCACTGACAGCCCAAATGTCAGTCAATGCAAAGCAGGCTTGTTAGAATGGAGGAGTCTTAGCAGACCTTTATGACCACCATGTGCTTGGCAAGGGGAGCTCATATTTGAATTGTGTGCTGCTACCTGCCCCTCACATTCAAACAGGGCTGTTTGGAACAGGCCTTGTTTACAGGCAGCGCAGCTGATAAGCACTGCTTTTTATCTGCTGTTTTTATGCATTATAAATGGGCTCCCCGTAGTGCAGTGTGCTGTAGACTAGTGTATCTGTGTGTGTGTGTGTGTGTGTGTGTGTGTGTGTGTGTGTGTAGTGTAATCCAGGAGCTGTTAGAGTCTGTGGTTGTGTGTGTTCACGGTTGTTCAGGCAGGATAATGATCCCGTGTGTTCTTTTTCATGCAAGTTCAGCTTTTCTGTCTCACCGAGTGCCACATTACAGACAAACACCAACAACAATCTGGAAATGAACCTAAAGACTCAGACCTGCCGAGATGAATTCTCAGAAACAGCTGAGCTGAAAAAGCCCTCCACTGGCTTACGTAAAAGGAACTCAGAAACCCATAGCATAATTGCACAGTTGTTGAAAAGTAAATTCTTCATGAAACTGCCATGATTCTGTTAACAAATGTTAAAAAAGAATGTAATACTACACTGTAGACTTGGCCATTCTTTGGGAAATGTGTGGAATGGCATGTGTGAGGAGTCTGAGGACTTCTTCAGCCATTTATCAGTTGACATATCTGTATCATTATGTTTCATCTCCTTATCGTTTACTCATTACTCACATTCAATTAGTCCAGTTTTGCTATGCCAAAAAAAAAACATCACACTCGAAGACCATTATTTCAAATCAAGGTATTTTTTAAATTAGGAAATTGTTTTAAGTGGAGCTTTGAGCTTGAATTCAAGTTTGAAGAATATTATAGTAAAATATTGTAGAAGCCAATCCTACAGTAAATGTGAAACAATTTAAAACACACAAGTGCATTTCACTCTGAGGAGATCTTAGGGACAGTCGCTGTGACGACGCGTATGTCAACCTCTGTTATCACACCTCTCTCATGGGACGAGCAGATTTAGCTGCTGCCAGAGGGCCCAAAGAGCCGCGATATAAAGCGCTCCCACCTCACTGAGTGCTTACAAGCTCTATCTATGGCTCCACAACACCACTACAGAGAAGCACAAGAGGCTCCACAGAATCCCGATAACATGAAAGAATCTCCCAGAAATAGAAGATGAGGGAAGAGCGCGCGCAGCAAGACAAAAGCACATCTAATTTTATTAGAATGCTTAATAGAAGCTTTTACAGTTTTTTCTGAATGCTTAAACACATTTTTTGTAACTATGACTTTTTTTGCAAAACTCTACACACAAATGGCAAAACCACTCACTGAGTTCGCAAAACTAAAAGCACAAACACTGCTTTGCACTCAGTTTGCAATTTTGTAACACACACTTTGCACAACTGTAGGCACAATGGCTATTATTTACACTATTTTGCCAACTCTCTGGCACACTTTCTCATGTGAAAACTGTTTTAGATAATTAGTTCACTTTGCAATCAGCCTAAGCACTATAAATAAGCCACAGGTAATGTACAATGGGTATGATGGAGTGAGCAGGAAGAGTGAGAAGAGAAAAAAACAGACAAAAA
Source organism: Alosa sapidissima (assembly GCF_018492685.1). Taxonomy (NCBI): domain Eukaryota; kingdom Metazoa; phylum Chordata; class Actinopteri; order Clupeiformes; family Clupeidae; genus Alosa; species Alosa sapidissima. The sequence continues at coordinate 3,152,373 of NC_055957.1, read as the reverse complement.
AACAGTCTACATGTGGGGATATTGTCATGTCAGGCCTGGATACGTCATTCCAGAATATATTTTTCCCGGTGCCTGTGATGTAGACAGAATTTTGAGAGAGACGACCCGATGTAGACTGATTTGTTTTGTCTCAGTGAAATGCTATTTTGTGTTTTGACTTGGAAAAACACACTTGTGTTTGTTTTGATGTGTGTAAATAAACACTAATACTTGAAGTTGGGATCCCTGTATGTTTACAGAACTATGACAAAAGTATGACCTCAAACTGACATAGTCTACCTTGTGCACAGAGAAAGCAAAAGCCAGATGTGTTTTTTATTCATACCATCAGTGTGTTGTTGGCACATTGTGTGCTTACTATTGTGATGGCTTGTGTTTACTGTTAGATACAAAAACACCATTTTTACGAAGGTGTGAAGAGTTAAGCAAGGTGTGTTAGCTTTTGCAAGAGAACTACAATGTTTTGCTGATTGGGTGAGAGGTTTTGCCATTTGTGTGTAGAGTTTTGCAAAAAAAGCCATAGTTACAAAAAATGTGCTTAAGCAATCAGAAAAAACTGTAATAGAAGGCTTTGCTATGTTCTATTTCATGTTATAAGGCGTGTGATATCTCTAAATATGCATTATTACATTTATTTTTCTTTTAGAGGAGGGTTTTGATGCAGGCTAGAGAGTGTATGACCATGAAACATTTTGCTGTTGCCTGTGCAATTTAATGACTAGCTGTTCAATATTTGTACTTGTGAAGTCTGGGCCATTATATGTTCATCCATCCCCATTGCTAAATGTTTGCTGATGATCCCTGTGGCTTGTCTTTGAACTTGGGCTGTGGAGTATTAAATATCACTGCAGTGATTTACACTTCAAATAGATCTAGTTACACCATTATGTGCTTGTTAAATCATGTATGAGTTAAAAGTTAAAAAATATTCAAACCAAAATTTCCCTTACACAAAGGTATACAGTGAATTATGTGGTAGTGAAGAAATAATAATAACAAATATTTTGTATTGTATTGTGATACAACTGCTTAAATTTGGTCAATTCTTTTTTTATTTTTTTATTTCTGTTAAGTTCCAAGGCAGCTGGCACATCACCACCAAAATAACATCACCTCATTTGGAATTCACTGGCCGTTTCTACAGTGGCCTCCCATCACCACTAGTCGGAGCCCTTGAGCCAGCCACGACCACCAGCACTGCACGCCAGAGCGACAGAGAGAGAGAATGGAGAGAGTGCAGCACATGACGCGCTCTGCAATCCGCAGGGCGTCCAACATCGAGATCAACCCACAGACCAAGCGCAACCTCCAGGAGCTGTTTGTCAACTTCTCCCTCATCCTCATCTGCCTACTGCTCATATACATTATCGTGCTGCTCATGTGACGCCGCGTTGTCATGGTGACACGTGCGCTTCCAGGTCAAATGAAAACATCAAGGCAGGGCATCGTTTGGAACGGAGGCAAAACATGCAGCGAGTGTCTGTGTGTGTGTGAGAGCTTGGTGGGAAGGGAGGAGAGAGGGGGGTGGGGGGTTGTCTGACCTAGCAACAGAGAATTTGAAGTTGAGATTTTTTTTTTCATCAGGGATAGAGAACACTGATAATTCACCATGAAATTTGCTTCACTGAGAGATAGTTAATGAAAAAATGCACATTGTCTGAAATAAATGACGTGGGGTGTTTCTGCACAGTGTCTGAAATAAATGACGTGGGGTGTTTCTGTATTTCTGTAAAGTGAGCACATTCCATCACATCACAGTAGAAATTATAACGAGAGGGAGGAATTATTTTCCATACCAAACAAAAAAGACATCATACAACCATCAGCTGCAGGCACTTTGTCTGTGACCATCTTAACTCCTGAGCTTCTCCAGCTTGGAAAGATTGTTCTGTACTTTTTTACAACCTCAAAGGTGGAATAAACGATACTTGTGGTATGTGCATCCGATTTTAAAGTCAAAACATCAAACGCTGTCCTGTCACTGTCCTGTGTTGAGTCTCTCAATGATGTGAGTTGGGAGGTGGTGGGGAGGTGGCCCCCGACTGAGTATGATCTCCCGCATCACCTGCACTTGTGGTCATCCGTGGGCGAGTCTTACGTAACCCAAGTGAAGTGACGTGAGGTGACCAGACAAATGCACCGGTGTCTCATCACTCACACGTACCCATCACCGACACATCTATAATGAAAACGTACCCATCACCGACACATCTATAATGAAAACGTACCCATCACGACACATCTATAATGAAAACGTACCCATCACCGACACATCTATAATGAAAACGTACCCATCACGACACATCTATAATGAAAACGTTTAAGAAGCACTGTACAGTACAAAGGAAAGTCTGACCAGGTTTTTATTACTCATAACAGACAGAGGATTATTATAAATATATATTTATATATAGTGCAATTTGTTCAAAAACTGGCAAGACATTGTTTACATTAAACAGTAATGGTCCATTAAATCAAATGCAGTCCAATCAACATTTATTATACGGACACCTCGTATGCCGGGTGTCAACAGAAATACGCATGTTTATGACAAAGCGTTTCATTGTATTACAAAAAGGGGGGATGTGCATTACTTGCTCTTGATATTGCATAAAATCAGAAATTAAAACAAAACAAAACAAAAAGAAATAAAATCACAGTGAATGGCACACTGAGTGATGGTGCTTATGTGGATATGTGTGTGTGTGTGTGTGTGTGTGTGTTGTTGATGGTTGCTTGGTTGCTTGATTGTTTGTCGTCACATGCGTTTGAGTTGACGGCCGTAATGGAGGGTCAGAAAGAGAAGTATTGAGAGAAGAGCTCAAGCGACTCCGGCTCTTTGAGGGCCACGTCAGGGTCCTCCATTTCACGAGGGCTACACAGAAGAGGGGAGTAAACCAGTAAGAGCACTAACACACACACCACAGAACATCACATCAGCAATATGACACCTGCAAAAAATGATTACAGCTGCTCTTATAACGAAATATCATATGCACTACTTTAAAATATGCACTGATTAAAAATATACACTAATATGATGTGAATTTTTGGGGAAATCCATTTGCATTTAGGTCATTTAAAATGTTATTTTACAATATTTTATAACGCATTAGAATTAGTTCAGAAGAAAGTGGCAGCGGATCAAGCTTGACGGTGAAGCATCTTTGCAAACAAAACAAAACAAACAAACAAAACTAGCGTATATCCTTCAGAATAAGAGAACCTGACAGGTGCCAGTTACAGCACGTCATTCCACTGTGCCACTTAGGGCTGTTTCACACCACATTACGCCTGTGGAATGTCTTCATGTACATTTTGGTGGCCATATGAATAGGGAGAGCATTCAAACTGGCCGCATGAGACAGTGCACTGTTCATAAAGATCAATGAAAATTGGAGCTGCAACAATTCATCAATTAATTCATTATTGACTATGAAAATAATAGTTTTGCAGCCGTTACGCACATGCAACATACTGTATATGGTGTGAAACAGGCCTGAGCCTTCCAAGAGTTCAAATATATCTATATGAAACACCATGCCCCTAAACTGCCCTAAATCAATGTTATCTCTAGTCTCTAATCTCTAGTTTCCAGCTTGGGGAGAGAAATATACAGTATAATGTGCAATATGTCTTCACACTGAAGCAAGAATGACAACCATGGCTTTGCAAAGCTTGCCATGCACAGTTTGAATACAAATAAAACATCATTTAGGCAGGTTACTGCCAGTCATATATTTCCACATAAACTGATGACTATGCAATCTTCATCAAAGTACAGAAGCGCAAATAATAGAAGTCTCAGAACCACTGAGAGTCTGAAGGAAAAAGTGATTTACAGTTTAAAATGATAAATGGCTGGACTATACAGTAATTTACTCTGGAACACACGACTCAACTCAGACCATGAAACGAATGTTCAAGACCCGCAACGTTCACAGAAACATGCACTTCACCAGAGCAAACTGAATGTGGTGACACAGACCATGCTTTTGTTTGCATTCCAATGCCATTAATGAAATATCGAAACAACAGAGATATATTAATGAAATAAACACCAAAATTAGATCATATTTTCAGAGGGCCAAAGTAACTGCTTGATAGAAGAGTGCTCGGTGTGTGGTGTGTAACTAACTCATAAACATGGCATGATAACAATAGAGGTATGCAAGATCATACATGCATATCACTAAGAAAACAAAATGGGAGAAAAAAGTATTTGTGTGTGCTTTTTTTTTCAATTCAGCGACAAGATGCATTGGAAAGTGACAAGCACACCCACATTTCACTGTGGACAAGCACCACTGATTAATCGATTTGTTCTTCATTTTTGAAAATGAAAAGAAATAGAGAGAGAGAGATAAAACAAATAAACCCAAACGGACACTGATTTTTGTTGTTGTTGTTGTTGTTGTTGGTTTGGTTGGATGACTGCTGAAGTACAGAAATAAATGTTTACAGATACAGGAGTGAGACAGTGAGACCAGACCAATGGCAGACAGGGTTCTTGTGCTTTAGGCATGTCTCTTGCCATGGTGCGGCGTGGTGGAGGTGGTGGTGTGCGGACAACAAAGGGTTAACGACGACGACGACGACGACAGTGACGATGACGAGGTGGGGCTCACCTCCGAGTGGCGTCGGGGTCGGGGCCTGTCGGGGGTGTCGCTGGGGCGTGCGCTTTGTTTGTGCGGAGCGGAAGCTGCCGCACTGGGGGGGAGGTAGGGGGGGCACTCTCTAGCCTACGCCCCGCACTCGAACCCCAACCCGAGCACAAGCCCCCCTCGGCTTCCACAACACTTAGGTTTGGAGAGCTGACGAACGGGCTTGCGGACTTTTTACCTTTTTGCTACATCGAAAAAGGACACAAACAAAAATGTTTCGGGAGGACTACTGTGAGTGAGCACTGGCTAATTAGAATTTTTGTTTTGTTTAATTATCATTATTATTAGTTTAAAACCTTTCACTCTAAAAGAATTGAACCAAATGAGCAATCACCAGAGGCAAAGTAACTGAAATTGTTAGTGACAAATAATGGCTTGGAAAGCAAAGTAGATTCTCATGAACCTAAACATGGACAAATAATAACCACAAACAATGAAACACATACATACACACACACACACACACATACATATATACATACAAACATACAGCTTACATTGCAACAACAGAACAAAATCAAAGGTAGAGTTAGATGACCCCTAGGGGCAAACGTAAAGGAAAGTCATGCAGAAGAGGCCCATTCCATTGTACTAGGGCTGGATGCATAGGCAGGTCCAAAGGACACCTTTCCCATTATGCAAAAGCGTTTCGTTTCTCACTAAAGAGAAGTCTGATTATACATCCTGATAATAATACAGACAGACCTGTTTGTGTGTGTGTTTGTGTGTGTGTGTGTGTGTATGTGTGTGAGAGAGTGTGTGAGAGAGAGAGGGATAGAGAGACAGAGAGAGGGTGAGAGTGTCTGTGTGTGCTTGTGTGCCTGTGTGTATGTGTGTGTGTGTGTGTGTGTGTGTGTGTGTGTGTGTGTGTGTGTGTGTGTGTGTGTGTGTGTGTGTGTGTGTGTGTGTGTGTGTGTATGTGTTTGTAAGCGTGCATTGACCCTGTGTAACAACATTTTTGAAGTGTTTAAATGGGACCAATGACAAACTCAGCAATGCTGATTCACAGTAAGCGAGTGAGTGGCCGAGTGAGCGAGTGAGAGGCTGTGTGTGTGTATGTGTGTGTGTGTGTGTGTGTGTGTGTGTGTGTGTTTGTGTGGCCTTACCTTAATGAGAGGGTTTATCACGCCCACGTTGGGGCTGGCGTTGAACACTTTATTAAAGCCTGTCTCTCTGTTCACCAGCTCCAACTGATAAAACTTCTTATCATCCTGTACATGAAGACACAAGACGACACCCAATCAAATAAAGCAAAATACAGTTCACACACACACACACGCGCACACATACACACACACACACAGACGACACTGAGGACAACAATAGAGATAGCTCTGCAGCACAGGCAATACACAAATTACATTTATTATCATTTCCAAAATGAAATTATCTTGAGTGATCGTGCTTGACTTTCATGCTCCACTGACCTACTTCCACAAGAGCAAAGGAAAGAGCACTGAAGTGGGCCAAGTAAGTGGACTTCAACCGAGCTACTTTTATTGGGGGTATTATGTTTTGGGTTCTTGGGAGAGGATAAATAAATAATGTGTCAAAATAATGGTTTAAAAGTGGCTTTTAACAAGTGCGTGGGTTTAGGCCAGATGCATCTGGATTTTGAAAAAAACAGCAAAGCACTCCCATTGGTTTATGTCCTTGTGTAATCACACACACCAATAATCTGTGACCTTACCGGACATTCAGACTCGTACTGTTACTGAAACTGGACCACACTAGACGTAGCTGCGGGCCTGTCCTTGTGCGTTTGATTTGTAAACGGTCTTCAGTTTGAATACCTACTACCAGTTTCTTCACCAGAGTCTCCCTCTCCGCCACCATCTGCCTCAGCTCAGCGATCGCCTGCAGGTCCTCCGGCCGACTCTCGCGGTTCCTGAACTTGTCCTCCGTGCCCTCCAGCCTGGGGAACGCAAATCAGCATCAAGCCGCCACAAGCTCGCCCACAAATCATAGAACCACACACACACACACCACAAGCTCGCCCGCAAATCATAGAACCACACACACACACACACCACAAGCTCGCCCGCAAATCATAGAACCACACACACACACACACCACAAGCTCGCCCGCAAATCATAGAACCACACACACACACACCACAAGCTCGCCCACAAATCATAGAACCACACACACACACACCACAAGCTCACCCACTAATCATAGAACCAAACACACACACACCACAAACTCGCCCACTAATCATAGAACCACACACACACACACCACAAACTCGCCCACAAATCATAGAACCACACACACACACACCACAAACTCGCCCACAAATCATAGAACCACACACACACACACCACAAGCTCGCCCACAAATCATAGAACCACACACACACACCACAAGCTCGCCCACAAATCATAGTACCACACACACACACACCACAAGCTCGCCCACAAATCATAGAACCACACACACACACACCACAAACTCGCCCGCAAATCATAGAACCACACACACACACACCACAAGCTCGCCCGCAAATCATAGAACCACACACACACACACCACAAACTCGCCCACAAATCATAGAACCACACACACACACACCACAAGCTCACCCACTAATCATAGAACCAAACACACACACACCACAAACTCGCCCACTAATCATAGAACCACACACACACACACCACAAACTCGCCCACTAATCATAGAACCACACACACACACACCACAAACACACACACCACAAACTCGCCCACAAATCATAGAACCGCACAAACTGTTATCAATCCGCTGGTATTCAGGCACACACACATACAGTACACACAGGCAGGCAGGCAGACAGACAGACACACACACCACAAACTCACACACACAAATCATGATCAATACATCAATACGCTGGTATTCAGGCACATACCACACACACACACACACACACACACACACACCACAAACTCACACACAAATCATAGAACCACACAAATCATCATCAATCTACTGGTATTCAGGCACATACAACACACACACACACCACAAGCTTACACACACAAATCATATAACCACACAAATCAACAGGCCTTCGGTTTTGGTGTGTTAGTCTAGAATTACTCTAGAATTTACATTTTAAACTAAGGTTCCATTTATTACCATTAATTAAACACAGCAGTAAAGTAATTACTAGGATGCTTAACAGCGTGTAGCATTCATTTTGCTGAAGGGAATGTGAAATATTAAAAAAATGACTCAATCCGAATATTCAAAAGATCTCCGATGGAAAATATCATGCACTAGATGAGATCAAGAAATCATCTCCAGCATTTACAATGCAATCAAGTCTATCCTTAACTTTATTAATACCGTAATCGATAGTTTATTCAGGTTAAATATAGCATTAAACCTTCATAAAATCTCTTTCTAAGAAAAGTGAAGCAGCGAGTCTTTACCTAATCTCAGCATGAGGTGCGGAGGTGTGTGAGGTGAGGTGTGTGAGGAGAGGAGGTGTGTAAGGTGAGGAGGTGAGGAGGTGTGTAAGGTGAGGTGAGGAGGTGAGGAGGTGAGGAGGTGAGGAGGTGTGTGAGGTGAGGAGGTGAGGAGGTGAGGAGGTGTGCGAGGTGAGGTGAGGAGGTGTGTGAAGTGAGGAGGTGTGTGAGGTGAGGAGGTGTGTGAGGTGAGGTGAGAGGTGTGTGAAGTGAGGAGGTGTGTGAGGTGAAGTGAGGAGGTGTGTGAGGTGCAGAGATGTGTGAGGTGCGGAGGTGTGTGAGGTGAGGTGAGGAGGTGTGTGAAGTGAGGAGGTGTGTGAGGTGAGGAGGTGTGTGAGGTGAGGAGGTGTGTGAGGTGAGGTGAGGAGGTGTGTGAGGTGAGGTGAGGAGGTGAGGAGGTGTGTGAGGTGTGTGAGGTGCGGAGGTGTGTGAGGTGAGGTGAGGAGGTGTGTGAGGTGAGGAGGTGTGTGAGGTGCGGTGGTGTGTGAGGTGAGGTGCGGAGGTGTGTGAGGTGCAGAGGTGTGTGAGGTGAGGTGAGGAGGTGTGTGAGGTGAGGAGGTGTGTGAGGTGAGGAGGTGAGGAGGTGTGTGAGGTGCAGAGGTGTGTGAGGTGAGGTGAGGAGGTGTGTGAGGTGCAGAGGTGTGTGAGGTGAGGTGAGGAGGTGTGTGAGGTGCAGAGGTGTGTGAGGTGAGGTGCGGAGGTGTGTGAGGTGCAGAGGTGTGTGAGGTGAGGTGAGGAGGTGTGTGAGGTGAGGTGCAGAGGTGTGTGAGGTGAGGAGGTGTGTGAGGTGCAGAGGTGTGTGAGGTGAGGTGAGGAGGTGTGTGAGGTGCAGAGGTGTGTGAGGTGAGGTGAGGAGGTGTGTGAGGTGAGGTGCAGAGGTGTGTGAGGTGAGGAGGTGTGTGAGGTGAGGAGGTGTGTGAGGTGCGGAGGTGTGTGAGGTGCAGAGGTGTGTGAGGTGAGGTGAGGAGGTGTGTGAGGTGAGGTGCAGAGGTGTGTGAGGTGAGGAGGTGTGTGAGGTGAGGAGGTGTGTGAGGTGCGGAGGTGTGTGAGGTGCAGAGGTGTGTGAGGTGAGGTGAGGAGGTGTGTGAGGTGAGGTGCAGAGGTGTGTGAGGTGAGGAGGTGTGTGAGGTGAGGAGGTGTGTGAGGTGCGGAGGTGTGTGAGGTGCAGAGGTGTGTGAGGTGAGGTGAGGAGGTGTGTGAGGTGAGGTGCAGAGGTGTGTGAGGTGAGGAGGTGTGTGAGGTGAGGAGGTGTGTGAGGTGCGGAGGTGAGGTGAGGAGGTGTGTGAGGTGAGGTGAGGAGGTGTGTGAGGTGCAGAGGTGTGTGAGGTGAGGTGAGGAGGTGTGTGAGGTGAGGTGCAGAGGTGTGTGAGGTGAGGAGGTGTGTGAGGTGAGGAGGTGCGGAGGTGTGTGAGGTGCAGAGGTGTGTGAGGTGAGGTGAGGAGGTGTGTGAGGTGAGGAGGTGTGTGAGGTGCAGAGGTGTGTGAGGTGAGGTGAGGAGGTGAGGAGGTGTGTGAGGTGCAGAGGTGTGTGAGGTGAGGAGGTGTGTGAGGTGCAGAGGTGTGTGAGGTGAGGTGCAGAGGTGTGTGAGGTGAGGTGAGGAGGTGTGTGAGGTGAGGTGAGGAGGTGTGTGAGGTGAGGTGCGGAGGTGTGTGAGGTGCGGAGGTGTGTGAGGTGAGGTGCAGAGGTGTGTGAGGTGAGGTGAGGAGGTGTGTGAGGTGAGGTGAGGAGGTGTGTGAGGTGAGGTGCGGAGGTGTGTGAGGTGAGGTGCGGAGGTGTGTGAGGTGCAGAGGTGTGTGAGGTGAGGTGCAGAGGTGTGTGAGGTGAGGTGAGGAGGTGTGTGAGGTGAGGTGAGGAGGTGTGTGAGGTGAGGTGCGGAGGTGTGTGGTACTCACAGGATCTGCAGGGCTGAGATCTTGTCCTTGAGCACTTCCTGGGCTTTGTTAAAGTCGGACAGCATGATGTGCTTCTCTCGGTTGTGTGAGGCGCTCATCTCCCCCATATCCCTCTCGTGTCTCTTAGTCAGGTCCTGCTCATGGGCCCTAAACAACAACAACAACAACAACAACAGCTTACATTTATATAGCGTTTTATCAAGGCACACAGAACAACATTATCATTCCTTATCGACTCCATAACAACATTATCATTCCTCATCGTCTCCATAACAACATTATCATTCCTTATCGACTCCATAACAACATTATCATTCCTCATCGTCTCCATAACAACATTGTCATCTGTAGTCAACCCCAGAAGCACTACATTATTATTCATTATCATCTCCTTAGCAGCAATATCTTTAGCCATCATCTCGTTAACCACATTGTCATTCATTATTATCTCTTTAACGATAATATCACTAGTTATCATTTTGATATTTTATAAGCATAACTATTTGTTAGACTCATTAACATGGATTATTTGGTATCATCGGCATGACAGCGTGTGCACAACAACATTACCATTTGTCTCTCTTCTCTATTACAAGAGATGTAAACACGCTTCTCTCTATGTGACAGCTAGTTTATTTATTTGGATTCAGCTTCTGGTCTGCATTAAAGACAGTGTTTAAATGACTTTGCATTTGTTGTGCATTTTGTTGTGTAATCATAAATGTCTCCTTTCTTCATAAAACACACACTGCAGTCTGTGGGTACTGTTCCATTTATTAGAAATGATCCGAATATGTGTATTTCTTTCAGAAGGGCTCCTCCCCGGCCTCCGGAGGGATATTTATATCTTGAGCGGAGTCCTTAGAAGCATCTTTCACAGTCAGAGCTGAGTCATCGTTGTGTCCAGAGGGACGAATGCTTTTTCCCAGCCATATTTAGCTTCTCACACTGCTTTTGGTATCCATGAGCATCTGTATCCACACTGCTTTCAGACGCCTTAACCCTTTTAGCCTCCCTGGTCGTTCCCATCAATCTAGATTACTGTTCATGAATTAGAAATGTCACGACTGATATTCCCCATGTAAGAAATGAAAGTACTCTTACTGTTTTTGTAAGTCGATTAATACCATTCACACTGAAATAAGTCGATTAATACCCTTTGCACCTTCGCAAAAAAAAAGAATTGCAAACTTGTATCAAGTGAAAATTTAATTTGCCAATTGCCTGACATTGACTGATAAGGACTACACACAAGGTTGATACATCGTGTGGTTCATGTTTTTAAATGATTAATCATTATCTTCAGTGTGATTTTACTTCCACATTTCTCTACTTAGTCCAATTCACTGGTTAGCTGCTTCTTTTCTATCCAATCTTTACTGGACAGTGGACACGGCCTGAGGAGTAACTCTATTTGAATGGCAACTCAAAGTCAGAGCAAATGAGTTTTGAGACTTCAGGGCAAACAGCTTGCTGTTGGAGACTGTGTCATTACGAGCAATAATGAAAGTAAGTCGGGGGTCCAATGGCTTTAAGGCGGACCTGAAGCAGATGTAACGGAGGTGAACTGAGCTAGCGTGCTAGTTGCGCGTGTAAATCCTCACACCTCT
>NC_055957.1:3135752-3138252 GCF_018492685.1 Alosa sapidissima | reverse complement strand
CCCCTACCAATTTCACAACAGTTAGCTAGGCCGTTCTCGAGCACTCAACTTGGGATAGCAGCTGTTTAGTGCGCACATGCTCCCCGACTCCGGTTTTGGGTTGCCAGGTTTTTTAACAAATGGGTTGAAATTGTATGAAGTGTGACGTGCACATGTGTAGAATGTATTTCCATATACAATCTAGCAACTTGGGAAATATCACACAGATATGCAAAACGAATGCATCCATGATGTTCATAATGAGGTTTGACAGTCTTGCAAATAGTGGGGGGGTTTCAGAGAGAAAAAACAAACAAAATAAAAATAAATAAATAACACCAGGAGATGGCCTTGAAACACGAGGAAAAGACTGGAACGATGTGGGAGAGTTGTGTCTGCTGCTGTTGTTGATATAACATGAATAAAATATTGTGCAAGTATAAAACAAAATGGATGTACAAAAAGAGGTGTAGCTCTCACCAAGTTCTTGCTACGTTCCAGAGTGTTCTCCAGCTCCAGCTGGGCAGTTTTATTCTCCTGCTGGTGCACCTGTCTCAGGTGCTCGATAGCCGTAGCGTGCAGGTGATTCAGCTCTGAGCGGAGGGACGCTGCAGCACAGAGAAGATAGTAAAGGTCAGTCACAATCCTGCTACCAGCTCAATGGCCATGGGAAAAAACACAATACAAATTTGCATCAAATCAGGACACATATGTTTATATTTATGGTTATGTTTTTAGTTCTTAGCAGACACTTATGTCCAAAACGACTAACAATGACATCAATAAACAATACATTAACATTAAAATTAACAGTTTAAAGTAAAGTCCTACAGCCTTCATTAAAAAACACCAATAACACTATATGTATACTTTAAAAGTGCATGGTTTCAGGTCTGGAAAGGGGGAAAAGGAGGGGACTACGAGAGAGAGAGAGAGAGATAGAGAGAGAGAGAGAGAGAGATGTCACGGTTAAGATAACTGATAAATAAACGAGTTTTACGCCATGCGCCAGGGTGCAAAATAGGGGCCATAGAGTTTCAGATGAGGAGAGAGATAGTAATTAGAGAGGAATGAAAAGACGCATTTCAGTGAAACAGGACTAAACGAGGAGAGAGACAGCACTAAACGAGGAGAGAGACAGCACTAAACGAGGAGAGAGACAGGAATAAACCAGGAGTGAGACAGGACTAAAGGGCCGTTCACCCCAAGACTGATAACTATAATGATAAGGACCAAAAACATGAAGAAAGATATCGTCGGAGATCACTTTCAGAAAGATATCGTCGGAGATCACTTTCAGAATGATTTTAAGAACGAAAAAAAGCTGACAGCCCATCAAAATCAATCAAATTTTAGCGATCACATTCATCAACACAAAAAGGGTGTTCTTCTTTGTGAACTTTTTCACACTTTTCTTCACTCGTCAGTGTAGACGTTTTTATTGTTATGGTTATAGTTATCATTATTAGTGATAGGCCCTTAAACCAAAGTCCTTTTAGGCAGGTCTCTCCACTCGGCAGCCATATTACAACGCTTTTTGGGCACTCATCGGGCATCATATTCGGCAGAAATGCGTGTGCGCAAGGCTTCACGACACTAATCTTGCTCCAGCGGCGAGTTCACAACACATGATTGGCACGATGTCTTCACAACACACCATATGATTGGCTCAATGTATTCACCACACCACATGATTGGCTCAATGTATTCACATGTCAACGTTTTGCCGAGGAAGGGGTGGGATATGTGTAGAGAACGGCCATATTGGCGTTACAAACTAACCCCATGCATTTCTATGGAGGATTTTTTGAGTGCTGTGTCTCCTCATTAGAAAGCCTCTGCTTAAACCAGGAGTGAGACAGGAATAAACAGGACTGAGACAGGACTAAACCAGAAGTGAGACCAGGACTAAGGCAGGACTAAGGCAGGAGTGGGCTAGTGGCACAGCAGCAGTGGTGTTGCGGCGCACCTAGCATGGCCTTGCCCTCATCCTCCAGCTCGAAGCGCAGTGTCTGCAGCTCCTGCTCCGACTGCTGCCGCAGGATGTCCAGCGTCTGCCTGTGTGCCTCCCGCAGAGCCTGCAGCTCCTCACGCTGCTCCTGCTTCATACGGTCCTCCAGCTCCTACACACACACACACAGGTATAACACAGATGTGCGTGCTGACACATATATACACACACACTAGAGGGAGAGCAGCTTCACAGAAGAGAACTTCTGACGGCAAATTTGAGGAAAAGTTGGTAAACCACCCTTCTTACCTAATTTGAGGGTGCTGATTCTGAATATTTTGTTTACCAAGCTCAATTCTGAGATCTACGCTGCATAATCAGAATTTTAACATAAAATGGCGTTTTTTTTGTTGCTTATTTTTCCCTAAATTGGGTTGATTTCAAAAGTAATCACTAACACCAAATAAAAGTGTTCTCTAAATACATGTTTGAGCATTAAAGAAGCCATGCTATATTTTATTAACATATTTAATGGAAACATGATTACAGTTAACATGTAATAAACTCGGA
>NC_055957.1:3128252-3130752 GCF_018492685.1 Alosa sapidissima | reverse complement strand
GGTTGGGGAAGTAATGGAGAGATAATGATGATGACACTCATTCAGGGACGACAGGCATACTCAGACATGTAAAGATGGAGGTGAAATGTACACTGAATTATATTTACATTTATATTCATATATTATATTCATTTATATTAGCTTTTATCCAAAGCATGATTTTACAGTATCTAAGATGTGCATTCTCATCAGCATGTGTGTTCTTTGGGAACTGATTTCATAACATTTCAAACAGAGGTAAATGTTCCAATGAGCCAAGTATGTTTCCTTTGAGCTTTTGAAATTTAAATGTTTCTGTGTAAAACAATTCCAAATTGTTCCATTTAAATTTTAGGCCTTGGCAATGTGTTAGTTCAAAAACAAGTAAATGAAAAACTGTCTGAAAATGTTTGTGAATATTTGCCTTTTTGCTGATTTGATTACACCTCAGTTCAGCTACTGGACAGAATCAGGTGTAATTTTTATTTTTTTGGTGTCCTGGGTGGATCCATCCTTAAACTGCACCAGGTTGGGGTCACGGCTACATCAGATCCATTTCACAGTCAGATGCTATCAAGCCATGCTTGTTTGTTTGTTTGTGCATCGGTACCCAGAACGTACTGCAGAGTGTCGTGTTGCAAGTAAACCGCACCCCCCCTCACCTCAAGAGACCTGCTAGCGACGGACACACACACTCCTGAGCTTAAGGCCCAGTGCCGACGCACCACAGGTCACATTTACAGTGTGTTTTCTCCTAGATCATTTTCTCATCAGATCAGATCAATGTGTGTCAAGGAGCCACTTGAAGCGTCAAGGAGCCACTTGTGATGAAACGTCAAATGAGAAAAATACAAAGCAAAGCAAGTGCTTCTGAAGCAGATGACCATGAACGCAGGAAACCATGACTCAAACAAACACTATCTGATTCACCACACTGCCTCTGGGGAATAGCAACACTGGTTCACTGCAGGTCTAGGATGACGACTGCAGGATCCAACATTTACTTGTTTGCTACCGAGGGCAAAGTTTGTGACTGTGATTCACTGCGGTTGACCCGGTTTTTTTTAATGTGCACGGCTTCTTTAAGTGTCTTAATTATTGTGTACAAAGTACACACACAGAAACTAAGATCCAGATTTTGCCGTGTATTTCGTTTGTGTTGTTTGTTAGCGTGACTGTGCCCTGGACAGTCAGCGGGCCCTGGATATCATTCAGTCCCCTGCGGCTGATGGGCATCAATATTCATTAGATAGCAGATGATGACTTTAATACACACAGATTAGTGTTCCTTTCCATGAGGCACATAAAATGTAATAAGCTTTCTGCTCCCCGAGGTCAGTACACCAAAAAAATGATATTGGCAAGCTTGTGCGTTAAGCATTAAGTAGCTTAGTGTTGCTGCTCTTAAACTCTGGTTCATATATTGTATGCTAAACTCTAGTTGGCATAATGTATGTTCATGTTGGCTAAACTCGGGTAAGCTTGATCTATGCCCTGAGTTGCTAACGTCTGGTTAGCATTGTGCCTTTATGCAGGTTAAACACTAGCAAGGGTATCCCAGCCTTAAGCTAGCAGAACCCTGCTTTGCATACATACCCTGAGGATATCCAGGCACTTGTGACTAAAATGTATACTGAGGCTGCCTAGGTTTTTGGCTTTACACTTTCACATACCCTAAGGTTAGCCTGGTTGAGCTTTAGCGACTGCGACATGCCCTGAGGTTAGCTGAGCTTTAGTGACCGTCACCTACCCTGAGGTTATCTGAGCTTTAGTGACCGTCCCCTACCCTGAGGCTGGTTGAGCTTTAGCGACTGCGACAGGCCCTGAGGTTAGCTTAACTTTAGTGACCGTCCCCTACCCTGAGGTTGCGTTGGCGGGCCTCCTCCATGGTCTGTACGGCGATGCAGTGGGCCTCCTGGAGGCGTCGCTCGCGGTGCTGGTTGTCCAGGGTCATCTCCTGCATCTCCTGCGCCAGGTGCTCACGCTCCTGGGCGAACTGGGACTGCATCTGCTGCAGGGCACTCTTGGACTGGGACAACTGCAGCTCCAAACTCTGCTTCAGTAGGGAGATCTGAGCCACAGCGTGGAGGGGGAGAGAGAGAGAGAGAGAGAGAGAGAGAAAGGGAGAGAGTGGTGAAAAAGGAGAGCAAGATAGACAGACAGACAGAAGAAAGAGACAAAGAAAGAGGGGAGAGAGAGAGACAAAAGAGACAGAGATTTGCTAATGGTTAATCTCACTTTGTGCTGCTGACATTTAAAAAAAAAAAAAAAATGTTGGCCTTTTTATGCCAATTAATGATAGGACAGTGGAGAATGACAGGAAGCGAGCAGGAGAGAGAGAGTCGGGGTTGGGATCCGGAAAGGACCACGGGGCGGGAATCGAACCCGGGACGCCGGCATACGGTGCAGGTGCCCCAGCCAGTTACGCCACGACTGGGGCCATGTGCTGCTGGCATTTACATTTGCATTTGTCCATTTAGCAGACACTTCTATCCAAAGTGACTTACATATGACAACTATA
>NC_055957.1:3048252-3123252 GCF_018492685.1 Alosa sapidissima | reverse complement strand
CACTTCCAGAGTACCATACTGTTCGAGATATCGAGAGCTCAGCACACACACACACACATACACACACACACACACACATAGGTTAATGTACTCAGTTCTGTATGAGATGGTGAGAGGGAGGAGGTTAGTGTATTCAGTTCTGCATGAGTGAAATGCACAGGTACTTATTCATCGTTCGCTTGAGAGGGACAGTGAAAGTGTGTGAGATTGAGTGAAAGCAACGGAATTTAACAATGAGGAGCAGGAAAGTGATAAACGAGCAGACGGCTTCAAAACATGACACTGTGAGTGTGTGTGTGTGTGTGTGTGTGTGTGTGTGGGTGTGTGTGGCAGAGAGATGGAAAGCATGTGTGTGACACTAAAACCACCAAATGACAGAAGTGAGAGGGTGTGTGTGAGAGAGAAAGAGAGAAGGAGAGCAAAAGCACAACATGAAAGAGTGCGAGACAGCAACAGCCCCAACATGAAAGAGTGTGAAGACGTACACGCAGCAGAAAGACCGCGTGAGACAGACTGAGCGCAAAGTGTGTGTGCGGGAGCGTGCGGATATCACAACGTGTCAGAGCGGAGTAGAGCGGCATGGCAGCGCGTCGGCGAGTCCCGGCGCTCTAAAGTTCAGCACCAGGAAGTGTCAGTAATTACACTGCCTCGGAAAATTCAATATCAACCCACTGTGGTGCTAATTAGCATATGCTAATCCCCCTGGACAACTCCTTTATAGGATTTGTCATGGATTGTGCAGCGGCGAGAGAGAGCACACACAGAGATGATGATGTGCTATTTAAGAGCTCCCAAGAGGAGAGAAGAGGAGGGGAGGAAAGAAGAGGGGGAGAGGAGAGGAGAGGAGAGGGAGAGGAGAGGAGAGGAGAGAACAGGAGATGGAGAGTAGAGTAGAGGAGAGGAGAGGGGGAGAGGAGAGGAGAGGAGAAGAGAGGAGAGGAGGAGCGGAGAGGAGAAGAGAGGAGAAGAGAGGAGAGGAGAAGAGGAGTGGAGAGGAGGAGAGGAGAAAGAGGAGAGGAGAGGAGAGAGAGAAGAGTAGAGTAGAGGAGAGGAGAAGAGAGGAGAAGAGAGGAGAGGGGAAGAGAGGAGAGAACAGGAGATGGAGAGTAGAGTAGAGTAGAGGACAGGAGAGGAGAAGAGAGGAGAGGAAAGACACACCTCAGAGCGGCTGTCCACTTCATGTCCAGGTCTTCGGCCATTTTGTCCATCTTCTGCTTCTCCTCGGTCTTGATGGAGATGACCTTGGCATCATGTTGTTGTTTCTGTGTCTCAATCTCCTCCTGTGTGTTGTGCATGGGTTGTGCATTCGTATGTGTGTGTGTGTGTAGGTTGGAGTGTGTATATATTTGTTAATATGTTTATATGTGTGTGTGCAGAGAGGAGTGTGTGTGCATGTGTGTGTTTGTGTGTTTGGGTGTGTGTGTATTAGGTGTGGGAGAAAGGCAAGCAAAAGAGCAGAATGAGTCACGACCACAGTGTACAGAGCACAGTCAAAACCACGGCACTCGTAACAAAATGGAGTCCACTGAGAGAGGCTGTCTCCATTTTAGAGTGCCAAGACCCCGAGAAAAGGAACAATAGCATCCGCTCGGGTCGCCTCAGAAGCTGCGTGTGGACTCATTTCTCTGTTAATTACTCTGCCAGGGTGGCTAATCCATTTCCCAGGCCTAGCACACTTCAAACAGCCCCGACTCATTGATGTTTTTATCGCCAGTCAAAGCACACGCGGAGACAAGTCATTTTGTGCATTAATTGTTCTACAAAATAATAAATAAAAATCCCCCCAGTGGGATTAACAAAGAAATGTGCTGATTTGTGCTGAGTCACCCATTCTCACCTGGAGGTCCGTGAGCATGTTGCTGGTCTCCCTGACGCGGGACCGGGTGGCATCCAGCTCCATCAGCAGCTTCTCTTGCGTCTCCTTCAGACAGCAGATGTGGCCCTGGGCGGACTGCAGATTGAGCTCGCCGTCCTTCACCAGCTCCTGCAGGTGAGACACCTGACAGACGGAGAGATGAGTGGGTGTTGAGCGAAGATTGAAAGATCAATGCAGATCCACAATGCAACACGTGCTGTAGGTGTGGGGCGCCTTGATATTGACTTGTCAGACATTGCTTAGGCAGCTTAATGTCTGCCAAATTGAAGTCTTTTGTGGGTTTGTGTAAATGATTCAAATTCGGATAGCCAGTGAAATGTTAGGAGGAAGAATAAGTAGCAGTCGAGGTAATCAGATCAAAAATTAAGCAAAAATATATTACATTGATCATTTCTGTGCTCAATTTCAAAATCTCACGGTCACTTTACAAATAACTGTTTCTCTTGCACACAGATGACAGGCCATTAAGTCTCAAAGAGGAAACGGAGTCAGGGCATCAGTCATACTAAAAATAATATATTTTCTGTCACTTCCTACTTGTAGATATCAAAGCTTTAGTCAAAGCCTTTCGTTTTAGTGACATGAAAAGAACAACATAACGGGACACAGGCATGAGCCCTTAGGTATCAAGACAGCATTCAAGACAAGCCATTAAGCGTTCACATAAGATTAGGTGAAGCACTGTGTGAACTAAGCATTTCTGAAAAGCCAGCAAGTGTTCTGACTGATGGCCCTAGTTATGCAATTTGCACTGGCCTCTGGGTTCAGCACAAAAAAGTTGTCACCACAGTACTTTGCTTGATGCAGCGGCAAACCAGCATTGCGTGGTGCAAGCCATTGGAAGTGATAGATATTTAGAGAGCACTGGTATCGTTTACGCATTATAAGACCCACTATACAAGGGTCTGTGAATAGCCTGTGGAGTGCTATGAGAGGTTTTCTGAGAAGCCTTAAAGTAAGACAATGTAGGAAATGTCCTATATTTCAACATACTGTGTAGCCATTTAACATTAAGGGGGTATCCAATTTGTCTAAAATAGATGGTCCTACTCACGACAACAATGCCACGTAGTACAATACCACAAATTCCAGGTGCATATTGCCAGGAACTCCATTTCCCTTATTCTAAGACAGTGTAGCATCAAAATGTGTTTGAAGCTGTTATTGTAAGGTAACTACATTGCATTGCTTATTTATTACCGGTATCTCATGTTTTATGTTGATTGACTGAATTTTTGGTGGCTACTTGTTGTGAACCAAATTGCTCCTTGGGGACATTAAAATATATTCCAATCCTATCCAATCCAATCCAATTAATGGACTGAGTTCTATGAGGGCGCTTTCACACCTAGCTCTTTAACTCGGAACATGGAGCGTTTCCCCCAAAGATCGGTTTGATTGGGTATATGTGAAAGCAGCAATCACACTCTGTTTCATAAAACAAAACAAACAGACGGAGATCGCTTGGAGGAGGTGTTCGTGGCCCGTTTCCAATCGAATACTAGAGCGGTTCCAAGCGGTTCCAATCGAATACTAGAGCGGTTCCAAGCGGTTCCAATCGAATACTAGAGCGGTTCGGTGTAGCGGAACACACGAAAACGGAAGAGAGTGGGAGAAGCCTAGACATTGGACTGGCATACACACACACACACACACACACGCACATATGGAGCTCTTAATACGTTAAATGTGGGGCTAAGTGTGAGGGTGACTGCGGGATAGTGTCTTCAGCTGTCAAATGTGACCAATCAAGGAACAGTTTAATATGTTTGTTATATCATTTGTTCCAATATAAATGCTGCCATGTGCCAGCTCCCCGAGTTCTATGAGACTGTTCCTTGCCTCCTGGTTGGCGATGCTGAGTTTGGCGTTGAGCTCCTCGCGGAGGTTCTCCAGCTGCTGCTGCAGGTGGTTCCGCTGCTCCTCCAACGACATGCGTCGGATCTCATACTGCTGCCCCATGTCCTGCCAGGACCAAAACAAAACCACACGGCATCATCAACAACAACAACACCAACAACAACAACAACACCAACAACAGCACTGCATCAACAATAACAGCACTGCATCAACAACAACAGAACCGCATCAACAACAACAGCACCTCATCAACAATAACAATAACAGCACGGCATCAAAACCGGCATTGCAGCAACAACTACACAGACTCAGTCCTAACAACACATCCACATAAGGATGACTGATGTCTGCTCTCTCTCTGGGTTTTCATTGATTTTCTATGGGCAACAGTGACCGCAGTGTAACAGGACATTCTGCTGGATTTCCCGTTGTCGTTGGAAAACAGGTGGTTACCAACAAATGCACAGAGTTTGGTTGCATGTGAAAGACTAAATGTGTCAATGTGTGGGGTAGGCTGAGAGATCCTGTCTTAAAACAGAAGCCTGTCGATTAGACAGGCAGAGGACTCATCTGAGAATGATTGGTGTTTACAACTCAAGTTGATGACTGATGTGTGTCATGGCAACAATGTTAATCTTTCTCACAAGCGCACTTATTGTGCAGATGACTGCAAACAGTAATCAATAGAAGCTCAGCAAACATTAATCATTCTAAGCGTAACTTACAGGCAGAGCCATAATATTGTGTGTCTTCTAACAGCTTGTAACTGCTCTGTATTTCAGTGGCTTCTAACACTTTTGCTTTTTTTCCACATAAAGCCTTCAGAGCGATCTCAGCAGCTCAGCAAATGAGCGGTCTCTTGGGTTAATTAGCTGAGCTCTTACTATCAAGCTGGCACATCTATCTGTATAATTTATCTGGAAACAGGGCAATATATACAGATTCATTTTGTGTTAATATACCCTCAACAAACTGTTGAAATGTGAGATATTAGTAGCTATTTCAAAAAATGTATTCACAAACATATGACTTATAACATGACTGTAGGCTAAGGCTGTCTGTTCCAGAAGTAATCTGCTTGTTCCCTGATCCATTATTGCAACCATTATTAAAACCAAACATTAAACTAAACCATAGCAATCTATTTGCATTCCTCATTCCCAATACAATTTGTACTGAAAACTCAATCAACCAATCAATCAAACAATCAGTGAGTAAATCAATCAGTGCATGGCGCACGGCTGTGTGTACTGACAGCGATCCTCTGGTTCTTCTCCCTCTCTGCGGCGTTGCGCGCGCTCTCCTGCATGGCGATGTGTTTCTCCGTCAGCACGTCGAGCGCCTGCGCCTGCGTCTCCTTCAGACGCTCCACCTCCTCCTCGTACTTGGCCTTCACCTGCGCAAGCTCCGACTCGTACTTCTGCTTCTCCTCCATCAGGGTCTGGACAGGGCCGAGAGGAGTGGCAGACACAGAGGTGGATTTAAATGCAGAGTGAGCTATTTCTGTGCTGCATCTAGGAGTGACTTGTACGTGCAGCATTAAGAATGAAAGCATGAAAATGCACTTCAAATATCCTATTCTTACTAAAAACTCATCATCATTTTATAGAAAAGGAATATCTGACCAGGTATGCTATCAGTTCAAGCCATTTTTTCATTTTTAGATCTGGGAAAATGGCCCACAAAAAGGTCTTCTATACCGGTATTTGAAATCTTAAGCTGTTCTTCAGCACAAATGGTTTTATTATTGGGTATTTTAATACTAAGCGGTACTGTCCGTGGTACTGAATTTGTTAAAGACATAGCTCCTAATTTCCATCATCTGACACAAACTGAATGTCGCAGACGGACTGATCTCAATCAGAAGGGGCTTTGGGAGGGGGTGCGGTGGTTTAATCTTGGTTAATGCTGTGGGTAAGGCGGCTGGAAGCAGGGCTTGGGGAAAAGGATGGAGGGGATATGGGCGGCTGGGTCTGTGATTTGAATGAGAAGACCCAGACGGAGAAGAGGCACGGGCCAGGAGACTGACTGGGTAGATGTGTGGGGGTAAGAGAGGGAGGCACGGAGAAGGAGAAGAAAGAGGAAGAGGAGGATGGAGGAGAGGGAGGAGGAAGGGGAGGAAGCAGAGGATGGAGAGAGGGAGGAAGAGAGGGAGGAAGAGGAGGAGGATGGAGGAGAGGGAGGAGGAAGGGGAGGAGGAGGAGGAGGAGGAGGAAGAGAGGGAGGAAGAGGAGGAGGAGGAGGAGCAGAGGATGGAGAAAGAGGTGGAAGAGAGGGAGGAAGAGGAGAAGCTGGAGGAGGGAGAGAAGGATGGAGGAGGAGGGAGAGGAAGAGGAGGATGGAGGAGAGGGAGGAGGAAGGGGAGGAGGAGGAGGAGGAAGAGAGGGAGGAGGAGGAGGAGGGAGAGGAAGAGGAGGATGGAGTGGGTTTTTTGAGTAGCGTGGTGGATGCGCAGCTCTATTTGTGTGTGTGTGTGTGTGTGTGTGTGTGTGTGCGTGTGCGTGTGCGTGTGTGTGTGTGCATCTGTGTGTGTGTGTGTGTGTCTGTGTGTGTGTGTGTGTGTGTGTGTGTGTCCTACTTTCTCCAGCGCCTGGATCTGCTGCCGCTGCTGCTCGTCCACGCTCTTGCTGTGCGTCTGCAGCTGCTCCCTCTCGTGCTCCAGCTCCACGATGCGCTCACGCAGCCGGCTCTGCTCGGACTCCAGGTCCCGCAGCGTGGCCTCCTGGCTCATCTGCGCCGCCTGCAGCGACCCGATCTGACCTGGGCAGAACCAAAGACATGGCCGCTCCGTGGGCTTAGAGGGATCCAAAACAATAATGAGTGACTCTTCCAAACCGACTTTTCGACTTATTACACCCGACACTCACAAGGAAATATGTTATGAGCAGCAGCCCAAAGCTTGTCAAGGAACTGATAATAGATGAAACAGGCATCGGGGGGTTGGCTTAAGGGAATCAATAAAAAATGAATGACTTCCAAAAGCTATGAGGAGAAAGAAGAATATTCCTTGCTTTCTCTCACTGACACTGACATGAAAACCTGTTTTATATGAAACCTCCTTATAATAACTAATACATGCCCCTGATGGTAGATTGGGTAGCCCAGCTGCTCAATAACTATAGCTTTTTCACATGCACCTGATGGTAGATTAGATTGGTAGTCCAGCTGCTAAATAACTATAGCTTTTTCACATGCACCTGATGATTAGATTGGGTAGTCCAGCTGCTAAATAACTATAGCTTTTTCACATGCACCTGATGGTAGATTAGATTGGGTAGTCCAGCTGCTAAATAACTATAGCTTTTTTACATGCACCTGATGGTAGATTAGATTGGGTAGCCCAGCTGCTAAATAACTATAGCTTTTTCACATGCACCTGATGGTAGATTAGATTGGGTAGTCCAGCTGCTAAATAACTATAGCTTTTTCACATGCACCTGATGGTAGATTAGATTGGGTAGTCCAGCTGCTAAATAACTATAGCTTTTTCACATGCACCTGATGGTAGATTAGATTGGGTAGTCCAGCTGCTAAATAACTATAGCTTTTTCACATGCACCTGATGGTAGATTGGGTAGCCCAGCTGCTGTGGCTCCAGCTCCACAACCCTTCTGCTAACATACCAGCTCCAGTAGCTTTGGAATAGAGTGTGAGCTACTAAATGATAACCAACCAATCAAACACACAAACAGGCAGCTACAGGAAAATGCCAATGTGTCCTTTGCTACACCTAAGCACACTTAATTGCCTTTGTGTATGAAATGCGATGTATAAATAAAATGGCCTTGCCTTGTGGACATGAGCATATAGGGGTTTAGGCAACTCACTGGCTTTGTGGAGGATCTCAGTGGCCTGCTGTTGCACGCGCTCCCGGCTGGACTCCAGCTCGTACTCGGTGTCCTTCAGCTGCATCACCCAGATCTCCCCGTCCTGGATGGCCTCCTCCAGCTGCTTGTGCAGCTCCTGAGACACATGCACAAGGTCTCAGCAATTTTACCACATCTCCCTCGACAGCACCGTCAACACTGCAGTTTGTAGGAATATAAATATCATTTCACCCAAGACCTCTGGTTTCTTCTGTGAGGTGTGTTGATGATGATTAATGGTTATAACTAAACAGAATGTCCTCAAACAGTGCATCAGGACGTCTGAGGTCTGTGAGAGTGTATAGTACATTCTGTATACTGGTGTATAGTGAATACTACTGCATATTTTGTTTATAGTATAGCCTACCATACTATGCTATAAAGTAACACCATCAAATGAAATGACAGCACGTAGTTTCACCTTTATTGTGCACTCAGCGCTGTTCATATTGGCTTGCAGTCTGTTTGTCTTGTCTCTGTTCTCCCTAGAATCCTCCTGAGCTCTCTGGAGCTCCGCGCGCAGCTTTCCCAGAGTCCTTTGCAGGGCAGCCTCCTGCACCTGGAACTCCTTGCGGAGCTCCACCTCAGTCCGCTTCCAGGCCAGGAGGTTCTCGGTGGTGAGCTGCTGCGTGCGTCTCATGGCCTCCAGCTCGCGCTCGTAGAAGGCCTGGGCTTTGGTGAGCTTGGCCTCGTACTCCTCCACCAAGCGCACCTTCTCCTGGGTGAGCTCCTCCACGCGCTCCATGAGGTCCTCCACCTCGGCTCGGTGCAATTCCGCCAGCTTCTCCTGGTCCAGAGTGGAGGAGGCGGTCTGGTTCTGCTGGCTCTGCAGCAGCTCCTGCACCTCCTGCCGTTGCGCGGCCTTGAGCTCCTCGATGGCGCGGCGTTTCTCCTGCTCAAACTGCGCCTGCACTTGGCCGAAGGCGCGCAGCTTCTCCTCGAAGTCGTGGCGCATTTCCTCCACCTCGCGCGACATGCTGACCACGCGCTGCGTGTGCTGCGCCTCCGTGCACAGCTGGGTGTCCTCCATGCGCTGCCGGTACATCTCGAACTCGGCCAGCGCCTGCCGTTTCATGTGTTCGTGCAGCTCGACCGACTCCTCCAGCGACTGCAGGCGCCGCTTGAGGTCGGCCTCGTCTCCCATCTTGCTTTTGTATTGCAGGATCTTCTCGCGCGTCTCCGACAGGATGTGCTGCACCTCATCCTCGTGGGCCTCCTTTAGGGACTGGATGGCGTCCTCGTGCTCGTCGTTTTTGGTGTTGAGTGCATAAATGACCTAGAGGAATCAACAGGCAGAGTCTGTGACTGAAAGGACACATTTTGTGTAGCACAGCGGCACATCAACAAACAACACGCTACTGTTTGCATGGCTTAAAATCGCTCTTTACTCACTCATAATAATAAGTAACAATAGGCAGAGTACACTAACCTTATATGTAATTGTGAAACACCACTGTAAGACATCTCCGTGGTACTGCTGATACAAGTCTCAAGAGATGTCTGACCATCTTAAATCTGAAGGGACCACCTAAACCGCTCTACTTTTAAGCTCCAAGCCAAATGAAGCTTACGCGCTTGGAAACCTTCATCTTGCATATCTTACATTTTGTTTTTGAAGACAGAGAGGGAGAGAGCCTCTATTCCCTAGTGGCGACTTAACCTACTTTATTTACTGATGTGCTCATTAGCGGATTCGGATTGATGAACTTGGATCTCAGTTATATAAGCAGATTAAGCTGTTGACACCCACAACTGTCACAGTGATCTCCAAAAGTCGTGATCTCAGCATACAGTTCTGTTCTGGTATTTACAAAAAAACTGTTTCACATGTGCCATCCAGCTATACACTCATAGATATTCTAATGTAAAACGTGTGGGTGTATCAAAACATTATGTTAATGGAATGGAGTGATTTGGCCCCCGCAGGCATTTAAAAATCGATGAAGATACGTGAGGCTAAATGATTGGAGTGAATTCAAGCCAGACTAAACAAATAAAAGGTCTCAATTTTGTTATAGGCCCTATATGTTTAAAAACTGATGGTGCCAGTAGGTAAACAAGAGTATGCGCCAATTGATGTACAGTTGGACTTGTTGTGGGGTCGGTATTTAATAGAAGCATTACAGAGAGGGTAGCTTCCCCACAGCGTCTAGTCAACAGCCCATTGCAAAACTGCGAGTTTTTGGATGTCATTATGACTGAATGAAATGTAAAAAAGAATAGCCTATATAAACGTACACAGAGATGGCCTTCATTTTGTATGAAGTAGCCTTTGAATAAAGAATCAAAGAAAACAGGTAGCGTAACACTGGTGCGACACCTTGCACGATCAAAGCAGCATCCTCGGATAGGCGCAGACTTCAGCTACTAACCTTAGTCAGTTGTGCAATCTTTTTGCTCATTTTCAGATGCAGGTCTTGCGTGTACTCCATGGTAAGAGCAGTTTCGTAAAACAAATTCGACGACGATGCAGGATTATTCCCTAATCCAGTGGTTGAAGGGGGGTTGCTAGAAGCAGGACTATACTGCTGCCAGCCCGTGCCCGTCGCCATCTTCGCATCCACCGTGCTGTCACAACAGACAGCTAAAGATGCCTTTGAACGAGGTTACGTTCTGTCATCAGGCATAGTGTCCAGCTGGTAAAACTGCCCTTAAACGCTGTTTCAACCCATGTAACAGCCGTGTTTCTTTCCGCGCTACTCCCCGTTCCGCGTCTTGCACTACCAAGCCCGGTGGTCGCTCGATTGCATGTCAGACAGAAGATGCTCTAGTATGCTCCCCCGGTGAATCATAAATAATTTACTTCCAAGGATGAAAACCCTGACGAGTGTCCGGGAAGCGTTCTCCTGGATGCCAACTGCAGCGACTATAAGCGCTAAATGTGGGGTTGACCAAAATATCACAGCTTCAGCAGTGAGCACCGGGTTGCGTAGAATGAACAGATAGAGCAAAAACAGATCCGCTAAATGTAGAGACCTGCTCCAGGGTAACAACTAAGCCCAACGCTCTGGAT
Source organism: Alosa sapidissima (assembly GCF_018492685.1). Classification (NCBI taxonomy): domain Eukaryota; kingdom Metazoa; phylum Chordata; class Actinopteri; order Clupeiformes; family Clupeidae; genus Alosa; species Alosa sapidissima. The sequence goes on along the minus strand of NC_055957.1, from coordinate 3,112,637 downwards.
TCTGGAAATGGCATTTCTATGGTCTCGCATCTTGGTTACTGACGTCATTGCTCCGGTGGGACTGTAGCCCGAGCAACTGGGCTGGCTTTGAAAGATCACGTCTGTCAGTTCAGTGCTGTGGCATTTCTGTGACTTTTCATGAGATGATTACAATATGAGATGTTTTTGCCCATTTATCCCGTTTCATGAAGGCCTAATTATTTACTCTAAATATACTTAGATATGTTGTAATTTGTGGATTTATTGTATGATATTGGAAATGGTTGTAAAGTCGTGTAAAATCGAGTTTGAATGTGAATGTGATCACTGAGATCTGTATGGGGAAAAAACAGCAAGGCAAGCATTCTTTATCAGTGCTCCCAATATTTTATTGGAATAGAATGCCATCTACTGGTGTTTCACTGTACTTCAAAGTTCACTAAACGTTTAGAAAACAAATACATTACTGTAAGCCCACATAGGAAAAAAAAACAATGACCCCACTCCATTTCCTTTTTACATATTGTGCCTTAAATGCACTCTCATTCATTCCATATAAAATATGTTGGACAAAAAGGTTTGCAAAAAACACCCTGTCTGCATGTGATCCACAAAAATCATGTTCATTCATTAATATTAATGGCACTGCTCACCCCTGACCTAGTTACATCAAAGTATGTGGTGAATATGATGTCACACAAAGAACATAACCCCAAACACAAACTTGATTAAGTATGGATAATTAGGCTAAACACCCATGGCACAATAAGTATAGGCAGGAGCTTATGTCCACACCCTCTGAACAATTGTATTTGGAGAAGGTGGAGTATGTGAATTTAATACCCTATAGTCTTTTTTGCACTGTTGCCAGCCAGTTGTTTTTACATTTTACGGGTGAGGCAAACGTGTAATAGAGAACACGGAAACGTGTTTGAGCCAGTGTGAAATTCCCCCAGCAAGCACCATTGCAATGTCAAGAGAACAGAAATGTTGTCATACACTTACAGTGTATATTATGGATGTGGGTGTAGGCCTATATTGCGCCTCCTTACAAAACCCATAAGTATAGGCTGGCCTGGGCGTACCGCGTGTTCAATAGGCTAGGCTACTGCCAATCATCCAGGACAGCTGTCATATCCATGCATACTTTGCCAACACACGTCCCCACATGCTTTAGGCTAGTTGTGCCAATTGCTGCCCACGAACACATTCTTTTGAAATAGTTGAAGACAGAAAGAGACTACACACTATTCAAAACATTACAAATCAAATTAAGATTGTTCAGTGATTACATAATGACAAACATGGGTTTGGTCTTGTGAGAGTAAATATTAAACTTTTTTTTTAACTGGGCGTTTACCAAGGGCGCAATGGGGTTGTCAATCATTTACAATTTAATTATTAGGCATAGGATGTTTTCAATGTCTGGGTTAGTGCCTTCTAAATTTGACCACAGTAGAAGCTTCGTGGAGTTGTAGTTCTTGAATTTCTAGTCTAGCCTACCCAATTTCAGCTCAGTGAGAGTAGAGTAGCCTACATTATCGCCACTGAAGCGTCTCACACCTCTCCGTGCTCTGTTTAGGCTACTGTATGGTGATCAGGATATCAAAATACGACGCGGTCTTCCTCCAACACAAAAAAACAAGACCAACCTGTTGTTCAGCCCACTCGAAGAGAGGACAAGTTTGTTTGGGCTTTGTTTTCTACACTAGTGTTGTGTCCCGTGCTGACAATGGACATCTAGTAGGTGTGGATCTATTGAGTGGCGAGAGGGTTCGAGGAAACTTCGTGGCGAGTGCTTGTTACAGGTGGAACGAACCAACGACAGTCTGCGATGAAGCCGAGCGCTAAATTCCCGGAGCTCCTGGATTTGAGCTTTTTGTCCGCTGATGAGGAAGCGGCGATCCTTAAAGTTTTGCAGAGAGATGAAGAGTTGAGAAAGTTTGACACCGGACGCCAAAGGTATGTATGATGGTACAAATGCCTTGTTTCACAAACCAAAGGCAAGTTTAGGCTTAGGCTACTCACTGCCATGATCGTCTCTTGTCACTACATGCCTCTGTAAACATCTGCTGCCAAAAAGGTTCAACTCATTTATTCAGCTTCCGTGATCTGGAATTAATCTTAACACAAATGCATTCGGTGTGCTGAAGTGAATAATTAAATTGCAACAGCACTTTAAGATGTAGTCAACAGCACGGTAAGTGTGTGTGATTCTGATTTAATAGACAAGACATGGTTGAAATGGAGTAAACTTACAGAGATACCAAAAACACAATTTGGGAGAGGTTTAAGATTAGCCTATGGTCACCACCATGGGCATACTGCTGTATGAATACATTCCTTTTATGTTTTAGGCGGCTGAAGGCCACCACTCCAGACCCAAAGCAGGTGAGGGTCATGACGGGTGAGTGGTTCGAGGATCTGAAGACAAAACGTTACGGCCAGCCATGCGACATCACAGCTGTCGTAAAGTCCTCAATGAGGAGAAAGAGGACACCAGGTGGTAGGCTACACTTCATTTGTTACCGGTTCATTTGTTACCCATTTGACACTTTCACAGAAACATACAGTATTGAAATTAATTTGAATGAAATTGAATTTAAAGTTGATCTGTAGAATGTATGCATTTGTGTGATGTATGCTGCTTGTTTATTTGTCCTATATATGCGATAATTCAATAACCTGACTCTCGTTATAATTCAACCCTATTGTTTTTATTTTGTAGCACCCAAGATTAACCCCTTCATGACTTACACTGCAACAGAAGCCCGGGGAGATTCAAAGTACAGTAATAGTTATGATTGTCCTAATGCACCACTGTACTATAAACAGTAATTTCCTGTGTATTGGCCGCATTGTAAGCCGCAGAACAGTGTTTTATGCAAGTTAAAAGAAGCAAAAACATATTGATATTAACTGCTCCTGTGTTTTAACCTCATAGCTAAAGAAATGTAGCAAAATCAATGTATAAGTGTTGGGAAATTACGGTAATGATAGCCAAGCACAGTCCAGTGATTCTTTCCACCACTCCATAAAGTATGATACGCTTTTCGTAATCATGTAAACAAGGATACAAGGATACAAGGAAGTTTATTGTCACATGCATATAGTTACTGGAAGTAAGAAATGCAGTGAAATTATGTCTGGTGTCAGCCTATTTGTGCATTAAAAGTGCAGTAGAAGAGGGGTTTAGTAGATTAAGTGGCAAGGGCTGCATAAAAAAGGTGGGGGAGGATTGGGATTGGGTGGGGGGTATAACAAGTATATAAAGTAAAAATAAGGTTTGTATTTTCAGAGACATGAAGGCCATGCTTGTTTTCAGGGTGTTTCTGTTGAGTAATATGTGCTTGAAACAGATTTGTGTTTCATTTTAGTCAGTTATCCACCTCCAGGCATCTTCCGGCTTTTGCTGAAGAGGTTTGTTAAAATGCAACTCTCCTTTATTTAAAGCACAACAATTATGTAACAGACGCAGTTCCATAATTAATAGTGTTTTACTGACCCATTAGACATACCGGGAATACACTGATGAAGATTTCAATCTGAATGATGGTGGGTCTACAGAGACTTCATTGCTACAGCTATTTTTTCTTATGTCATGTCGTTACGCATATTTTGTTCCCTGACATTGATATTACCATTTATTTCCATAACATTAGATAAGGCATTGCTTAAATGTGTACTTGCATCTAAGGTTACACATACCAGGTCAGGGTGTCTATAGATGCACATGCTATTCATAGAATAGCAGACATATGCTTTCACTTTCTGATGAAGGCAGCGACTGTCAACATCAAAATGACAGTACCATCCTGTCTTGCAGAGCCTTCCTCCTCTGAAATTGGCCGACAAAAATCGCCAAGCTACAACGATGAAGGGGCAAAGCAGCCTGCTGGAAAATCCTCTAACCCTTTCCTCAACGCACACACCCCCGCCAGCGCTGCTGCCAGTGCTCCTGACAATCATTCCCCAGGAGTAAACGATTTACCTCCTGCCGAGAACAGGAGTTTCGCCTTCATGCCTTTCAAGTCTAGCGCCACCCCGAAGGATGCCGTCACGCCGGCCGAGTCGAGCAGGATGGTGTCTCTCCCCCCCGCTTTACGTAAAGGGGCATCTGTGGAAGACAGCTGGGTGAAGATATCTGTTGAACCCAACACCGTGGCCCAATCTGATTTGAGACGAGATGGATGTGATGAGTCGGAGGCCCATACTAGTTGCTCGTCATCAGACTCTGAAGAGTCCCAGTCGGTCCCTCAAACACCCTTTGAGCCAGTCCTTCTGCAATACAAGGAGAATGTCTCGGACAACGTAAACATTTCTCACGTACGTGAGAGGCCGTTGCCTCACCGGAGAACATTTGTAAAGAGAAGCGCTGATTCTGACAAAGCAGAGCGCTCAGAGCCTGAAACCACAAGCTCGCTCTCCTCGAACTCGACCACTGAGCCAACGGAAGTGATAAGTTATGAAGCTGCTTCCTTCAGATCCCAATCTTCAGAAGTCACTTCCTGCTCTAGCAGTGAGTCTGCAGATGTTCTTGAGAAAAGTGCGTTTGAGATGGAGGGGCCGGAGGGGATTACACTGAAGAAACAGCCCCGGATGGACTTCGGTTATCCATCACAAAGTGCCACACATACCCCACAAGTCACAGGCATTGAGGAGTTTGAAAACATACAGGTGTTGTCCAGTGTAAGAGATGTGGATAGCAGCGAGAAGGAGAGTCAAGGAGGAGATTCGCACGCGAGTGCTTACATATTTGGCAAAATGGCCTCACATTCAGCAGAGTTCAAAAGCAAGGAAACAGAAGATGAGACAGTTGGTGAAAACAAAGCTCTTGGCATCAAACACAAGGCCTTCGAGCCAGCCCAGCTAAATAAAGCTCCCTCAGCAGAGAGTCAAGATTCTCCAGTGGACATCTGCGAGTCTATTCAGTATGCTGGCCGTGAACAGCCAGAGGACAAATTAGTTGATTTTGGTAAGTCTCCTGAGGTGGAATATGAGATTCCAAAACTGAATGCTCATTCCTTTACAGTTGCTCATGCAGAAGATGAAATGCTATCTAGTGAATTAAGCAGCTCACAATTTGGCGACAGGCATCATGCTAAGCAGACTGAAAACAACTATATCAGAGAAGTCAATTTTGAGGTTCGTACCAAAGAAGATGAATTGGGAGGAAGTGAGAGGGGTACTGAAATGAAATTGCCGTCTACGCAAACAGAGGTCCCGTGGGGCAGAGACCAAATGGAGCTCCATGACTCTCTCCCTGAGATAAGGCCTGGAGGAGACACACATTCCTCGTCTTTAACGATGTCGGGCTCGGTCAAAGGGGAGATCGGCGTGGCGTTGAACACGCCTGCAAATGGTGTCCTCAGTGCACGAATGAAGCCCCCGAGGGCTTACAGAGTCCTGCCGTTACAGTCTAGTGACGATCACATGACCAGCGGACAGGACGCACACACATCCTCAGAGGTAGAGGAAGTGGCCGTGGGCGAAATCAGAGGCGCCGCAAAACCTCCTCGGTACGATCAGGAAGATACATGGCCCTCGTCCCCCAAGTCCCAAGAGGTCAACCGAGACATGGCACTGGGCACCTCCTCATCGGCCCCTGGTTTAGATGAAGAGACGGTGTCAACTGGTGCTCCATGGGACACAGAGGGGGATGTTGGTGATGTTGTAGAGCTCAGTGGCAGTGATTCCACTGAGTCTGTGATTCTCAATGAGACGCTTAGTGGAGATGGCAGGCAGGAGATGCGCAAGAGGGATGCTGATCTGCCTGAGCGGGTCGAGTCTGCAGGCTCGCCCTTTGAAGTGCTGCAGGGAAACCCCTTTGCGTTTGCTGCTGTCGGTGGTGTGCGTGTGTCTGAGGAGAGAAGCGTGACCCCTGAACATGTATCCTCAAGTGTTGATGTACGTCCTCTTAGGCCCGAAGACCAGCCCGACCCAACTGTACAACTGGGAAATGGAAATTACAAAATACCGGCCATAGTCGTCATGCCCTCTGAGCAGGCTAGTGGAATTAAAGGTATGTATACATATTTGTATTTGCACTATTTGTACTCATTTTTAACAAGAATCTAAATCATTTCACAGTAAGCCATTGTGGTTTTATGTGTTGTGGTTCTGGCACATTCCCATTGATCTTAGGTAAATTTATTTTAGAGAACAGTTAGTTAGTTAGTCATCAGTATAGGCATATTTTCATGGTCATCTTATTAGAATACATGGAACTGGTTATGTGGTTGCCTAGAAACATTGGTCAAAAAGTTGTCCCATGTATCATGACCTTTATAGATTATGTTTGTGTCTTACTGTACATGAAGATTTCTTGTGTTTCTCTAGAGTAAATATTTTTTCTGATGGTTGACATAAATTACATACAGTTCAGGGCCCAGCCATCTGTCCCCACTTGTGTGTTGTGTGGGAGTGTTAAGTTTCTCGTGCGTTTCATGGCCAGAAGCTGTGACATTCTAGCAGCAACACCACCCTACTTGGCATTGACACACCCTTTTAAAGCCGATATCGTTTGTCATCCGCCCTGTCCGATTTTCTCTCCCAAGACTTCCTAAATAGGGAACGGGAGAGAGTGATCCGTAGAGAGCTGCTTTGATTAATGCCGTGCTTGTGGAAGGGCCTTGAGCTGGATTTGAATGCTTGCCTTGCAACACTCTGCTTTTTAAACACAGTCTGTAAACACCGTGATCTGAAAGGCCAAGTTTCGCACAATGCACCCTCTGAAGGAAGGGAACTCCAGGGGGCTCTGTGCACACTAAGTGTCTTCATTTGTGCTGCAGAAGTGTCAAGGCTTCCCTGATTCAGCCTGGTCTTTGGGCCTAAACCAATCCTTTTAATGCTGAGTCACTTTAAGGGGCTATTGGATTAGGGTTTCTGTGCCAGGATACAGTCATTTATGTGCCTACAACGGTACAACACACTCATTTCAACACTACATTTGCATGTGTCTAGAAAGTAATAGTGCAGTAATTTCTGAAGTGTACACACATATCTATGTATGGAGTATCAGATATAGACAGGATATAATATTTCTGTTTTTAGAGGGAGGATCACAGTCTGAAGCAACCAAAGGGATTATCGCATCCAATGCTGAATGGGAGGTTTGTGTGTCTTTTGCTTAAGATCTCTCAAATAACTTACATACATGGTTCTATAAAGTACGTTTCTGATTTACAAATGGACAATTTTATTAATTTGGTTTACCCTTTCACACACATCTTCCATGTAAGGAGAACTCATATGAATGTATTTTCTAGGTATTTCATGTGTTTTATAGGTAAAGTACGTTTGCATTTACTGACATTGTGAATGACCCATGTCATTTGTTCAGTGTGTGTGTTATATGCTACGTATCATCTATACCATATATTTTGCATGAGCTACAGTATGTGTTCTAAATATTGCATGTTCTGCAATGTTGCATGTTGCCTGCACCTGCTTGTAGTTTGCCTCATGGCATACACTATTGTTATGGTTCTGTGTTTAGTGTAAATATGTAGCATGTATTTGTTTAGCATGCTCTGTGGTCTGCACACTCTTAGCCATGTCATGTGTTATATGTTTGGTTCCTGCACTGCACACGTTTTTTGTGTTTTGTGTGACGTGTTTCAGGATGAGGGGCTCGACTCAGGCGATGACCAGAGTTCAGTGTCCAGCTACGGTTCCGAGCTCTCAGGCAGGAAGAGTCACCTGTCGAATGCATTATCTGCAGGGGTAAGAGTCACCTGTCCAGTGCATTATCTGCAGGGGTAAGAGTGCAGGGGTAAGAGTCACCTGTCCAATGCATTATCTGCAGGGGTAAGAGTCACCTGTCCAGTGCATTATCTGCAGGGGTAAGAGTCACCTGTCCAGTGCATTATCTGCAGGGGTAAGAGTCACCTGTCCAGTGCATTATCGGCAGGGGTACGTACAAACTTAACATTTGCCCTCCACTGGTTCAGCATCTTTTTACATGATGTGCAATGAGACACGCGGACCTGAGACACAAGTTGCAAGTGGAAATTCAAGAGCCAGTTTCCCACACATGTCCTATACTGGTCACTAATAAACACTGTGAATGGGCAGGTGTCCTATACAGGTCACTAATAAACACTGTGAATGGGCAGGTGTCCTATACTGGTCACTAATAAACACTGTGAATGGGCAGGTGTCCTATACAGGTCACTAATGAACACTGTGAATGGGCAGGTGTCCTATACAGGTCACTAATGAACACTGTGAATGGGCAGGTGTCCTATACAGGTCACTAATGAACACTGTGAATGGGCAGGTGTGCGAGCTGGTCACTAATAAACACTGTGAATGGGCCGGTGTGCGAGCTGGTCACTAATGAACACTGTGAATGGGCGGGTGTGCGAGCTGGTCACTAATGAACACTGTGAATGGGCGGGTGTGCGAGCTGGTCACTAATGAACACTGTGAATGGGCGGGTGTGCGAGCTGGTCACTAATGAACACTATCTGCACACCAAAGAGCTCCCGTTTACAGTGTTTATTAGTGATGTTTCGTGCACGGATTAGCCCTAGTTGTTGTGGACTAAAAGCTTTTTTTCCCAATGGAAATCTCAATTGAAATTCTCTTTTAGTCCAGGACTACAGTAGACTTAATCTGTGTATTGGAAACTGTCCCTAAGGATATTGATGGGCATAGATGTTTCAAGAAGAATTTCTATGGGAAGAATTCATACATAGTCAAGGAGTTTAGGGAACTACACTCTTAACTGTGTTGATGCCTGTCTGCAGCGTATGGGCAGTTTGATGAGCATTTACACTCTTAACTCTTAACTGTGTTGATGCCTGTCTGCAGCGTATGGGCAGTTTGATGAGCATTTACAGTGACGCCGGGGATTATGGGAACGTGCTGGTGCAAGGGGCGGTGGAGTTTGCGATGATGTACAGCCCGGCTGAAGAACTCATCATCATGGTGGAACAATGCCAGGACCTGGCCTATGGCAGTGCACGCAAACAACGCACTGATCCGTAGGTTTCGCACAGCCACAATCTTCAAGGCCTGAAACTAATGATACATGGTGCAACTCTTTGAGTAAAGTTGCTGGGCAGTCATATAACCGCTTCCATGTGTTCTGATTTAATGATCATGAAAATTTGCCCATTGATGATTTAAGTTATCTAGAAGCTAGGCAAAAATATTTTGCTTAATATCCTGCCCAAACAATAATATCCAGGAACATTGCCCAGCAACATTGCTCAAAAAATGCTTTGTGGATCATCAGCTCGATGTACAGTAATGTAAAATACCCAGTATAAGGAGAATCCACTGTTATGTAGAATATACTGTAGTTATTGTATGTACCTGTAGAAATTGTTTCAGTAAAAGTACTTCTATTGAATTATTTCTGATAGGTGTCTTGTAGCCTGAAAGCGTTCATGGTTTCCTAGTTTCAGTGTAGAATTCTCTCTGGTAACTGCTGTGCTGTGCAGTTCTTCATGTTTACCTCGGATGATATGACTTCACTAATTGTAGAGTTTTTGTGAGCGCTAACAGTAGCTCTGCATTCCTTCCCTCTCCTTGCCAGATATGTGAAGACATACCTCCTCCCAGATAGGTTTCGACGCACAAAGAGAAAGACCTCCATTAAGAAGAACACAAACAGCCCAGTTTATGTTGAATCACTCAGGGTGTGTACTTACACAAAGCTCTCTGAATTGGGTGGAAAGCTGTGTGTTGGTTCTTGTGTACATAGTGTTGACCTACTTTGTCCCTACGTTTGTTTTTTGCTTAACCTGTTGTTGACACAGCGATACTGGCACAGTGTGATAAGTCATAGCGTAACATGGCACAGTGTGATAAGTCATAGCGTAACATGGCACAGTGTGATAAGTCATAGCGTGACATGGCTTGTTTTTTCTGCACAGGACATTATAACGTGTTTATTTCACTCTTCTTGTTTTTTTTCCTCACAGTACAAGATTAAGAAGAAAGATCTGATGGACAAGATGTTGCACCTGTCCGTCTGGCACAATGACTCCAGGGGCAGAAACGTCTTCCTGGGCCAGGTGGAGCTTAACCTGAAGACGTGGGACTGGGGGCACGAGGCTCTCACCTGGTACAATTTACAGGCCAAGGTAAGCAGATCATCACCTGGTACAACATACAGGCCAATGTAAACAGAGCATCACCTGGTACAAAATACAGGCCAATGTAAACAGAGCAAGCCCTGTGGAGCTATGGTCTCACAACAGCGATTAAGTCCTTTTGAGGTTATAGTTCAGTATTCAGGCCTTGAATGTCACACTAAGTAAATAATTTCCTATAAATTATATCAATCTGTAATTTTTTTTTGTCATTTCCTTTGTCTTTTTTTACATGAAGGGTGGTGAGGGGCAAGAATCTCAGGACTATCGAGGAACGTTGTTTGTCGCACTGAAATATACACCTGCAGTGTCAACAGGTGCTCTCCCGTGATTTCAATCCCATCTATTTGGATCACTTGCTACCTCAGCCTTGATATGTGATGCATGTTCTTTTCACTTCTCTGATGTAATTGTAGGTGGCTCCAAGCAGAACACTGGAGAAGTCCATGTGTGGTTGAAAGAAGCTAAAGATCTCTGTCAGCTTAAGTCAAATAGTGTGGACTCCTTTGTGAAGTGGTAAGGGAGATTCTTCCTCTTTAGTGACTCTTTTAGAGACTCTTTAGTGTTGGCATAAGTGATGCTATATGTAGTTGTTGATGTAGAACCACCTCTAAACTCTTTGGGTGGGTTCTTTTATTGGCTTTTCAAGGTCAAACAGTTTTCTGGTTTTAGTGATTTTGCCATAATGCAAGTTTGCCGAAATGCTTCCGAAATCTGGAAAAACAAAATTCAGTGTAAAGGTGTAGAACCTCACTGCAAAATAAATACCTGTATTCTTTTCATTTCACATGTATGAGGACTATATACCTATGTTTTCTATATTGAAAAATACTCAAATGAATCATACATTTAAAAAGTAGAACAAATACAGTCAAAAATTCAATGAATCGGACACAGTTGAAGGAGTCTCCAAACAGACACAGTAGATTTTCCTTTTGGCTTACCAAGCCTGATGTGGTACACTTCTGGTCCTTCCTCCTCTTTCAGTTACATGTTACCGGACACAAGTAAGAAGAGTCGTCAGAAGACGAGAGTGGTCAAGAAGTCTCTGAGCCCCGTGTACAACCACGCCATGGTGTTTGACGGCTTCCGGGCGGGCGAGGTGCGAGAGGCCTGCTGTGAGCTGACCGTGTGGGAGCACCACAAACTCTCCAATCAGTTCCTCGGCGGGCTGCGACTCAGCGCAGGAACAGGTAAGCGTCTTTTCTGTGTGGGCATCCCTTGTTGTGGCTGTGGATCGATAGTGAGGTGAGGATGATTGAAGGTGCAATCTGATACTTCTGATCCCCTTTTTTTCTGCAAATTGCTCCACATGATTCTCTAGCTGTGTGTCCTGTGTGTTCAAAACCCCTCTGGTTTTCACACCCCATAATTTCCCTTTCGAACGAATAAAGTCTTCCTCATGATCTATCGATGGATTCTTTTCTGCCGCAGGCGAGAGCTACGGCAAACAAGTGGACTGGATGGACTCTGTGAATCAGGAGGTTGAAATCTGGGAGCAAATGCTGGCCAAGCCAAACAACTGGGTGGAAGCAGTAATCCCGCTGCGCTCCTCCATGACACCCCGGAAGTGAAGTCTTCTGCTGGAGGACACAAGAGTGAAGGTCATATGAGTGTCTTAACGACTACGTGCGAAACTACCAGTGCCGTGGGCTTGATATTTATGGAATTGTTCTTGTGATTGTCAGGTCTGTGTGACTTAACCAGTTGTTGTATATAATACAAAATGTTCGTGACGCAAAGCCGCTGTTATCTCCCTCCATCTTCCCCTTTTCCCAGAAATCACTGTCTTTTCAGATGTGACTACATGAGGTGTTTACATAAAAGGATCTCTGATTGGAATAAATAACTTTTCCTCTAACATGTGCTGGCTGCTTCCATTTGTGCTTTTGGTGGTTGAGGTCAAGGACTGGCCTCTGTCACGCTATGAATTTCACACTGCCCAGATTGGTCATTAACAGCCGTGTGAGCTTTCTAAGGGGGAGCCATCACACCTATGGTATATTGGTATTATGTAATTAAAAAAGACTGGATGATAAGGATGAAAAAATCATGAACAGTATTGAAAATTAAAATGATCATTATCAATTTTTGTAACAGCTGTAAGGCTACCAAAGGGAAGACAGCTCTTATTTGATTGATATAAAACACACTTCAGTAGTAACGCTAAGTAAAATATAATATAAAGAGATTTTTAAAAAAAAGTTACTCTATGTATCCCTAGTATCATACCCAAGTATAACAAGAGTGATCAATACAGTTTTTTCCCCCTTAAATTTATCCTAATTTTCTTTAGTGCAGTTTCCAGCATCCATTAAAGGTTTCATTTTATACTTCCTGAATGTTGCGCCAGGTGGCGATATATCGCCCTTGTGATGCTCGCATTCCTAAACATCTTTTAAGGAGAAAAAAATGGGATGAATCAAGGCACGGAGTCATGCAGGCTGGATAAGGAATCAGATGACCTCAAACTTTTCCGGCGAATCCAACGAAAAACGGCAGATGAAAGATGACGAAGGCAGAGGGAACGATGGAAAATGGGGAATATGAAAGTTTATAGGAAATGTGTAACTTTACTTTTTAAAGTCACCTAACGTTTTTGTACTGTATGTTCTGTTTGGAAATTTCCAGCGCGACCACTGACTAAACACAAGGTAAGTGGCAAGAAAAGTTTCTTAGAAACTACACTGTGATCTACAGGCTAAAACAGTTGATGGTAGCCTAGTAAGCACAGTGACAGTGTAAATGTCCATTGTATACATAAATATGTAAAATGATGGAAATGTTTAACTTAAAAGCTTCATATGAAATGGAAATACATCGGAATGTTGTTTTCCATTACGTTTCATCACTGTTTAAATGTACAACACTGTTATCGTTATTTCTAAGTATTTTGTCTAGTTCGTTTGATAACTGCTGGACTGGTGCGCACACATCTGGATGGCACATGGGTTCCTGAGTTGAGACTTTTGAAGTAGGCTAATGTTTAGCCTAGGCTAGCTCAGTTTTTAAACTATATGACCAGTAATATTTCAAAGCTTTGAGCTTACACCTGAAAGATGCAGACCATTTTATTTCATAAGAGGCCTAAATGTGGTAGACAGATGTTGAAAGATGTTTGGGGGCTTATAACGTGTTAACAGTGAGGGTTCGTATTCACTGTACTAGGCTCTTAATCTAGCCGTCTTCCTGTGTACAGAGCAACCGTCTTCGTAATGGGTGACTGGAGTGCTTTAGGAAAACTGCTTGACAAGGTCCAGGCGTACTCCACAGCGGGAGGCAAGGTCTGGCTCTCCGTGCTCTTCATCTTCCGGATACTGGTCCTGGGAACGGCGGTGGAATCAGCGTGGGGTGACGAACAGTCTGCCTTCAAATGCAACACGCAGCAGCCTGGCTGTGAGAACGTGTGCTATGACAAGTCATTCCCCATCTCTCATGTGCGCTTCTGGGTGCTTCAGATAATCTTCGTTTCCATGCCAACGCTCCTCTACCTCAGCCACGTCCTCTACCTCATGCACAAGGAGGAGAAACTGCTCAAGAAAGAGGAAAACCTGAGAGCCATTCAGAGCCAAGGTGGCAACGTGGACGCTCCTCTCCAGAAAATTCAGCAGAGGAAGTTCAAGTATGGTCTGGAGGAACATGGGAAGATTAAAATGAGAGGAGGCCTTCTCTACACCTACATTGTGAGCATCATTCTCAAGTCTGTTTTTGAGGTAGCCTTTTTGTTGTTACAGTGGTACATTTATGGTTTCCACCTCTCTGCCATCTACACGTGTGAAAGGGTGCCCTGTCCGCACAAGGTGGACTGTTTCCTGTCCCGCCCCACTGAGAAGACCATCTTCATCATCTTCATGTTGGTGGTCTCACTAGTCTCCCTGGGCCTTAACATCTTCGAGTTCTTTTATGTCATATTTAAGAGGATGAAAGACCATGTCAGGGAACAGGCCGCTAGTCAGCATCACCACAGCGGACAACTGAAGCCCTGCATGAGCGAGATGCCACCCCGGTCCAGTTATGTCTACTACAACGACTGCTCAGCCCCCATGTCCAACCTGGAGTACAACCTGAACACCACTGACAAGAACAACTCCTGCGACAGCTATAGCAAACAGGCCAACGCTCAGAACTGGACCAATTACAGCACTGAGCAGAACCAGCTGGGCCAGAAGGTGCCTCAGTATCCCTGCTGCCGCACACAGGAGTTCCACTACCCCGAGAAAGTGACCCCGGGCAAGGACATGGCCCTCCTGAGGCAGTTGGACCCACGGCCCAGCAGCCGAGCGAGCAGTCGCGCGAGGCCGGATGATCTCGACATCTAGCCCGAGATCAGAGGACTATCATGTGAACGGGTTCAGCTCACCCTTGGGGAGCCCCCTGCTCTGGCACCAGGCAGTGCTGATTTACACTTTGATGTGCCAAAAATCCTTCAGCTACATTCCAACCTAATTGACAGAGGGACTCAATTGGGTTATTCAGACTTGAAATGCAAAGAGACCAATGGTTTTCTCTGTGTTTAGACTCTGTTCAGAATTTACACCATTATTGTCAATAGCTTTAAATTTATACAAGTGGTCTGCGTCCCATTTGAAGTTTTTTGTTTTGTTTCTATTTGCCATTTTTTTTGTTCAAGAAGAGACAATCCTTCATGCAGTGTTTTATGGTTCTAAGTTATTGAGTGTTGTAGTTTAAGAGGGTGGATGATACATGGAAGACACAAACAGAAGTTATTTATGGCTTGTTTGTTTCTGGTTTGGTTTTGGAGCTCAGCTGAGCATTCTTTTCTGGAATTTAGAGCTGTAATATATTCTAAGGATGAACTGTTCCTCAAAGAGCTCTTGCTGTTTTCTAAGAATAGTACTGCAAAGATTCCTGCCAATGGTTTCTGTGTGCAGTACTGAGCTTGGTTCTAACAATCCAATAGCTTTTCAATTCCTGCATTTATGGTACGTCTTTTTTAGGAGCAATGTTTGCACTGATGTTTTAGACATTTCTTATTGTTTTATAGAAAATGTTTTCATGGATGAATTACCATGAGTGAGGTGTCTGTCTGAATGCTGTTAATAGACCGTTATCTATAAATATCACATTCTGTCTTACATGCCGTTCATGGCGTTTTGAAGCACCAAGTTTGTCAGATGATCTAAAGGATTAACAGATTTTGAAGCAGTGTTTATTTAAATTAAAGTTTGTCAAACATGACTCTTTTATATGCAACATTTGTGACAAATTGTTTGCGTAGAGAATGATGAAGTTAGGTCTTTTCATCATTTAAATTAAATGAAGTAATGAGATTCAAATAGTCCCCCTTCCCTCAGATTTTCCTATTTATTCTCAGCGTTAAATGAAAACACATGTTTGGGTAACGCTCAAAAGGCCATATGTGGGTGTATAAAGAAACAAAGTCTTTCTGTTCCACTTTGCCCCTGACCAAAATAATTCTTCTGACTCGGTTCTGTCTAATTTATTACATAATGGAACATTAAAAAGAGACGAAAACATTAGACGTGTGTGTGTGTGTGTGTGTGTGCACGTGTGTGTGTAAGTGTGACCGAGAGAGAGAGAGTGTGTATACACTGTAGTTGTATGCAAAGGGTGGGTCTCATATACTGTAAAGCAGAGCACCCAGATGGAAAATATGTGGCGCATTGTATGAATGTGGTTTTCAGACCACACAAGCCACTCATGCTGCTCATTTCTTTAGAGTCAGACTCAGCTCTCCTTGTGGAAACTCATTTTTTCCAACCTCAGGTTTCTGTCTCGACCTAAACTTTTGAGTAGACATGCAGGGTAAAAATAAAAAATGCATATATTGTGCTGGCCTGCCTGCTTGTGTAGTTAAATTATTCAAAATACAAACGGCACATCTTCAATCAGCCAAAGAAGACACATCTGCAGGTTAAGTCTTCATTGGCCTCCTATAAATTCAAATCCTTCACTCTGGCCTACGGGACACTTACTGGACCTGCCCCTTGCTATCTTAATTCCATGATCCAGCTCTACGTCCCCTCTCGTCCACTGCGGTCTTCTAATGCAGTGTTTTTCAACCTTTTTTGTGCCACGGCACACTTTTGACACTTAAAATATCCCACGGCACACTAACATCCTGTGTGAAGAAAAAATAAACATACCATAGCCTAAAACTTCAAATAATACACAGATATGGCCTTATTATGGCTTCTATGCAAGACCTGCTCAATAAAACAAGCACCCTCTGTTTCATTTGTAGGTGACTATATCTAATTTAATTGTTGTTATGAACTGGATGTGTGATGATTCTGTGAATACTGGATATGGTGACCCCGTTGTACAATGTCTGCATACCACAAATAGTGCAATCATACAATCAATGAGAGCATGTGGTTATAAATTCTTTGATGCAACAGTTGCTTTTCTGGACCAGTGAGTGACATTTGGGTAATTTTCTGCAGCACACCTGATGATCTCTCACGGCACACTAGTGTGCCCCGGCACAGTGGTTGAAAAACACTGCTCTAATGAGCGACTGCTATATTGGCCTTCCACCAACACTAAGAGGTCACAGTCAAGACTCTTTATTCTGTGATGCTTCCAGAACCTTCTGGCCCATGCAGCTGGTTCTGTTCACTGCTGGTCCAGTAGAATGATTTACCTAATTCTCTTCATTCTAGTGATAGTTTTGGGATCTTTAAAAAGTGTCTATAAACAATCTTGTCTTGATTTACATCTGTTTGCTTTGTATCTTACTAATTAATTCTCCTGACAGAGTCATGGATTGTATATATTTATGATTATTGTTATCATTCTGTTCAATTCTGTTTTGTTTATTATTAATATTGGTATTTATAATTAGGCTATATGACTTCACTTCAAACTGTTAATTTTAATGTTCGTCGCTTTGGACAAAAAAATCTGCTCAGACAAACAAACATAAAAAACAAAAACACTTAAACAGTAGATTAGAAGTCTATAAACTAGGTTTAAACATGTAAGAAATAATGTGTCCATGAAAGTCTTAAAGTTTAGGCCTACTGATAAAATAAGTCTTGTAGGTTTCATGACAAACTGTTCCATGAGAATGACTGTGTCGTGTCCAGTGGATTTTCTTCTGTTGATAACTGGGAGGAGTCCTGTTCTGGAGAGGACTGCAGATCCATTTAAATCTACTCAGTTTCTCTAGACACACTTTAATATCTGAATCCTCAGAATATTCCACTCACAGACTGTCTAAATAGTTGCACTCAAGTTTATATTAGAGGATTTTGTTTCCTTGGGTTAGTCTTTTTTAAACTGACAAAAACAAAAGCTTGCAGATGGTTCACAGTACAGTAGATGAGAACAGCATCACATAGGGTCACATGTAATATATTCACACAAACATAAGAGAGGATGTTTTGATAGAGTTAAATTTAGAATGTTGACCAAGGTCACATCCTCTGTCCTTCAGAGTGTTCCAGATGGGGAAGAGTTTAGGTTCCTCTTGGACTCGTCCAAATGCATTTGAGCAAAGTACTTTTCCCACTGTAAGTAGGCTGTATTCTAGCCCATTGAGGTGCATAATAAGTGTTTGAGGACGGATTCCAAATGAGTAGCTGCTGCTTCCCACTGGCCCAAGGCCAAGGGGTCCCATGCTAGTCGTCATTAGTTTCTGGCTAGCTTTGTCCCAAATACAAACAGTAACTTCAACAGTTTCCCACTGTCCTGCTTTCCTTGAAACATTTCTTTCAATAAAACTTAAAATACTGTTCATTTGTTTTATTATTATTATTATTATTATTATTAATAATAATAATAATAATAATAATATCAATAAAAACCAAGATCCTTAATCCATATTCACCACATCAAACATAAACGTAGACAACATTTATACATAGTCATTAAATTTGTTCATCCTGTGTAATATATGAATATACAGTACATGTCACATGTATGACATTGAGATAAAAGGCCTTTGTTGACTGATGATAAAACACATACGACACAACAGCCAGTGGTGACATGGCATTGTTGCTGCCCCTGCTGGTTGGACGCCAGCTTTGGCACGGTCTGCCTCCACTCTCTGCCAGACTGTAGATCTATAACCAGCGGTCATGCCATTCAGACCTGGAGACTAATTGAAACCAGCAGTGGGGACTAAAGTTTCAGGACTTTTCCGTACCGCAATGAGTCTTCGTCTCATCAGGCTAAACCCATGTTTGGACAGCACAGTATTGGGGCGAAATGTGACTTATTATGGAAGTGCTTTTGATAATAAACACTATCCAGGGACTATTTTTAGAAAATGTGTGGTATGTTTGAGTCATGTTTGTGGAAGGATGAGGGGTAAACTTTCAGGAGCTTAAAACAAAGCTGATGGTGGTAGCTCTCCAAAAATAGTCGTCTTGGTAGCTTGTTTCAGGGTTCAGCGCGGATGAAAATGTGTGGGGAACCAGCAGTAAACACAGCAAAGAGGCCGAGGCTGTGTAGAAACATCAGCTCATCCAGCAACCCCACCACAGACAGTCATCCGGCTCTGTAATTTCTACAAACAAGGGAGTGGTTCATAACCGTAATGTTGGAGTTGGAGTTTGTGTGGCACCTCAGAGTGCACTCTAGGCCAGCCTGGGTCATCGCATGGACTCCATCTGCTTTTAGAAAGACTGCATTTGGGCTGCTTTTGGTCACGTTAACCAAGCTGAGGGCTGATGTGGACACAGTGTTTCTGTTTTCTGTGTGAGGGGTCTTGACTTACTCAATGGTATGATCTTTGTGCCAAGTGTTTGTGCCGGCTGTTTCCACTTATCCGTCTCAAGGTACTCTGATGTGGTGTTTATTAAAAGATAAAATATATAAAGATTAATAAAGTAATCTAAGGTGATTAGGTTAATAAAGTAATAATATTATATGGTATTATACAACAAGAGGTAAACACAGTTTTTAAAACAGTTGATCAAATATTCTGATTTTTTTTTAAGTGATTTAAAATCTGATGAGGATGTAATATCTGATGGACTGATTAATATCTGATTGTTGCCTACCTCTACCACTAATCCAAACTACCTTCATAGTTTGGATTAGTGAAGCACATGTTGTTCTGAAAGTGCCGAAATTAATGTAGCCTATCCAAACATGTCTGGAACTGAAGCTTGTAATGGATAAAGGAAACAGTCCTTTTCTCGCTCGGACTCTAGCTCTTGGCTGACATCTTGTGGAGTTGTGTGATATTACACTTGGCACTTCGGTGATTTTACGTTCTCTGAATCATTCAGATGACTCAGTGACTGACTCAGTGATACTTGATATGACTCAAACACGCAAATATTTCAAGGTGGAGGATAAAGGTTTATACAATGCATATACCCTAGCAAACAATGTAAATTCAAAGACTTGATAACGCTCCAAAGTCCTTGCATCCCATGCATTCTATGGATGGTGGTGTGTATTTGTTCAGGGTGTTTGCCCTCCAAGTGTTCCCCTAGGTGATTTTTTTCTGAATTGTACTCCCACACAATAGTGTCCCTCACAAAGCTTTTACATTCCTAGGCTCGAGGTGCCATTAGCTGTGGCCTAAGCTGTTAGTGTTTACAATTAGATAGATAGATAGATAGATAGATAGATACTTTATTGATCCCCAGGGGAAAATTGTGTGAGGAAAAACAAAATGACACTTCTAAATACTTAAAAGTAATATGCCTAAATGTAGTATAACAACAGTGGCAACTCATATGTAGCACTCATGTAGGTAGGCCTATTTGAAGTAATGCGACAGAAAAGTGATGCTACTGGACCCCTGCGCTCTGTTGCTAATGCTTAGGCGTGCCAAACCAAGAGCAACACCTGTTGTTAGCGTGCATACACTTTATAATACGGTATTCAGCTTTGCTGAGTATACAGTTATTTTAATCTTAAACTACTGAGTGATAAACCCCAAATAATCTTAGAGCATGTAAGTCTATTTTATCTTCATTATACCACAAATCCTTTCAACATTGCTCTTAACAGAATCTATTCATTGCTGAAAATGTTGCAACCTCAGCTCAAACAATAGCTGGGTGCGTGTGTACATGTATGTGTGCGTGTGCGTGTGTGTGTGTGGAAGGGAGGGAGATAGTTAAGGGATTAAACATGTTAAATTACTGATGTACAGTACCACGTTCTCGCCATCTTTATGGACCAATCACAATTTCACGCACGGTCTCATATCGTCCAATCAGGATGCCCAAACGCCGTCTTCGTCTGACCCCGTCTCTTTGACAGTATTAATTAGATTGGACTCTGCGGCTCAACACTGACTGAAGCACACACCACGCGTTCTTGCCTTATCCGTTCATTGTCGTCCGTCCTGTGAGTAAAACTGAACTGTCGTCATGGATGCATTTTGTGCCACCTGGAAGCTGATTGACAGCCAGAACTTTGATGAGTACATGAAAGCACTGGGTAAGTAAGCTGAGCTCTATAAAGAACACCCAAACGAAAATCACTTCGTAAAATTTGAGAATTCTGGAGACCTAGTCTCATTCATATATCGTTGATTTATCATTTCGCTGCAACAGGTGTTCCCTTCGCTACGAGACAAGTTGGCAATGTAACCAAGCCGACCGTAGTCATCAGTCAGGAAGGGGACAAATTTATGGTGAAAACCCTCAGCACTTTCAAGAATACAGAGATTTCATTCAAACTTGGGGAAGAGTTTGAAGAGACCACTGCCGACGACAGAAAAGTAAAGGTTGGTATTTAACATGATGACTAAAGGCTTCAGACATCAGTTATGAAAATATGGATTGAAATGTGCATTATTGATGAAAGTGAACAGACACTGCACATTAAATCCAGTAAATTACTGTACACTAAAGTTGAAAATGCAGATGTCCCCATACAGCCTATTAATACATGCAACTTATAGTATTATTTGTGTAACTTTGTGAGAGCATAATGACCTCCAATTATATCGTAGGCTGTGATTAGTATGGATGGAGATAAACTGCTGCATGTCCAGAAATGGGATGGCAAGGAGAGCAAATTTGTCCGGGAGATCAAGGACGGGAAAATGATCATGGTGAGCGCTCATAATCAATCGTTGGCGTGGTGATGAGTTGGATGCAGTTTTGCAGGGAAGTGCCAAATCCTCATAATATTCACACGATAATTATGGCTCAGTAACTTCCATTTCTTATTGACAGCATTTGACCTTTGAGGGTGTGGAGGCTGTTCGCACATACGAGAAGGCATAAAGTCCATCAGAATCTGAGAAACGGCCACTGCTGTGATGTCCTGCTGACTGAGTAGCCTATTTGGGTTTGCATACTCTTTCCTCTGCAGAATGCAGATGCATCGGGAAGTCCTGCATCTTTTTTTGTTTTTTTATCAAATGACAATGTTGATGAGTGTTTTGTGAATTGCATCTTTTTATAATGACTTGTCCAGAAATGGTCCATGAGTTATTTTTAATAATTGAAAACGGCATATCAATTCATATTTGTATTGTCTAAAAATAAACAAGCCTTCTGATCACTGAGTTGTTCGTTTTTAATTACTCTCAACTCTAAACTGCATGCATGCAAACAGTAGGCCTACTGTAGCCTATTTAAGCCTCTGATGAACTCTATTACTCATAAATAACAATAGTCTATTTTCTCTTGCTATACTCTGGATCACATGTTACCCTTTAAACCAGCAGCCTTTGATATGTTTTTTCAAAACACAGGGCATTTTTTAAACAATGTTGCTGCACAGGTTCCTACGGAGGGGTCATTGCAAAATATCTTTTGGTGAACATCCAGAAAATGTGCACTCATTTTATTATATTGTGCCCCCATTTGATTTAATCGTGTGCATGTTTTATTAAATATATTAAATAGTGTGCTCATTTTACTAGACTGTGCTCTCAATTTATTGAATCGTGCACATGCTTTACTAAATTGTGCGCACGTTTTACTAAATTTTGCGCTCATTTGACTAAATTGTGCTCTCATTTTAATGTGCACAATTTAGTATATTGAGAACACAGTTTAGTAAAATGAGCACAGGATTTAGTAAAATGAGCACACAATATACCTACTAAATTGTGCACAAAATCTAGTAAAATGAGACCACAATTTAGTAAAATGAGTGCACATTCTCTCTATATACAAACATATCTTGCAATGACTCCTCCTTGGTTCCTGGGCTGCAATGATAAGCACACACATGTTTATGTGGATAACTGACATCAGCAGTAGGTAGATTGTCAATCATCCAGTCAGAAACCAGTTGTGACTGGTTAACAATTTTTACCTTTTCTGTCTCTAACTTTAATAATAAAGGAGTTACACACAGTATTGAACCTTTTCTATCTATCTACTGTGTCTGTCTGTCTGTCTACTTTTTTCTAAATTCCTGCGTGTTAGGCGTGGCTTCTTAGTTGAAGAATTGTGGGTAACCTTGATTTCCCGCAATTCTCTAGCTAGTAGGCTAGGCCTACCAAATAATATTGTAACAATTTGATAGCGACACACACAGTTGTCCAATCAAAAGGTTTATTAGCTGAGAACAAGAGCAGGGACACAGACACAGAACACAATACACACGGAGCAGGTCAAGTACACACACACTACACATACAGGGGAGGACGCAGCCCCCCACACAAAGAGGATCACACACGAGGGAGAACTAAAAGGGAAACATGTTACAATAAAGACACTAACATTACACTCAAAACTAAGGAGAAATACAGACATAAACCCCCCAAATGTTCGCTCTCGTATCCCAGCATGCCCTGCGTGGGAGAACGCTAACAATGTCTTGTGCGCCGACGTTACAATATTGATGAATTAACGCCAACGCTGAACAGTAGGCCATGGGTCTCTAGATGGCCCAAACTAAAAACATTGTCGCTAAATGATGGTGGTAAAGTAAAATGTTTATAAATATATGAAGTCATCTATGAACCTGATGTGATGAAAGCCCCCCCCCACCCCCCACTCATCTGGATACAATGCAACTTTGACACGCGACATGATTTGGGGCTTCATCTGCTCAAGTGAAGACACGCTAGTTAACTCATTCTCTTCAACAAGTTTCTCTTCATATTGTAGTGAACTGAGCCTAGCTTGTTCATGACTGAACTCCCATAGTGCTGTGCAGTGTGTGTGTGTGTAATGTTGATGTTGGTTTTAGTGAGAGTAATTGCGTTTACCTTGTCATGTATGTGTTAGCTGGTATAGTCTTTCTTTATGTTGTACCTCATGTGTTTACCCCGTGTATTGTATGTGACTACCCTGTTTGTGTATCGTGCTTGTTTAATTGACCTCCCTTGTGTTGCCTGTGTAATGACGTTCGTGTGTTTTGGTGCGTAACCAATAAAAACCATTTTGAGACAACTTTGCAGTTCGTTACATTGGTGTCAGAAGTGGGATGAAGACCCCTACTGGACGGGAGGAGAAAGCTGCAACTGATGCCCTGGCGATGATGAGTTTCCTGCCAAGACGGTTCTTCGACAGCGCGCTCGCCCATGGCCACCTGCTGGGCCCAGCAGACGGCAGCGTGACCGTGACGAAGAGACCCGCCCCCGGCCACAGGAGGAAACGAACCGGGCTGATGGCAGCATCCCGCCACTTGAACCCGCTCCACACGGGAGCGATGGAAACCGGCCGGTCCCCGGTGCGACGGCATGCGGACACATCGCATGGTACTGCCCAGCCCCAGCACCCCTCACGCTCGCGCCCCAGTTACTAGAAGAAGGTGGCACGGCGGGAGGGGCTATGGATTGCATACGGCTGGGCCGGCTCGCCCAAACCAGAGGACTGTATGTGGACTGCACGCTAGATGGGACTCGGTGTCGCGCCTTGATCGATACTGGCTCCACCATCTCGCTTGTGCGCCCCGGTCTCTTACCCGGCACGCTGGTAGCCAGACCCAGAGGCTGGGAAAAGACAAAAACGTGAATCACAACAGTTACCAGATAGAGCACGCTGAACTGTATGGACAAAAAGTCGAGCCGCCGGCTTTGGTTGGCTAGCATTCAGGATGATTGCATTTTTGGCCTGGACGTGCTAGGGAAATGGGGGGCTGTGGTGGACATTTCCCGGTTCACACTACACTTGGGGACGAGCAGCGTAGAGTTGCACACGGCGGGGAAAACAGAGCATGAAGTGCGGAGAGCTGGCGCGACGAAGAACCCTCCAACTCGCTCCACACAAGTCCGCAGGAAGCGAACTCGCAAAGAGTACTCGTCATCCCAGACTCCGCCCCTCCCCACACAAGCCCGCAAAACTCAAGCCCGTGAAAACAACAGGTCTCATCCAGGTCCGCTCGCTGAGGCCGCCACTGCTCAGCTCACGCCCACCAGGGAGGAGCCAAGAGAGGAGCCAGGGAGGAGCCACTCTCCGCTCAGAGAGCGCGGCCCTCTGTAGAGACAAGGCAAGCCGTAAATGAACTCTGCACTCGTAGCTGTGAGGGGAGTGAAGCACAGGGTAGCCAGGTGCGGAGACTACTAGCAGCGTACACCGACATCTTCGCTGCAAGAGATGAGGACTGCACCCGAACGAGCCTGTTCCAACATGATATCGACACCGGAAATGCCCGGCCCATCTGACTTCAGCCTCATCGCTTACCGTTCGGCAAACGACAAGCAGCTGAAGAAAAGATCAAGGAAATGGCCGCGGCAGGAGTGATAGAGCCAAGCAGTAGTCCCTGGGCTGCGCCGGCTGTACTCGTCCGGAAGAAGGACGGCTCGTGGCGGTTCTGTGTTGACTACAGGCGCCTCAACCAGGTCACCCGGAAAGACTCCTACCCGCTCCCCCGCTGGACAGCATTGCCGGCTCCTGCTGGTTTAGCTCGCTGGACGCAGTGGCTACTGGCAGATTGAGCTAGCCCTGGAAGCTCGGCCGAAGACAGCGTTTACCATCGGGCAAGGGCTGTGGCAGTTCCGGGTACTTCCGTTCGGCCTATGCAACGGGCCAGCGAACTTTGAGCGGCTGATGGAGTGTGTCCTGGCGGGCATTCCACGAACATGCTGCGTGGTTTACCTGGACGACATCCTGTGTCATGCAACAGACTTCACCGGTGCCATAGGACATCTGAAAAAGGTGTTCGACGCCATACAGGGTGCTGGGCTCAAACTGCACCCGAAAAAGTGCCACCTGTTCCGGAGACAAACCGGATTCCTGGGCCATGTCGTGGGGGACGCCAGAGTGGCCACCGACCCAGCTAAGGTGGAGATGGTGAGACGTTGGCCTGTTCCGCACGATGGTGCTGAGCTGCGGAGCTTCCTGGGCCTGGCGTCATATTACCGGTGTTTCATCCGGGACTTTGCTACAGTCGCCAGCCCGCTGCATCGTTTGACGCACAAAGGCCAGCTCTTCGAGTGGACACGAGAGTGCGACGCGGCATTCCGGCGGCTGCGGAGGGACTGGACCGAGCGGAGAAGAACTACTGCGTGACCCGCAGAGAACTGTTGGCTGTGGTGGTGGCAGTGCGCCATTTCCGAACCTACCTCTACGGCAAACGGTTCCTGCTGAGAACGGACCATGCATCGCTCACCTGGCTGCTGAACTTCAAAGAACCAGAGGGCCAGCTGGCTCGCTGGCTGGAGGCGCTCCAGGACTACGACATGGTGTCCGTGTGCAGCAGACCAGTGCCAACACTGCCACCGGAGGGAGGAGAGGAGCCTTGCCGCGGCTCAACCGGAGCCCGCTCGTCGGCTACAGGCTGCATCACCGCTGGCAGAGAGAGAGAGAGTTGCTGTTTTCAACGCTCGCCAGCGTCACGCCAACGAGAGGGTCAACGCTCGCCAACAGCACGCCAGTGAGGAGGCCAACGCTCGCCAGCAGCACGCCAGCGAGAGACTCAACACTTGCCAGCGCCGCGCCATCAAGAGAGCCACCGCTCACCAGCTTCACGCCAGCGAGAGAGTCAGCGCTCGCCAGCAGCACCCCGAGGTCGTCTCGCCACCTTCCGCTACCAGCTACAGTGATCGAGAGACCGGAGACAACGCACCGCAGCCCAACACCACAACGCAGCACTGCAGAGCGGCAGCTGGGGCCACGGACGCGCAGTCGCCGGTGGACGTGATGTCAAGGGAGGAGATCCGGAAGGCGCAATCGGAGGACGTCACGCTCGGCCGAGTGTGGTCAAGCCAGTCAGCGACCGCAATGGACTGACGTATCAGCACTCGATCCAGAGACCAAAGCGATTTATTCACAGTGGCCGGGAATAGTAGCACGTCAAGGATTGTTGTATAGACACTGGCGAGCTCCCGATAGACAGTTGCTGGTTCCTGCTGGATTACGAGCCCGTGTACTGGAACAGGTACATGGGGCAGTGGGGGCGGCTTATTTCGGCATTGCAAAAACTCTTCGTCGGCTGAGAAGCCACTTCTATTGGCCGGGATGCAGGCTGGACGTTGAACTGCATGTTCACTGCTGTGACGCCTGCACAGCGAAGAAGGGCCCCACGTGACGCTCGCACGCTCCTCTGCAGCAATACGCAGTCGGGGCTCCCATGGAGCAGGTAGCCGTCGATGTCATGGGCCCACTGCCAGTCACAGAGCGGGGAAATCGCTACGTGCTCGTGGCCATGGACTATTTCACTAAGTGGCCGGAGGCGTATGCGGTGCCAGATCAGAGCGCCCACACGACAGCGGACAGACTGGTCACTGAGATGTTCTGCCGGTTCGGGGCACCGGAAGAGCTCCACAGCGACCAAGGGCGGAATTTCGAGGCGGAGGTGTTTGCTGAGGTTTGCCAGCGCATGGGCATCCGGAAAACGAGAACGACACCTCTGCATCCACGGGCTAGTGGAACGGTTTAATCGGACGCTAGCCATGCAGCTGGCCATATTGGCCGACCGCCGACAAAAGGACTGGGACTTACACTTGCCCCTGGTGCTCTGGGCATATCGCACAGCGGTGCAAGAGTCAACTCAGCTCTGATGTTCGGGCGAGAGCTACACACGCCAGTGGACTTGGTGTTCGGTTCGCCTCCGGAAGCGGAGATTGGAGGTAAGCCAGGGCTGGAATACTACAAGCAGCTACGCGAGAGACTGAAAGAAGTACACGAGTTGGCCAGGCAGGCTATGAGTGAAGCTGGAATACGTCAAAAGCGAGCTTACGATACGCGCTGTCGCGGCCAGGAGTTCCAAACCGGCGATAAAGTTTGGGTGTACTGCCCGGAGAGAAAGAAAGGCATTTCCCCAAAACTCACTGTGGCTCTAACACCGGTCACCGTGCAGCCGTCCCCGGAAGTCACCGCCGCGACAGCGGGGCGCCCACAACGCCAGCGTCGCGTCCCAGCCAGGCTCATGGACTGACGTAGGGTAAGACTTGAGTCAAAGGGACATAGACTAAGTCTCGGTGGGCTGTGTAGTGAACTGAGCCTAGCTGGTTCATGACTGAACTCCGATAGTGCTGTGCAGTACATGTGTGTGTCTAATGTTGATGTTGGTTTTAGTGAGAGTAATTGCGTTTACCTTGTCATGTATGTGTTAGCTGGTATAGTCTTTCTTTATGTTGTACCTCATGTGTTTACCCCGTGTATTGTATGTGACTACCCTGTTTGTGTATTGTGCTTGTTTAATTGACCTCCCTTGTGTTGCCTGTGTAATGACGTTCGTGTGTTTTTGTGCGTAACTAATAAAAACCATTCTGACACAACTCTGCAGTTTGTTACAATATTTTTTTTTTACTGCAAGCCGTAGGCTACGATAAAGTAGAGCCGTGCAGTCTTAACATTACCCACTCTTCTTTTCACTTCTCCACCGCAAGTGCTTTAAAGACGGAAAGTAGCCTAGCCTAGTAGGCCTAATGACTTTCCGATATTACAGGGCAGAGAGAGTGGACCGGAGATGCAGTCAGAGATCAGACCAGGTAGGACTCGATGATTGGATGGCCAATGGCCAATATTCAGCAATGGGTGATGGTGTGATGAGTGCTTGAATTGAGTTTCCATTAAAATAAACTCACCAGACAGCTACAAATGCAACATGTTCATGGGGTTTTGATAGGAGTTTTGTGAGCCTCACAAACTGACCAACTGAGAGATCTGAAAAAGTCACAGGCTTGCCACTGTTCACTGGCTCTTCATTGGACAGCTGTGGGCACAATCTGCCCTTGTTTCTCTTTGAAGAAACACTGATGAAGGAAAATGACCTAGAGTAACCTCGGCGACGTCCACCTGCTACTGGTGTGAGGCTGCTGTCATCGGTCACTCCACGATAATCTCTTAATCCAGTGTGTCTTTACATAGGGACAACATTCGATAGAATCAACCAACCACATTTGGGCAATACATGTAGCATATTTGAAGCAAACAAATGATAGAAATAATTCATATCACAATATTAAGTGGAAAAATTAAGATTAATTTTTAAAGTAAAGTCTTTGTGCATCTGTGGGCTGTCTGTAGCAGTATTTTACTGAATAGGGCTATTAAAAGTTATCTCGAAATAGCATTGCATTGTATCAATACAGCATAAAGAATATTAAAATAGTTTTATGAAAAAATATATGTGTTGTAAAACGAAAATACATACTCTAGGCCTACATGCAAAAACTATTCTGAACTGATTTCTGGCTGAAGGCTGCGGATTCAGTTGCCATTGAATATCTTCTGCTAAACAGCAGACTGCTAATGAATGGATTCCTTCTATCACAAAGGCACAGGAATTGGAGTGGAAGAAAATGCCCTATTGTGTTCTATCTTTAATGCACACACTGCTTCTGATGCACGGTTATGTCAAAGCTCTGAAACTGCACAAGGGTGACGCAACACAATTCCATTTTGCCCAAAATGATGAAAGCTAGCTTACGTTATGTTATAGCATTTTATCAAAGCTTATGCAGTGTTGGAAAGATATGTGTTGTAGAGATATGTGTCTATATCTATGTAAATATAATATCTATTCAAATGAACTCAGGTGAGTGGGCTGCATGCCACAGTGTGGATTTATTGTTGTGGACTCTTTCACCTGCAGAGCTTAATGAACGATGTGATGTGACGTCATGTATACACCTCTCCTGGGAACACCTGTCTGCAGGTGCCTAATGACTAGAATGTGCGTCAGTTAGTGTCCGCGGCCACCAGGAGATGCCGCTCCCTCCCATCACTAATCCTCATTAAGAACGGGACTCTGGCAGATCAGCTGATCTTTAGCTTTTTGGTGCCTTCTCTGTCAAAGACTAGTGAATCTCTATGGTGATGCCCAGACTCCGTATAGACTGAGTGAATCTCTATGGTGATGCCCAGACTCATAGACTGAGGCCC
Source organism: Alosa sapidissima (assembly GCF_018492685.1). NCBI lineage: Eukaryota > Metazoa > Chordata > Actinopteri > Clupeiformes > Clupeidae > Alosa > Alosa sapidissima. Next base: position 3,083,356 of record NC_055957.1, on the reverse strand, counting down.
TGCCCACACTAACCCGGGTAAATCTAGAAACACATAAGTAATTATTATTAGCCCTTCCATCCACATTAAAACGGCAAATTCCGACACTGAAGAAGATGCTTTTCAAAAATGATCACTGAGGTGGATAAATGTGAAAACTCCAGGTTCGCATTGTAGTGTGTACAGGGTATGAGAGTCAATGTGCTTCTGTGTGCTTTGACAACATTCTTAACTTCAGGACGGAAGTATATGCTGTAGTGTCCTACTTGTCCTGTTGTCCTAGTGATTACTTCATGGTGCAAGTGTTAGCCCTTTATTAGATTACTTGAGAATTTCCTGTGCATGTTGATTTGCTTGTCCACAGAAGTAGTTTAATCTAAAATAAGCTTGGGAGTGCAAATTGAATCACCCAGAATGCGCAGACGAGTCTAGCTCCATTCTGATAGAAAACCGAATCATTATGCAGTTGGCAGTGTCCAATGGCGTGCTTTCTTTGGGTACTGAATGGAAAGAGAGGGCGCCCAGAGTGAGTGGGAAAGGCAGAAAGAGGGTAGGCAACTCTCTCTGTCTCATGCCACTTTGGCAGCGGGTGAGAATGCCTGCATGTTTGACCACCTTTGGCTTTATATCGGAACTGGGGTTCAGGTCTAGCTATAACCTGATTGCACCTCTTGTCTTAGCAGACTCTGTGTAACCTGATTGTTTTTTTGTTTGTTTTGTTTTGTGAGAAAAAGAAATATGCGAGTCCAAGCGCTTTGAGGTTTGCGGGTGACATCACTGTCACATGGTGCCAAGTGTTCTGAAAGAGTGTGTGCTTGTGTGCCTGTGAGAACACAAAAGGGGATGATTGGAACCTCTCCAGTCCTGCTGTGGGAACAACAGACAGCCCATGGAGCGCCAACAGAATGAAGCAGAGTCAGGCTCACACAAAGCTGAGTTCCGGGGCATGGGACTTCATTATGGCTAGCGTGATTCAGGGAAAGACAGCATCGTGACCCTGATGACAGCTACATTCAAATTCCAGGGAGGAGTGGTCTCTGCAAGTGGCCTCTCTGCTAACTATTCAATTCAGTTAGATTCAAAGCACTTTATTTGTCCCTGAGTGGCAATTTGCACAGTCTTGTATTAGTATAAATAGTCTTAATAGAGATATTAGTATAAATAGTATTTTTTTTGTATCGTTAAATATAAATACAAATTGCAATAATATAATGTGGTTGAAATTTTGTTTGCTGTAATGCAGGAAAACATTTTTTTCCCCCAAATGTAAAGTCTCTGAAATAAATATGTTTGCAAAACGTAAATATTTAAAGATTAAGATAGCCTTAAGTATAATGGGAAAAAGGTTAAAGATTACAAATTAAAATACAGCATGCTATAAAATTAAAATAGTGTCATATAGCTACAGTCTGTCCTGCTGTAAACAGTTTGTCCAACACCTGTGTGAGGTGCTGCCACCTAGTGGCTTAATAAATGTACACACACATACTGTACAGTAGAGGCAAGAGACAAGAGACACATACAAAACAAGTAATTTTCACTACAGAGACATTTATTAGACATATCTGACAGATTTCTAAATAGCCATAACTCTACTAATGAGTTAAATCAACAACATTACTCAGTATTAAATATGATGTGAAGTTCTGATTCTTGCTTTTCAAAGGGGGAGTCAAATACATGAGTTTACATGAAGTGGGGAGGCAACTAGCCCCATTGCAACAGGCAGGTCCAAGCTGGCATATAAACAGGCAGGTCCAAGCTGGCATATAAAGTGCAATAATTACAACTGATGAAACCCGATTGAATTTGAATTTAGACAGTATGGCACTTGTAGGACAATTATTGAAGTGACCATAAGCCTTACCACAAATCTTGTACTTGCTATTGCAACATGCAGGCTACATGCACTGTCTATCACACCAGTATAAATCAATCTTTACGTGTAAGGAGATCTTGCTAAATGATCTTCCGAAATGTGAAGATCTGAAGGAGGGATGTACAATAATCATCCTTATTGTACATACAATAATCATCCTTATTGTACATATTGTATGTACTTATAAGACATACGGTTGCAATCGGAGTATACTGAATTTGTATGCAACATACAGTACAATGCCAAAACATTTTGACTAAGCTAAATGCCCAAAGAAAAACTATGGGCACCAATGGTACAGTATCTCAGTGGATCTAAATATTGTAATATTATATTTTATTATAATATGGCAAATATTTCACACAAAAGGATACAAGAATCAGAATCATTAAAATGCTGAACACTAATCCCTGGATTATTCTCTGTAAATCGCTGCAAACAGTAATTATACACATTACTCCAGTTTAAACACACCTGATTCTAGTAATACTTTAACTCAGTTGGCTAGCACGTTTAAAAGCACAAAATTATCACACCATGCAGTTGGTTAGGCCACTTGTTCAAATACTCCAAGTAGCCTGCCATGATCATTTAAAATCGTACATCAGTAGTGTGTCTAAACTGGCACAAAAGCCATAAAATAAGTAAGCACGGTTGTTGAAAAACATGCTCCTATGTATAATCAGACTTTCCATGACAACATAAGATATGCTTTTTTCATACATTTCAGACATAGTACGAGACCATTCAGTTGACCACTGGTCAGAAAGTTAGCACAACATTCAGTATAGCGCTATCAACATGCTCATCCTTCAAGTGTCTGCATGACATAATGTCTCGACAGAGTGATCTTGGCCTTGGCCTGTCCCCACTTAGTCTTAATAATACATCAACAACACTAAACATTATTGTAACATCACAACCATAATGTTTTCACTCTATTAATTTGATATTCACAAAATGTGTAAATGACCGTTATAACAATAAACAAGATAGTGTAGTCTAACCGTATGATAACAATAAACAAGATAGTGTAGTCTAACCGTATGATAACAATAAACAAGATAGTGTAGTCTAAGTGTAGTTTAACCGTATGATAACAATAAACAAGATAGTGTAGTCTAACCGTATGATAACAACAAGATAGTGTAGCCTAGTCTAACATCAGACCATTTTTTCTCGGTATTTCATCCAGTAGGCTACTGTGAGCAAATACTCTGTTGAGGCGATGTAAACAAATCCGTCTGAACGTTTTCTCATACAGTTGTGTAAACATATCCGTCTGAACGTTTTCTCATACAGTTGTGTAAACAAAATCTGTAAAGATTAACATTGAGGGCTACAACAAGGACATTGTCATGGCATCAACGGTTTGGTGTCGCTTATGCACAGATATTCACCATATGGACATCCAGCTCTCTAGCACTCTTTGTTTCACTTGCATTGATTTATGAGTTCAAAATGCATTTTGCATGTTGATGTCCTCTGTATGTTTAAGTGATCAAAGACATGTAAGTTAGCTAGTTTCACGCCAGGGGAATACTCAGATACACATAGACTGTGATGGTATGTCCTGTACGCCCACCATGTCACGGCCGTCAAAATGCTATCCTGAATCTGTTGAAAACCACAAACCGTTAGCATTACCGTGTCATATTTTGCTAGCAGCCATGTTTGTTTTTGCCTTTGTTTGTGGACGCACAGCACAGGTCCGATATGGGCTGTGTCAGGATGACACATTCGCTCTGGACATGAGCAGTCATGACCTGGCAAACACCATTTAATGATTATGTCCTTATAAGAATGAATACAAAAACAGAAATGAATTTAAAAAGAAAAAAAGATTTAAAAAATATATATAAAGAGTCAAATTGACCTGACCAGTGATTTGCACTATCATAAGTGGCTGTCTCAATGTAGGCTAATACATTCACTGTATGGTCCCTGTTATTTGATACCTTGTATGCCTACATGCCCTCTAAAATCTCACAATACTGTGTTGTTATTGGGTGGGCAACTACCAAAAGCAAATGACTGCATCATCAGTATGCTGTAACAGTGTATTGTCTAAATCAGTGGTTCCCAAATAGGCCTCTTCCGACAACAGAGAATCGGCTCCATTCTGGTTCATGGTCCAGATGTTGAATTATATTTTTAATTAGATGTTGAGCATTTTGACCAAAAATAAATCGGTTTGGAAGCTAACAAGTTGGGTTAGGGGCTGGAACTGAAAAGTAGTTCATTCATTATTTCTTGTCATTGTCAAAGGGTGACCTGCCATGGAAAGTTTGGGAGCCACTGGTTTACGCTACGGTGCGGCACAGGGACACAGGAAGAGTGAACAGAGTTCGCATTTCATGCTCTAATTCTATAAAGCGCTATTGTGCTCACAATGTGACCTCATTTAATTGTCACCTCATTTGCTTTGTAGAATAGAGTAAAATAGAAAGAATGAAAATAACTAAATACTTCTTAGATTTGATGGATTAAATTAATTATGACTTTTGTTCTCATTGAAAAACAAAAACAAACAAACAAAAAAAGCAAAAAAGAATATAGGCTATATATCTCAATGTTAGGCCCATTGGTTATCTCCATAATTAGGCCATTGAGACCAAACATTACTTGAATTGAAAGTATTTTCTTGTTGGCTAATAAAATCTCAACATTAGCAAAATCATCAAATCTAGCTTTGAGATATGTCCTTGGAAAAAGGCAAAATAGTATATTCTGAACAGGACTCCTTATAAGATATTATAAAAATAAAAAGTATAATATATAAAATATTGATATCATAATTAAGTATTTCTATTTCTTTCTTACATATGCAACTTTACAATTAAAAATGTGTTATAATGTGCTTAAAAATGTGTTTTAATGTGTTTTAAAATGTTTACCGGTATATTAGTTCTAGATGACATTTGGTCTGTGGGTTTGAAAAAAAAGACTTTACTCCCCCAGACCTGGTTTCTACCACATGCTGCGCATTCCTAGAGTTTTTTTTACAAGAAATATATCAGTCCTATCTGTTAAATTTCAGATTTCTTAAATTGTTGCATCAGTTGCAATTTGAAAAAAAAAAAATATGAATCATGAAACAGGAAGTTTGTGCAGCTTAACCAACAAGGTCAGAAATATGGCCTTGATATTATTATGTGATGAAATGAGTTGTTTTGCTGCCTCCTTATTTTCAAAGGCTCAAGATACTATACTCAAAAAAAAAAACATTGCTTGTGTTTACAAAAAAGAAAAAACAATGACCTCAGAAACGTGTGAATTTGTTAAATATAACTTCAAGTCGATTGAAACTCTGTGAGGACAAAAGAAAGGAAATTAAAAAAAAAAACAATATCAAAAAAAGAAAACCTCATTCTGACAGCTAATATAATGGAATGCTTTGAATCAGCACCCTATCAAAATGAGGAGCATGTCGACAGTTATCCTATCGTTAGATGTTGACATAAGACTTCTTAATCTGTGTAGACACAGACATACTGTTATATATACACCCACAAAGGGGTGGTCAGGTAGTAATAATATGGTGGTCGATAGACACCTACGGTAGCTCTTTCGCAGTCATAGCGTCACCCTCTCCTGGTCTGAGCGGGAATGAGCAGTGGACGCAGAAAGGGGCCCCTGGATCACGCAGCTTTGCTCTTTTGCTGCTCGTTCAGATCCCTCAACTTCAATGTTTCCAACTTTTGTTAGTGTTTTCAAAATTGCTTAAACATTTTATGACTAAATGTTGCACAGCACAAAAACTAATATAGCTACATGTGCAGACTTACGTTGAAACTATTTAGCCATTGTCAAGACACATGTCATGATTCAAGTAAGACATGGCTAAGGCTTTTATTTAAACATTAAGGACATCCTGACCTCTACTGTAACAACTAAACAAACGCTTTTCTAATATACTAAAACAATTAATGTTTAAGATCTTTACAACACTAAGGAAAAAGATGGTCTCTCCTGCTTCCGTGGTCTGTTAAAAGCATACTGAGGCATACAAACAAAACTGTTACCACCATTTGTCATTAGCAGTTTTGCTGAAGGACACCAGCCGTCGTGTTAGACGTGTCGTACCAGTGGTTGCTATCGCACAGCCCAGTCCAGCGATAAAGGTAATCATGTGACTTGACGCTCCACCAAGCTACTTCCACAAGTCCCGAGACCTCCATGGTCATCCGTGGATGGGGTAGTCTCACAATTGCGGTGGCGAGAAAGGGAAGAACGGGTAGTGCGTGTCGTCTTCGTCCACAAAGAAGCACTGGAAGTAAGGGATGTCGTCTGGATTTGGACAAACACCAGAGAAAAGCGTCAGACACATACAGTATGTACCCAGTTTCAGCCTGGCCTAAGCTGCACATAGGGAAAACAAATGATTGATATATCTCTCCACACGTGCTTACCCTCCTCCTCCACTCCAAGGCCGTCTAGTGTGGCTGGTTCTAGGGATAATCGCACATTGTTATTTAATAATCAATCATAAAGTAAATAATTATTTATGCAAATGAAACCACAACATTGATTTACATAGGAAGACATAAACAAATCTCACCTTCCTTTGTAAGTGCTGGTACAACAGCTTCTACTGGTGCCTCGGGCTCTGTTGCGCAACATCAAGCCCATGTTAGAATTTATAACTGAAAATAGGTCTGGTATTACTTCATTCATTGAAGACATAACAAATACAGCATGAGATACCTTTCTTTGTGGGTTTAGCCTTCTTTGGAATCTCCACTTCTGAAACACAGAGGAAAGTACAGTAAAGTGACACAACTGTCAGAATTCAGATCAGATTGACCAAAATGATATTACTGTAGTACTGAATGTGCCATTGAACATATTGTTATTCGTATACAGTAAATATACCTTTAACCACTGGTATATGTTTTGGTTTTTCTTTCAGCACCACTGGTTCTATGTGAGGAGACAGAGTTTTGTCAAAGAAACTCACACACTAAGTAAGTTTGTTACGCATACAGTAATTTCCTGTGTATTAGCCGCATTGTGTATAAGCCGCAGGGCAGTGTTTTATGCAAGTTAAAGAAACAAAACCATATTAATACCATATTAACTGCCCCCGTGTATTAACCTCATAGCTGAAGAAATTTAGCAAAATCACTGTATAAGCTGCAGCTAATAGTTGGGAAATGACGGTATGTGGGATGGCTATAATAGGATGTGATACAGTTTAAGTTAGGCCTATATTCCAAAGCATATGATTTTCTTAAATTTAAATGTCATTTTTTAACAATAGCATTCCTTTTATTTTATTAAGTATCTATTTAGCCATCTATTTAAGACATGCTGATTTTTTAGAAAACAGAGTGTTTAGTATGCTAGTTCCAGTATCCTATGCTTATGAGACCTTTGGATTTTGAGGCATGTAGTTTGTATGTACAAGTTTAGCCTGGATTTAAATTCAAGCTCGTGCAGTTGTTAACATTCATTAAAACTCTGTCACTAGGACATACGTTTTGCTCCAAAACATAAAGCAATTCAACACAAAATATCTTCTCTCACTCACTCACTCACTTAGTCACTCACTCACTCACTCACTCACACACACACACTCACTCACTCACTCACTTAGTCACTCACTCACTCAATCACACACACACACACACACACACACACACACACACACATTAGCGTGAGCACAAGATGCCAAGCGCTCTGCCACTGTCAGTCACTTTACCGCTACTGCGAAAGCCACTGGCGATGTCTCTCATTATAAACTAATGTCTGCTTTTGCTGTAAGATGTGACAGAAGGTAAGACAAGAGAGCAGTCACTAGAATGACGCTCCAGATCTTAGCAGTCTTGCCTTGAGTGCCTTTACTGAATGTTGTCTACGCAAGCCAATGGCTACACTGCGACACAACAATATGTCAATTTAGCTGAGAAACAACATTTGTTTAGGCATGTCTTGCTACATCTTTAACAAGCACACATTATTGTATTTTTGCAAAATACCTTTTTTGGCTGGTTTAGCTTTCTCCATAATAACTTTGCGTTCTAAGTTAAACAGGAAAAAAGTATATATAGTTGCTATATATAGTTGCTGTGAAAACACATTCAATTCAAAGCTTATTTTGAATAACATCGCTGGATATCAAGACATTGACATTAACTGAGTACCAAGTGATTTCCAGTCAGTACATATGCCAGCATGTGATACCAGATAAAGGCCTTCAATAAACATGCATCGTCTGGAAAGAGACATGCTTGGGTGGGTACTTAATGTAGTTGACAAGCAACTGGTTATTTCCACCAGGAGTGATCACCAGTGTATCTTAGGATGCATTAATGTGTTATTCAAATCAAAGATTTTTTACCTCTCTTTGGTGGTGTTGCTTTTGTAATATTTTTCAGAGAATCAAATTCTATTCGGAAATAAACAAGATACGAATAACTATTTCAGCAACCGAGATAACCGCTCAAAGTGTCTGACATTCTTTTTTGGAGAGGGAACATTCCATTCTTTTACATGTTTGTATCGAACGATTGATAACTTCTGCAACAGTGAACATCACTCTTGTGTAGGGATGAAAACAGCACTGGGAAAAAGGATGAGTAATGGATGCACCTGATGTCACCTGTAGTGTCGTCAATATTTATAACCACTTCGTTCTGGCTTAGTCAGCTTTTTATGGGGTAACTGATGGTTTCATCAGTAATTCATTTAGGCTAAGTTAACTAAAGGTATAGACTTGATTCAAACAACAGTTTTACTTTGCCTAATTGCCTTAATGTGGTAGAACTGACATTTTTAGCAGTAATTTATTCAAGTTAAGGAGACATGTTTTCTCATCCTGAAGCTGAGGAGGAGATGTTATTTCTAGCCTGCCCCTTTTCCATAGATGAAATGAACTACTAGTTTCAAAGAATCCCACTAATATGTAATTAGATAGAAAGGGGGGAAACTCATTTATCTGGTTACCTTTCTTGCTTGGTTCAGGTTTTGCTTTTTCCTTTGGAGCCTCGGGTTCTGTCAAAGGCAGAACATGTCATGTGGATTTTGGCAGTGTTTTCAAACTCTACAGTACGTTGCATCCACACATTTCCATGTAGCCGTTCGGAGAAACAGCAGCAGCCTTGCTTACTTACCCTTCTTTGCCGGTTGGATTTTCTCCTTTGAAACCTCAGCTTCTACAGGCCAACAGACAACAGACAAAACTAGTATGGTAAAAATATTTGATTGGCAGTAAATAACAGCGGAAGCGACATACTGGGAGTCCTTAAAGTGTTTGAAAGACCTTTTACTCTGGTGTTTTGAGTTTTGAACATCATTTGAATCACAAGTAATGCAAGTTGTGGTAGTGATCTCTACATCAGGAGAAAAGGGTGGAATGTCCGCACACTTGCGTAAGCTCGAAACGTTACACACTGGTGAAAGTTATTAAAAACTCCTGATGGGAGCAAGTGTGCAGACATTCCACCCTTTTTTCCTTTTGATAGCCTAGCACTTTTTGTCCAGCACCTGCCTTGGATGTGCACACCAACAAACTACTTTTCATAGTAATCTCTACATTGCCTGCTGACTTCAGAGATTGGGACATCTCAACACAGTGCTGTAGTTCATGTGCTATGTCACAGTTGACAGATCAGATCCAGTTTAATTAAAGCTGTCTGAATAGACCCACCTTTCCTAGCTGGTTTGGCCTTCTCCTTGGGTGGTGCTGGTTCTGAATGAGATAGAACATTTAATGAGATGAGGAAATGTAAATCAATTGACTGTTGACACAGACTGACACAGACACACACACACACACACACACACACACACACACACACACACGCTGAATCAGATAAATAAACACAACAAACAAACAAACAAAACAAATACTAAGACCCATGGGAGGAAATGACACGGGAGGGAATGACACCGGTTTGGCAGGGGTATAGCATTTGTAACACTACCTCATCTCCTTGGCAGGGGTATAGCATTTATAACACCACCTCATCTCCTTGGCAGGGGTATAGCATTTGTAACACTACCTCATCTCCTTGGCAGGGGTATAGCATTTGTAACACTACCTCATCTCCTTGGCAGGGGTATAGCATTTATAACACTACCTCATCTCCTTGGCAGGGGTATAGCATTTGTAACACTACCTCATCTCCTTGGCAGGGGTATAGCATTTGTAACACTACCTCATCTCCTTGGCAGGGGTATAGCATTTATAACACCACCTCATCTCCTTGGCAGGGGTATAGCATTTATAACACCACCTCATCTCCTTGGCAGGGGTATAGCATTTATAACACCACCTCATCTCCTTGGCAGGGGTATAGCATTTGTAACACTACCTCATCTCCTTGGCAGGGGTATAGCATTTATAACACCACCTCATCTCCTTGGCAGGGGTATAGCATTTATAACACCACCTCATCTCCTTGGCAGGGGTATAGCATTTATAACACTACCTCATCTCCTTGGCAGGGGTATAGCATTTGTAACACTACCTCATCTCCTTGGCAGGGGTATAGCATTTGTAACACTACCTCATCTCCTTGGCAGGGGTATAGCATTTATAACACTACCTCATCTCCTTGGCAGGGGTATAGCATTTATAACACCACCTCATCTCCTTGGCAGGGGTATAGCATTTATAACACTACCTCATCTCCTTGGCAGGGGTATAGCATTTGTAACACTACCTCATCTCCTTGGCAGGGGTATAGCATTTGTAACACTACCTCATCTCCTTGGCAGGGGTATAGCATTTATAACACTACCTCATCTCCTTGGCAGGGGTATAGCATTTATAACACTACCTCATCTCCTTGGCAGGGGTATAGCATTTATAACACTACCTCATCTCCTTGGCAGGGGTATAGCATTTATAACACCACCTCATCTCCTTGGTTAGTCAACTCACCTACTGCTACTGTGGGGTAACTAGCGGTTATTAGGAGAAAGCACATCACTGATACATTTAAGAATGAAAAGAAAAAGCTTTGAGATATATCCAAGTTGTTACCTTTTACTGCTGGGGCAGGCTTGACTATCGCCTTTGGAACTTCTTGGTCTATGTTGTATGTCAGATTGCAGATCAGAAATGAGACATTAAAAATGTTAGTTATTTCGTTATTAGTAAATATAATCATGTAATTATAAAGCTAATAGGAGCTACCTTTCTTAGCAGGTTTAGCCTTCTCCTTTGGCAACTCAGGTTCTGAGGTAAATAAAAAAGGTAAAAAAAACCCCAAAACTATTAGCCCTACCTGTCCTGTGATTCATAACTTACTATAAGTACATTACATCTACTATTTTAAGTGAATAAAACCATGTCTCCTTTTCCTTTGCAAAAGCCTTAGGGGAACGTTAAAAATGTGTTACCTTTCGCTGGTGGATCTGGCTTAGCTCTCACTTTTGGAACTTCAGCTTCTGCATAGGTTTCAAGGTGGGGCATTAGTGAAAAACTTGTGAAACTTGTGAAAAGCTGAACATAGTGATTTGCTGATTTGCAGATTTGCTGTTATTGACTACCCAGAACCCAGAGGCAGCCTGTAGCTGTTATTGACTACCCAGAACCCAGAGGCAGCCTGCAGCTGCAGCTGTTATTGACTCCCCAGAACCCAGAGGCAGCCTGCAGCTGTTATTGACTCCCCAGAGCCCAGAGGCAGCCTGCAGCTGCAGCTGTTATTGACTCCCCAGAACCCAGAGGCAGCCTGCAGCTGTTATTGACTCCCCAGAACCCAGAGGCAGCCTGCAGCTGCAGCTGTTATTGACTCCCCAGAGCCCAGAGGCAGCCTGCAGCTGCAGCTGTTATTGACTCCCCAGAGCCCAGAGGCAGCCTGCAGCTGTTATTGACTCCCCAGAACCCAGAGGCAGCTGCAGCTGTTATTGACTCCCCAGAACCCAGAGGCAGCCTGCAGCTGTTATTGACTCCCCAGAGCCCAGAGGCAGCCTGCAGCTGCAGCTGTTATTGACTCCCCAGAACCCAGAGGCAGCCTGCAGCTGTTATTGACTCCCCAGAGCCCAGAGGCAGCCTGCAGCTGCAGCTGTCCCATACTCCCCAGAGCCCAGAGGCAGCCTGCAGCTGTAGCTGTCCCATACTGCCCAGAGCCCAGAGGCAGCCTGCAGCTGTTATTGACTCCCCAGAGCCCAGAGGCAGCCTGCAGCTGTAGCTGTTATTGACTCCCCAGAACCCAGAGGCAGCCTGCAGCTGCAGCTGTCCCATACTGCCCAGAGCCCAGAGGCAGCCTGCAGCTGCAGCTGTTATTGACTCCCCAGAGCCCAGAGGCAGCTGTAGCTGTTATTGACTCCCCAGAGCCCAGAGGCAGCCTGCAGCTGCAGCTGTTATTGACTCCCCAGAACCCAGAGGCAGCCGTCAGCTGCAGCTGTCCCATACTGCCCAGAGCCCAGAGGCAGCCGGCAGCTGCAGCTGTCCCATACTGCCCAGAGCCCAGAGGCAGCTGCAGCTGCAGCTGTCCCATACTCCCCAGAGCCCAGAGGCAGCCGGCAGCTGCAGCTGTCCCATACTGCCCAGAGCCCAGAGGCAGCCGGCAGCTGCAGCTGTCCCATACTCCCCAGAGCCCAGAGGCAGCTGCAGCTGCAGCTGTCCCATACTCCCCAGAACCCAGAGGCAGCTGCAGCTGTCCCATACTGTCCCATACTGCCCAGAACCCAGAGGCAGCCGGCAGCTGCAGCTGTCCCATACTGCCCAGAACCCAGAGGCAGCTGCAGCTGTCCCATACTGTCCCATACTGCCCCATACTGTCCCATACTTCCATAGCTGTCCCATACTGCCATACTGTCCCATACTGCCCCATACTGTCCCATACTGTCCCATACTGCCATACTGTCCCATACTGCCATACTGTCCCATACTGCCCCATACTGTCCCATACTGTCCCATACTGCCATACTGTCCCATACTGTCCCATACTGCCATACTGTCCCATACTGTCCCATACTGCCCCATACTGTCCCATACTGTCCCATACTGCCATACTGTCCCATACTGTCCCATACTGCCATACTGTCCCATACTGTCCCATACTGCCATACTGTCCCATACTGTCCCATACTCCCATACTGTCCCATACTCCCATACTCCCATACTGTCCCATACTCCCATACTCCCATACTCCCATACTGTCCCATACTCCCATACTCCCATACTGTCCCATACTCCCATACTCCCATACTCCCATACTGTCCCATACTCCCATACTCCCATACTGTCCCATACTTCCATACTTCAGCAATGGTGGACGGAAGAAACGCTAGATAGCACCTCCCCTTCCAAGATTCAGAAAACACTCCAAGAGTTTGTTGTTGTCCAAATGTTGTGGACAAAGTACATTCAATGTGTGTTTGAGGTAATTTGCCTGGACTGGACTGACTTTTAGTTGGGGATATGAGTACTTGAGTATCAGATTGCCATAGTTTTGAAATGGGTGGGTAGCTTTAGGAATTTTGTCTTATACTAAGTAGTGTCAAAATGTAAAACTATGTAATGAACTAAGGTAATTGTGAGTGAGATATCCTTCTTAGCGCGCTTGGCCTTCTCTTTGGAAGGCTCTGGCTCTGAATCAAACAAGAAATTGGGCAGAAATGGAAAGAAAGCTTTTGTGTTTAGATGTGTTCGATGTCCGATACCTTTATCATTGTACCTATTTATCTCACCACAATCTTCACCAATAGTTATTGAAGATCATACCTTTTTTTTACTATTTGTTACTTTTCATTTCATTTCATAATACGATGCCATTCATAGTTTCCCATGTAATAGCATTCATATTTCTGTATGAAGGATGGTACCTTTCTTTCCTGGTGCAGGTTTGGCTTTCTCCTTTGGAATCTCGGGTTCTGCATGGGCCAAGAAAAATAATGCCATTAGTGCTGTTTCCTATGAACTAAATGATCAGAGACAGTAGCAGGTTTGGGTAGGGATGCCGTGCAATTGAAGACATCTCATGAGTTCCTTCGGCTCCTGAGTTTGCCTGAGATAAGCAAGCAGAAGAGTTAGTTATTAGGCGAGGTCTCTGGCCAGGGTCCTTAAAACACCTTGAAGGGATCGTGCAGGAGTCAGCTGCGGAATCCATCCATACACCCCCCCATTCCATACCCAGGGGATACAGGAAGTGTGAGGGGAGGTGATGGGCTTAGCGTGAGTTAGTGCCACTGGCAATGAGGAGAGCTGAATTGGGAAATGATAGCTTAGGCCGAAAGATCTACCAGGAAGACTTATGATTTATGTCACCCGTTCATTCATGACCACTAGACAATAAGTGGCTCGTGCTCGTCTTTAAAGTGTTGTGTCTTATTCACCTCTCTGCTGCTTTCAGGCCACAAACTCTGACCTACATTGTGCTCTGCATCCTATTCAGGATTAAACTGTCAACTCTATCTCCGTCTACAAAACCTTATTGAGTATTGAGCAGGACAAATGTCTTGCATGACCTCCAAAACACACGTTTAGGAGCTGGTCATAAAATGGAACACACCTAGGTTTTAATGCATTTAAAGCTCATATGCAACTGTGCACCTCTTACGATTGGTTTGCCTTTCTCCTTATGAACGTCAGGTTTTGCATGGGACAGAAAATAATGGTTTTTGAAAATGTTAGCAGCAACAGTTTATAAATAGGTGAAAAGCTGCGCTGAATAGCATTACTCGTTTCTGAAAATGTTAGCAGCAACAGTTTATAAATAGGTGAAAAGCTGCGCTGAATAGCATTACTCATTTCTGAAAATGTTAGCAGCAACGGTTAGTGGCGGCTCATGAAGTTTGCTGTTCTAAGCTCAAGCCACAGCACCGATACCTTTCTTGGCTGGTTTGGCCTTCTCCTTTGGAGGTTCAGGCTCTGAGTGAGACATGAAAAAGAAAGTATTTTTATGGTGATTTTTACTCTAAAAACCCACATGAATGTGTCAATGTCACACTATTTTTAGTGTTGTCTGTCATTAATTTAGTTTAATAATTTATTAATCTGAAAAGTCAGAAATAGAGTTAGGCTATACAGCCTACGGCTATCTATTGAAGTGTACCTTTTAAAGCTGGCTTGGCTTTCACCTTTGGAACCTCAGGTTCTGCGTTGGGCAAAACATAATGGATGATTATGCCCTAATTTAAATGGCGGGCAAAGTACTCTCTCAACAAGCAATGTTGTCATGCTTGAACTACAGCTACTATGAGGCATGTGTGCACCTTTTATGACTAGTTTGACTTTCTCCTTTGGAACCTCAGGTTCTGCATTGGACAAGAATAATTTAGATTAACCACTAAACTGAAGACATTAGTGTTATATTGGTGTACTGTAATTGCCAGTTAGAGGTAGCTTTTATTTTTAAACCTAATTATCTGTCAGCACTGATACCTTTCTTGGCTGGTTTGGCCTTCTCCTTTGGAGGTTCAGACTCTGAGTGAGACATGAAAAACAGAGATTCCTGATGTTCTAGAGTAATGTTTTTTGTAAAAATGTTAACAAAGATATACATCTTTTAGTGTCCTACATGGTTTAAGTGCAATTGTCTGTATAATAACAAACTGATTTAATAGATAATATGAGCTTTTGTCATATTATGATCTGGTAGAGATACCTTTCGGAGCTGGTTTGGCCTTCTCCTTGGAAGGTTGAGGCTCTGAAGAAGGTATGCAAAAGAGTGTTTCTCCCATATTCAACGGTACTGAGAACTGTGTTGAAACTTTTATGAAAACCTTGTCACAATTGCTACACTGATTTTAGTGTTGTTCATCATCAGATTTTAGAGTAGTTGTCTGTATAATCATAAAATGATTTTAAGGTTAACTATTCCTATGGCAGGCAAGTTAGGCTTTATGGTCATTCCATTGAAGTGTACCTTTTAAGGGCTTAGTTTCCTTCTTTGGAACCTCAGGTTCTGATAAAAATGAATGACACTAATACTGTTATTTCTGAGATAATCAGGGACTGTGGGGGTGTTTGGTTAGGGGTGTAATACAAATTAAGGCATTAGAACATGTAGCGCATAAGCATTTAAAGCACATCAAGAATGAATGCATGAATATGCACCTTTTACGACTGGTTTAGCTTTCTCCTCAGGAACTTCAGGTTCTGCTTTAGACAAAAGATAACTTAGGTTAAATGCTAAACTGAAGAGAGTTTGTGTTATATTGAAAAATATTAGCAGAGGCAGTTAGTGGTGGCTCATTAAAATTTGCTGGTCTGAACTTAATTATCTGCAAACACCGATACCTTTCTTGGCTGGTTTGGCTTTCTCCTTTGGAGGTTCAGGTTCTGCATTGGACAAGGGTAATTGAGGTTAACCACTACACTTAAGACATTAGTGTTATATTGGTGTTGTTGACAGTTAGAGGTGGCTCATAAAATGTGTGGTTTTAAACGTTATTATCTGCCAGTACCAATACCTTTCTTAGCTGGTTTGGCCTTCTCCTTTGGAGGTTCAGGCTCTGAGTGAGACATGAAAAACAGAGTTTTCCGATGCTCTACTACTATATTTTACTATGTAGAACTGTTTTTAAAAGATACACGACTTTTAGTATTCTAAGTGGCTTTAATTGATTTGGATAAGACGAAACTGATTTGTGATAATAATTTGCTGCTGAAAACATAAGTATATAGTAGAGATACCTTTCTGGGCTGGTTTGGCCTTCTCCTTGGGAGGTTCTGGCTCTGAAGAAGGTATAAAAAAGAATGTTTCTCTCTTGTTCAGCTCCAATGAGAGCTGTTAAAACCGGTTTCAATGCTATACTGATTTTAGTGTTTATCATGATTTTAGAGTAATTGTCTGAACAATCAGAAATGGATTTGAAGGGTCACTATTCTTGTGGCAGACAAGTTAGGCTTTATGGCCATTCTATTGAAATGTACCTTTTAATGGCTTTGGTTTCTCCTTTGGAACCTCAGGTTCTGCATTGGGCATAATTGATAAAAAAAACAATAAATAAAGAGACTGACTGTTATTTATGAAATATCTTCACAGAGGCAGTGAGGGTGTTGGTTAGGGGTGTATTCCAAATTAAGGCATTAGACAAGATAAAGCAGCGATGGTTAAAAGCGTGGGAAGTATGTAAGTGCACCTTTTACGACTGGTTTGGCTTTCTCCTTTGGAACCTCAGGTTCTGCATTAGACAAAAGATCATTTAGGTTAAATGCTAAACTGAAGAGGGTTTGTGTTTTATTGAAAAATATTAATAGAGGCAGCTAGAGGTGGCTCATAAAGTATCTTCTATACCTTTCTTGGCTGGTTTGGCTTTCTCCTTTGAAACCTCCGGTTCTGCATTGGACAAGGGTAATTGAGGTTAACCGCTAGACTGAAGACACTGTGTTACAGTATATTGGTGTTGGCAGTTAGAGTTGGCTCATAATATTAGCTGTTTTAAGCGTAATTATCTCTTTCAGTACTAATACCTTTCTGGGCTGGTTTGGCCTTCTCCTTTGGAGGTTCAGGTTCTAAAGAAGGTATAAAAAAGAATGTTTCCCACAGGTTCAACAGTAGTGAAAACTGTTAGAACTTCTTTAGAACCATGGACCATTCTATTGAAGTGTACCTTTTAATGGCTTGGCTTTCTCCTTTGGAACCTCAGGTTCTGCATCGGATTAAACATAATTGATAAAAAAATATATGAGACTGACAGTTATTTATGAAATATATCCACAGGGACAGTGTGGTGTGTGGTTAGGGGTGCATTGCAAATGAAGGCATTAGATGAGATAAGCAGCTATGGTGTAAAGCCTGTATATGTGCACCTCAACTGAAATGCTTAACTGAATAGCATTGATGTTACATGGAAAAATATTAGCATCATCAGT
This sequence comes from Alosa sapidissima, assembly GCF_018492685.1. Lineage (NCBI taxonomy): Eukaryota > Metazoa > Chordata > Actinopteri > Clupeiformes > Clupeidae > Alosa > Alosa sapidissima. Next base: position 3,065,723 of record NC_055957.1, on the reverse strand, counting down.
TGGCTGATGAAGTTATCTGTAGCCTACTCAAGCATCTGCAAGCAGATATACCTTTCTTAGCTGGTTTGGCTTTCTCCTTTGGAGGTTCAGACTCTGAGTGAGACATGAAAAACAGAGTTTTCCGATGTTCTAGAGTAATGTTTTTTTATGTCTGTATAAGAACAAACTTATATTTAATAGATAATATTTGCTTTGGTCAACTGAAGCATCTGGTAGGTAACCTTTAGCTTGTTTGGCCTTCTCTTTTGGAGGTTCAGGCTCTGAAGACAATGTGAAAAAGTGTATAATTGTTGAGGTTCGAGAGTAGTGAATTTTTACTGTGTTAAATTGTTTTCAAAGATTAACTGATGAACTTCAAAAATGTTTTGTTATACTGTTGGTCTCTGAACAATAACAAATTGATTGCAATTGAATGCATATAATTCCATTGGAAAAGGTGGCAAAGTGAAGCCAGCAGAACTGTCACATAAAGCAGAGCTTTTTAAAACAAAGCATACAGTAAATGTAAACACCTTTAATGACTGGTTTGGCTTTCTCCTTTGGAACCTCAGGTTCTGCATTGCACAAAATATGATTTAGATGACAAGCTAAAGTGACAAACATTCGTGTTATTTCTGAAAATGTTAGCAGTACCTTTAATGACTGGTTTGGCTTTCTCCTTTGGAACCTCAGGTTCTGCATTGCACAAAATATGATTTAGATGACAAGCTAAAGTGACAAACATTCGTGTTATTTCTGAAAATGTTAGCAGTACCTTTAATGACTGGTTTGGCTTTCTCCTTTGGAACCTCAGGTTCTGCTTTTCACAAAAGATACTTTAGAAAACTACAGCAAAGACCAGCAGTTAGCAGTTAGATGTGGCTGTTAGAGGTGGCTGATAAAGGCTGTCGTTATAAGCTCAGACATCTGCTAGTATGTACCTTTAGTGACTGGTTTGGTTTTCTCCTTTGGAACCTCAGGTTCTGCATTAGACAAAAGATCATTTAGGTTAAATGCTAAACTGAAGAGGGTTTGTGTTTTATTGAAAAATATTAATAGAGGCAGCTAGAGGTGGCTCATAAAGTATCTTCTATACCTTTCTTGGCTGGTTTGGCTTTCTCCTTTGAAACCTCCGGTTCTGCATTGGACAAGGGTAATTGAGGTTAACCGCTAGACTGAAGACACTGTGTTACAGTATATTGGTGTTGTTGGCAGTTAGAGCTGGCTCATAATATTAGCTGTTTTAAGCGTAATTATCTCTTTCAGTACTAATACCTTTCTGGGCTGGTTTGGCCTTCTCCTTTGGAGGTTCAGGTTCTAAAGAAGGTATAAAAAAGAATGTTTCCCACAGGTTTAACAGTAGTGAAAACTGTTAGAACTTCTTTAGAACCATGGACCATTCTATTGAAGTGTACCTTTTAATGGCTTGGCTTTCTCCTTTGGAACCTCAGGTTCTGCATCAGGTTAAACATAATTGATAAAAAAAATATATGAGACTGACCGTTATTTATGAAATATATCCACAGGGACAGTGCGGTGTGTGGTTAGGGGTGCATTGCAAATGAAGGCATTAGATGAGATAAGCAGCTATGGTGTAAAGCCTGTATATGTGCACCTCAACTGAAATGCTTAACTGAATAGCATTGATGTTACATGGAAAAATATTAGCATCATCAGTTGGCTGATGAAGTTATCTGTAGCCTACTCAAGCATCTGCAAGCAGATATACCTTTCTTAGCTGGTTTGGCTTTCTCCTTTGGAGGTTCAGACTCTGAGTGAGACATGAAAAACAGAGTTTTCCGATGTTCTAGAGTAATGTTTTTTTATGTCTGTATAAGAACAAACTTATATTTAATAGATAATATTTGCTTTGGTCAACTGAAGCATCTGGTAGGTAACCTTTAGCTTGTTTGGCCTTCTCTTTTGGAGGTTCAGGCTCTGAAGACAATGTGAAAAAGTGTATAATTGTTGAGGTTCGAGAGTAGTGCATTTTTACTGTGTTAAATTGTTTTCAAAGATTAACTGATGAACTTCAAAAATGTTTTGTTATACTGTTGGTCTCTGAACAATAACAAATTGTTTGCAATTGAATGCATATAATTCCATTGGAAAAGGTGGCAAAGTGAAGCCAGCAGAACTGTCACATAAAGCAGAGCTTTTTAAAACAAAGCATACAGTAAATGTAAACACCTTTAATGACTAGTTTGGCTTTCTCCTTTGGAACCTCAGGTTCTGCATTGCACAAAATATGATTTAGATGACAAGCTAAAGTGACAAACATTTGTGTTATTTCTGAAAATGTTAGCAGTACCTTTAATGACTGGTTTGGCTTTCTCCTTTGGAACCTCAGGTTCTGCTTTTCACAAAAGATACTTTAGAAAACTACAGCAAAGACCAGCAGTTAGCAGTTAGATGTGGCTGTTAGAGGTGGCTGATAAAGGCTGTCGTTATAAGCTCAGACATCTGCTAGTATGTACCTTTAGTGACTGGTTTGGTTTTCTCCTTTGGAACCTCAGGTTCTGCTTTAAAAATGATAATTTAGGTGAAAGACTATTAGATGTGGCTGATAAAGGTTGTTGTTATGAACTCAGGCATCTGCTAGTAGGGATACCTTTCTTAGCTGGTTTGTCCTTCTCCTCCGGAGGTTCAGGCTCTGAATGTGACATGAAAGTGATGTTAGTTAGGGATGCAATACAACAAAGACAATAGAGAAGGTATGACAGTAAAGAGGATATGCATGTTTGTACACTTTTGATGCACTTTTGGAAAGCATCAGTTTTGTATTTGAAATGAGCAGTGGCAGTTAGCATTGGCTCATAAAACATGCTGTTACAAAGTCAATCATCTGCTAGCCACAGATACCTTTTGTAGCTGGTTTGGCCTTCTCTTTTGGAGGTTCAGGTTCTGAATGAGACATGAAAAAGTATTTTTGAGTTTTGAGTTTTTTTTAGTACTATTTTGATATTTGAGTGATATTTAGTAAGAACAAACTGTACTGTTAATTTTTGGTCTACATTTATATACAGTAATACCCTATTGATAACCCATGATTGCTATGGAAGAAGTCAAGTAATTTGAAACCAAAATGTACTAAATATGAATGACCCTAAATTTGGAAATTAAAGAGTACCTCACATAATGACAATGTGAAATTGTAAACACAACTAATTCATGTATATGTTAAAAGTCAAGAGATGTAAACTGATTCAGTACAAGTCAGAAATATATTATGTGGTCTAAATATAGTAATGTTCAGCTTTTTTTTATGTCAAATTGCATTAGACCTGAGGTAGCAGGTATGGTGTGGACATTACCTTTCTTTACTGGAATTGTTTTTGTGATGTTTTTCAGAGATTCTATAGTGGAAAGGAGTGCATGGTAAATAGGTGTAGAATACAGTAATACAGCATCTAGGATATTAATATATTATTAAATATGTATAGCTTCAAAGATGTAGGAAGCAAGTTATAAGAAAACATCATTCAGACTGGTGTAGCTGTATGAAAATGTGCTACAGACTTGAGATGAGTACCTATTGTTGCAGGTGCTGGTCTAGCTTTTGGTACTGGAAGAACTGTCACAAAAAATTATTTATCAGTCCATCACCTCATCATTTCCTCACCGCATTCATAGAATGACCATTTTAAAGCTTTTACAATTTAGGACACAGAGAGACCTTAGAACATATTCACATATTTCAAACACAAAAATCACCTATTTTTGGCAGCATTTGTGGTTTTCCCTTTGGTTCTGAAAAAGCCAAAGTAGGAAAAAGCATCACTCAAGTCTTACCATATCATAAGTGACTGGAATGTTTGCAGTATGGTTGTCTTTTTAGCATAAGTTAGACAATTGATTTATTTAAAAAATGTACATGTAAATATTATAGAAAACAATTAATATAAAACATAATGTTGACACCAACAATGTTCCTACCTTTCACAGGCGCTGTTGGCTTAGCTTTCTCTTTAGGAACCTCAGCTTCTAGAGCAGGTGAGAAACCATTGTCAGTGCAAATTCCATGACATTTTTTTTCTAAATATACTAATGGAGTACAAAAAATTATGATAGCTGAGCTGCCCTTTTTAACATACCGTAATTTCCCAACTATTAGCTGCGGCTTATACATTGCTTTTGCAAAATTTCTTCAGCTATGAGGTTAATACACGGGGGCAGTTAATATGGCATTGATATGGTTTTGTATCTTTTAACTTGCATAAAACACTGTCCTGTGGCTTATACACAATGCGGCTAATACACAGGAAATTACTGTACTCCTTGTTGATTGCTTGTTGATGTAGCATATTGTTTTATTGATGTTTAGGAAGAATAATGTAATGGCGAGTTTCTCAATCATCATGCAAAGCCATTTTTGCCATTGTTGCTATTGTGAATATTTGCTGTTTAGCTCAAATATCAACAACTTTTCACTGACTGCACCACAGCATAGCAAAATTAAGCAGTGCCAATAGGATTAGCAGCCTTTTCCGTGTATTTTGCTCTCAAGTATTTCCTGCAGGAAAGTGAAAGTGCAAGCATATCACTCAAGGTTCAACTCAAATGTTCTTGTCCATTGAGAAAAAAACACAAATACTTTTAATACTTTTATTAGTTGGTATGGCTTTTCCCCTTGGAACCTCAGGTACTGGGACTAAAGTATGTGAAAACTGATAAGTCATTTGTTAGAAATGAGCTAAACTAAATGGTCAAACAGACTTTCGTTTTTGAGGCGTTGATTATTGCTCATACCATACCTTTCTTGCCTGGTTTGGCCTTGACCTCTGGAACCTTGGGTTCTAAACAAAGATTAAAAAAAGTATATCATAAAAAACGTTTATAATACATTTATGTATTAATAGTTAATAAGCATGCATTATTACTATAACTATGCATTATTGAGATTGTGATGATATGTAACACAAATTCATACCTTTTACTGCTGGCGTTGGCTTGGCCTTCTCCTTCGGTGCCTCACGTTCTGGTCAAGTGAAATACATTTATTTATTCATTGAAAAAAGGTGATAACTAGTAATTGCTTCTCAATGCACTTAAAGAATCCAGCATGCTTAATGTGCTAGTAGCTTTGAAGTTTAGCTTGGCTAATTCATGAGCACACAGGAAATTTCAGCTTGTTTTTTAAAAAAAAAGTAAAAATGAAATATAATTTTTCAGTAAATGCTGTAAACACATTGCAGAATGGCTTAGCATAGCAAAATGTGAAAGTAGATATAATATGCAATCACAATATATGCATTGTGAGATTGATCAACTTATTAGATTGCCTTGATTAAGGCATATAAACCTTGTATGCTTTTAAACCATAAGCAAAGCACTTGAACAATGATGGATCACAGAGCTTCTTTGTCTTCGCCTTAATAAAAGGACAGTTACCTTTGCTTCACAGTATTCACTGCAAACAAGCCAAAAAACTGTGTTTTTCTCTATATGACTCAATTAGCATGTAGCATAAAAGCACACAGGGGCACTGCTGACTACAAGCAGAACTGAGTTACTTTTCTTTGCTGGTTTGGTTTCCTTCTCTGGGACCTTGGGCTCTAAACGATAAATGCAGAAGTCAATTCACACCTAAGGCCGCATTTCATTTGACACAGAGACAAATGGCTATAATATAGCATGTTTGGAGCCAGCTGTTTTGTATGACATCAGTTCTACTGGGCAAAATAACTCAAGCTTAGATTACTGTACCTTTCTTTTCAGGTTTGGCTTTTTCTTTTGGAACATCAGGTGCTAAATTGAAAGATAACATCCAGTGTTGTATCAGTTCTGGCTTTGACTCTCCTTTTATCTACCTTTCATACCAGCTGAGAAATGTTCAATGAATCAAATTAATATTTAAACAACTTGAGAGTTGTTATAGGTCTAGTTTTGACAGATTTGAAAAAAACTTTCTCTTTGACATATCCAACTTTTTTTAAAAATGTATTTATAGGCCCTACGAACTGAGCCTGAATTCAGTTGTCATCTCGTAAATTACATTCTTACCTTTTACAGCAGGAACTGCTTTGGCCTTTTCCGTTGGTTCCTCAGGCTCTACATTACAGAGACAATGAGACAATCTGTAAAGTCTCTGTTGGCAGACAGCGGTTCTCTAGCAGTTGGGCTACAGAACTCAAGAACACTACACTGCAAAGCAAAAAGGCAGTAACTACGCAGAGTGCAGAACTGAGAAAAAATACTTTAAAGTTATCCTGTCATCCAGCCTAAATAGTTGTAGGTAGATTATTGGACATGTGGCTGTTTTGTTACTTTATATTAGCTTATTCATTGTACATATAAATCCTCATATTTAATTTTATATTTTACCCCTATTTTGCAGTTACTGTATTCTGTACTGTATACCAAAAATGTGGCACCATACCAAGGAAAAAGGCAGTAACTACAGATTCTCCAAAAACTATTTTGCCACAACTTGGGCTCTGGGTGTGTTAGGTACACTGTATTTGAAATAATTGGAACCATTTGTTTTCCTGAACATGGATATACCAAACCCAAACTAATTTGACCATTTTAGGTCAATATTTTCCACCCGGAAGCTGTTCTGGTGCTGTAACCGCGTCTCACATTGCTAAGCTGTATCAAGGCCCAAATGGGGACAATTTATTTTGAATAGGACCACATTATTATGTCTGAGTGTTAGATTAATGTGTGTCTAGGGGTGTTTCTGTATCTGTAATGTATATAGTATCTGCTATACCTACAAATCACATTAATGTTAAAGCACTGCAAAACAACTTTTCTTTAGAGCAATATAAGCAAGTTAAACTCCATTTCAACAGAGCAAAACAAAATCATTTTGCCTAAGTGTTTCTAAGGCTTTTCAAACTCTTGATGATAACTAAGACCACACATTTCACCACATTTCATATGGTTAGCCTATTAGTCCTCATCCTCCACAACACTGCTCACAGGCAGGGAATACCAGATTAAGGGGAATCAAAATTAAATATATAATTTTATATTCAGAAGAAGAAATCGTGCAATAGCCTACATAAATGCTTAGGAACAGGAACCAATGTGTTTGAGCCTGAGAGCTAAGGGGGGCGTGAATACCTGCCGGCTCGCACTGCAGAAGTTTGTTTTTGTTGAAAGCATGGATGCTTACAGTAAAGAGAAAGATGTCAGTTTTGCTCACAACTCGCTAACTTCTCTAAACAGCGGACATCCTTCAAACAGCGGCCGCGAAGAGAGTGTGTTTTAAGGCTGGTTTTAAGTTGAACAGACACCTGTCACGTTAAAGAATAACTGTTACACCGATAGTTGTGTTTATGGACAGTTATATTCTCCTGTTGGACAACAACGCCATGAATTATTAGCCTATGAAAAAAGAAGACGCCGCAAAGATTGTTAAGGCGGAGCAAGATATTTCATCAGGAGCCACTTCCGGGAACCCGGATCGCACGAGGGGGGGTCAAAATCCCCCTTTATGCAGAGCAGAGGCAGTGACTCCATTGAAGTCTATGGGCATAGCTCAGAATTTTCCCACATATGCTAAGGTCTTGGTTCTATAGAGTTAAGAATGTGAATTTTGGGCACGTTTTCATGATCCTCAAACCCTTCTGAACATTTCAGGTACATTTTTAGCATTTTTGAGCATTCCATTCTGGAGAAAATCAACTTTATATCAGGTGTGCGCCGATTATTTATGCCGCTGCTGTTGGCCGGTTGCATCGTACGCTCATCAATACGTCATCGACACGCCTCTTTATGCAGACAGGACTCGATCCCCATTTCGCGCCCATAGACATGAACTACGACGAAGTATCTTGCTCCGCCTTAACAATCTTTGGACGCCGTTCATGTAGGCTAATAAGAGCGAAGAAGATCATGCTGGCTGTTTGGATGTTATGGGATAGCATGATGCCTTTAACCTTAGCTGCTAGAAGTTTTAGGCTACCTCCGCCCAAAGGTTATCTTTTGGTGCTGTTTCTGTCTCTGTATGTTCGTTAGCATAGATATATATATATATATACGGTTCGTTAGTAAGATAATTCGAAAAGTACTGTAGCCTACGGATTTGGATGACATTTTCGCACAACATGGGTATTATAATCGCAAATGTTAAAACCGTCCCGCCGTGAGGATGCCGCGAAATGAGCTATGTGTGTTCACCATGGAAACAGTAACTTCACTGCGCAGCAACATGGTTATTTTTTGTTAGGTAAAACATAACAAGAATACAGTAATGGATGTTACTGTACTCTTGCTTTGTTTCATAGGGCTTTTTGCAGTTACTGTACAAACGACTACCATTTTTCTCCAAAACGACACACATTTGAGATAAGATGTTTTGTCACATAACAAAGGATGCCTTGAATGTCATGAAAATGATAACTCATTTTTGACCAAAAATGCAGTTACTGCCTTTTTGCTTTGTAGGGCAGTACAGGTCTTTCCTTTTGCTCCTTTCGTGCTGCTGTCATTTCAAAGACATGGTAATTATCCAGATTATTTGGTGAAACATGCATTAAGCTGCATCCAGTCTTTTCACAACCCCTTCAGTGACATAAGTGATGGTGTGGGGACATTCAGAGCAGATGGGTTTGCTTAACTGTAAAGCACAGTTCTATTTAATATAACATTTAGTTAAATAGTGATACTATTTTAGGTCTTACCTTTCACTTTTTTGGCTGGTTTAGCTTTCTCCTTCACAGGTTCTGGTTTAGCCTTCTCCTTTACGGCTTCAAGTTTTGCCTTGTCCTTCACAGGTTCAGGTTTAGCTTTCTCCTTGACAGGTTCAGGCTTAGCTTTTACAGGTTCTGGTTTGGCTTTCTCCTTCACAGGTTCAAGCTTAGCTTTCTCTTTTGCAGGTTTGGGTTCTGGTTTAGCCTTTTCCTTCACAGGTTCTGGCTTAGCTTTTACAGGTTCTGCCTTAGATTTCTCCTTCACAAGTTCTGACTTAGCCTTTTGCTTGACAGGTTCAGGCTTAGTCTTCTCCTTTGTGGGTGTAGGTTCTGGTTTAGTCTTTTCCTTCACAGGTTCTGGTTTAGCCTTTTCCTTCACAGCTCTGGGCGTAGCCTTCTCTTTTACAGGTGTGGGTTCTGGTTTAGCCTTATCCTTCACAGGTTCTGGTTTAGCCTTTTCCATCACACGTTCTGGTTTAGCCTTATCCTTCACAGGTTCTGGTTTAGCCTTTTCCTTCACAGGTTCTGATTTAGCTGTATCCTTCACATCTTCTGGTGTAGCCTTTTCCTTCACATGTTGTGGCTTAGATTTCTCCTTCACAGGTTCCATCTTAGCCTTTTCCTTTTCTGGTTCAGGTTTAGCCTTCACAGTTTGTGGTTTAGCCTTCTCCTTCACAGGTTCTGGTTGAACCTTCTCCTTCACAGGTTCTGGCTTTGCCTTCACCTTTACAGGTGTGGGTTCTGCTTTAGCCTTCTCCTTCACAGGTTCAAGTTTAGCCTTGTCCTTCACAGGTTCAGGTTTAGCCTTCTCCTTCACAGGTTCTGGCTTAACTTTCTCCTTCACAGGTTCTGCTTTAGCCTTCTCCTTTACAGGTTCAAGTTTTGCCTTGTCCTTTACAGGTTCAGGTTTAGTTTTCTCCTTCACAGGTTCTGGTTTAGCCTTTTCCTTTACAGGTTCAAGTTTTGCCTTGTCCTTCACAGTTTCAGGTTTAGCTTTCTCCTTCACAGGTTCTGGCTTAACTTTCTCCTTCAGAGGTTCTGGTTTAGCCTTCTCCTTTACAGTTTCTAGTTCAGCCTTTTCCTTTGCTGGTTCGGCCTTAGCCTTCTCCTTCACAGGTTCTGGCTTAACTTTCTCCTTCACAGGTTCTGGCTTAACTTTCTCCTTCACAGGAGCTGGTTTAGCTTTTTGCTTTGCTGGTTCAGGCTTAGCCTTCTCCTTCACAGGTTCTGGCTTAGTCTTTATTTTTGTTGGTTCAGGCTTAGGTGTGTCTTTCATGGATACTTCCTTAATCTCCTCCTTAGCTTTTTCCTTAGGATGTTCAGGCTTAACTTTTTCTTTAGTTGGTTCTGGCTTAACTATTTCCTTAATGAGCTCTGCCTTGGCTTTCTCTTTCAAAGGTACAGCCTTAATTTCCTTCTTCACAGGTTCTGGCTTAACCTTCTCCTTTACAGGGGCAGCTTCAGGTGTAGGCTTCTCCTTTACAGGTGCAGGTTCTGGTTTAGCTTGTTCTTTAGGAGGTGCTGGTTTAGCCTTTTCCTTGACAGGTTTGGGCTTAACCTTCTCCTTCAAAGGTTCTGCCTTCACCTTTTCCTTCGAAGGTTCAAGCTTGGCCTTCTCCTTGTCAGCTTCAGGCTTAGATTTCTCCTTTACAGTCTCTGGCTTACTCTTCTCTTTAGCAGGTTCTTTTTGAACTTTTTCCTTCTTTACAGGCTCTGGTGTTAGTTTCTCCTTTAAAGCTTTAGTCTCTGGCTTTTCTTTCTCCTTCGTTGGTTCTGGCTTGTCTTTTTCCTCTACAGGTTTAATCATCTCCTTTGCAGGTTCTGGTTTAGCTTTCTCCTTTACAAGTTCTGGCTTAACCTTCTCCTTAGAAGGTTCTGGCTTCACTTTTTCTTTTGCAGGTTCAAGCTCAGCCTTTTCCTTTGCAGGTTCTTTCTTTACTTCCTCTTTCTCAGGGGCAGGCTTTGGTGTAGCCTTCTCCTTTATGGTTTTTGGTGTTGGCTTCTCCTTTACAGTGGGGGATTTGGGCTTAGCCTTCTCCTTCACAGGCTCTGGCTCATCCTTTCCTTTTGCTGGTTCGGGCTTAGTCTTCTCTTTTACTGCTTTGGGTTCTATTTTAGCTTTCTCCTTTGCTGGTTCAGGCTCAGTTTTCTCCTTCACGGCTTCTTTCTTAGCCTTTTCTTCCGATGTTGTCACACTCTCCTTTATTACTTCTGGCTTAACCTCCTTTGTGGGTTCTGGTTTTGCCGTTTCTTTTACAGCTTTTTTCTTAGCCTTTTCCTTTTCAGGTTCAGGCGTAGGCTTTTCCTTTTTGGGCTTAGGCTCAGCTTTCTCCTTTACAGGTTCAGGCTTAGCTTTCTCCTTTTTCGGTTCTGGCTTTGCCTTCTCTGCTGTGGGCTCAAGTTTAGCCTTGGCCTTTGGAGATTCTGGCCTAGGTTTCTCTTTCTTGGGTTCTACCTTAGCTTCTTCCTTATGGTGAATAGGTTCTGGTTTGACTTTCTCCTTTATGGATTCCGGCTTGGCTTTGACCTTTTCAGGTTCTGACTTGGCCTTTTCCATAAGGGGCTCTTCTTTAGGTTTCTCTTTATCAGATTTTGGCTTAGCTTGCACCTTTATGGGTGCAGGTTTTGGTTCATCTTTTTCCTTCACAGGTACAGGTGGAGGTGCAGACTCTAGATTTAATGAAATATGAAGTAACACAGAACATATACACATGTTGGAGGACATCTTTTTTCTTGGCAGCATTAAACAAGCCATCAAGTTGCATTGAAATGTGAACGTTTTGCTTCATATTTTAACATGAATGAATGAAAACAGTAGATTAGCATTTGTTTGCAATTAATGTATCATTGTAATTAGTTAGCATGCATGCAAGGTTTAGTTTCTAATTGAAGCTGTGAAGATGTGATAAAGACCTTTTGTGCATATATGCATATCTACCCTATACTGTATGTAACTCTGTGACGAGATCCACCACCATTTTTCCATTTAAGTAACCCTAAAGTAAAGTTGTACGTTTGACAGAATTTTTTTTTCTTGTTACCTTCAGGCTTCAGCTCTTGTAAAAACTCCACTTTTTTCCAGCATTTGCTGGTAACAGGAGTCACTCCATCATCTTTGTCTCCAGTCACTTCAGCCTGTTCTAGTTCAGCTGCTACCTCCTTTACAGCCTCTTTCTCAGTCTCCTCTGTTTGTGAACATAGGCCTCAAGAGTGAACTCCTAGTTTTCTCATTTCCAATGTAAACTCATTTTTAGCCACTTGTAGTTTTCCTCACTATTATAACACCAGCATTCATGTACCTTGTAGAATATCATTGGATGAATTCAGTTTTATATGCCCAGCAGATAGCTTTGTATAATCATTTCCGTCTTATTGTCTGGTGGACAGATACCATTGACTTACTGGTACCTAATTCTTTTTGAAGGGTATCGGAATGTAACATATTACCAACCGACATGTATTTCCAACCTCCTACGTGTATGTGTCACTTCATATTAATTTCTATACAAACCAAGACGGTGGATTCCTAAAGAAACGCAAGCACCCACACCATAAGTGCATCTAAATTAGCTATGCACCAAAAATTACACTTTACCGTGACTCGAAGAGCTGTAAACTGTGTTGTAAGGCTGCGTGTACAAATCTGCTTGGCGCTCCAGTGGAATTTTGATTTGCAACGAGAATTCTCAGGCTAACCGTTGATGTGCCGTGAGAAAGGTTGGGAATAGGCCCAGCACTAAACCCCGAGCGTGGTAAACAAAATTGGATATTTCAGGCAGTAAAAGCTCCGGTAAGAACCAAACTAGATTTTGTTCAAATCTGCACAACTAAGGCTACTGAAAAATGTAAGGTTCATTTATCAAATGTTATTTTGAAGTATTACAAAACATTGTTGTTTTAGAATTTTCGAACTAAATGGTTGGTAATTAGCACGTTTACAATACACTTTTTTGTGTCTACTTGCTCTATCCTTTAGTGAAGGGTTTTACCACTTTTTTTTACAATGTATTAAAAAGGTGCAGCCACATATCTGCACAAAAACATTAGTCAGAAATGTAAAATCAGAGACTGAGTAAACCCTTTTCTTTGAGAGAATCATTCAAATATTTTTGATCATGGTAACAATACTGGAAGTATCTTGTATGTATACATTGTCTTTTTTCCTTCAGGTAACCCTGAAGTGAAGTTGTAGGTTTGAAGGAGTTTTGTTTTTCTTGTTACCTTCAGGCTTCAGCTCTTGTAAAGACTCCACTTTTTTCCAGCGTTTGCTGGTAACAGGAGTCACTCCATCATCTTTGTCTTCAGTCACTTCAGCCTGTTCTGGTTCGGCTGCTACCTCCTTTTCAGCCTCTTTCTCAGTCTCCTCTGTTTATGAACATAGGCCTCAAGAGTGAACTCCTAGTTTTCTCATTTCCAATGTAAACTCATTTGTAGCCTCGTGTAGTTTTCCTCACTATTATAACACCAGCATTCATGTACCTTGTAGAATATCATTGGATGAATTCAGTTTTATATGCCCAGCAGATAGCTTTGTATAATCATCTCAGTTTTATCATCTGGTGGACAGATACCATTGACTTACTGGTACCAATTATTTTTAAAGGGTATACTTTTTTGTGTCTACTTGCTCTATCCTTTAGTGAAGGGTTTTACCACTTTTTTACAATGTATTAAAAAGGTGCAGCAAAATATCTGCACAAAATCATTAATCAGAGATGAATGAGAGACTGAGTAAAGATTTGGCACTGTTTCCTCAAGATAATCATTACAATATTTTGATTATGGTAACAACACTGAAAATACTTTCTATGTATATATATTTCTTTTTTTTCCCTTTCAGGTAACCCTGAAGTAAAGTTGTACATTTGAAGGAGGGTTTTTTTTTGTTACCTTCAGGCTTCAGCTCTTGTAAAGACTCCACTTTTTTCCAGCGTTTACTGGTAACAGGAGTCACTCCATCATCTTTGTCTTCAGTCACTTCGGCCTGTTCTGGTTCGGCTGCTACCTCCTTTACAGCTTCTTTCTCAGCAGGGACAGTCTCCTCTGTTTATGAACATATATACTGTAGGCTTCAAGTGTAAAACAAATCTTTTTTTTCCAATTTCCAGTGTAAACTCATTTCAGACAGCCTCTGTTACTTCACTGACTACTGTCCCTTCTTATCCTACTAATAACAGCTATGGCTGTTGTTTCTATTAGCAAGTATTGGATTCAACTGTAAAGATTCCTTAATCTTTTGAAATCATCATGAAAAGAACATATTTTGTTGGGGACCTTTTTCGTTAAAGGATATGAGTACAAAAGAGTATTTATGATAGCTGTTATATACAGTATACTGAAAGTACCTAGGTATATTTTTTTTCCCTTCAGGTAACTGAAAAGGGAAATTGTAGGTTTGGCAGACTTTTTTGATTTTCCTTGTTACCTTCAGGCTTCAGCTCTTGTAAAGACTCCACAGGAGTCACTCCATCATCTTTGTCTTCAGTCACTTCAGCCTGTTCTGGTTCGGCTTCTGCCTCCTTTTCGGCCTCTTTCTTAGCAGTGACAGTCTCCTCTGTTGGTGAACATAGGCCTCAAGAGTAAACATCTTGTTTTCCATTTTCGGAAACAAATTTTGGCCACTTGGAGTTGGTATTTTCCTCATTCTTACATATTCCCCATCAAAGAGCAACATTCATGTGCATAAATATTATAGAGCATCATTGGGTGCGTTCAGTTCCTTTTATATCCAGCAGAAAAAATTGTATAATTGTCGTAGTCATAACCTCTGGTAGACATACTGTACCATTGGATTACGATTGAATCGGCGATTCAGTAAAGATATGCCACTTGTTAGAAGTATCAATAAAATATTTTTGATCTTAGTAAAGATGCGGAATAATCCGATTAGGAATAACTTTGTTTCTCATTTTCTACAACCAACCCTGGAGTGAAGTGGTAGGTTTAGAAGAGTTTTGTTTTTCTTGTTACCTTCAGGCTTCAGCTCTTGTAAAGACTCCACTTTTTTCCAGCGTTTGCTGGTAACAGGAGTCACTCCATCATCTTTGTCTTCAGTCACTTCAGCCTGTTCTGGTTCAGCTGCTGCCTCCTTTACAGCCTCTTTCTCAGTCTCCTCTGTTTGTGAACATAGGCCTCAAGAGTGAACTCCTAGTTTTCTCATTTCCAATGTAAACTAATTTGTAACCTCTTGTAGTTTTCCTCACTATTATAACACCAGCATTCATGTACCTTGTAGAATATCATTGGATGAATTCAGTTTTTTATGCCCAGCAGATAGCTTTGTATAATCATCTCAGTTTTATCATCTGGTGGACAGATACCATTGACTTACTGGTACCAATTATTTTTAAAGGGTATACTTTTTTGTGTCTACTTGCTCTATCCTTTAGTGAAGGGTTTTACCACTTTTTTACAATGTATTAAAAAGGTGCAGCAAAATATCCGCACAAAATCATTAATCAGAGATGTTGAATTCAGAGACTAAGTAAAGATTTGGCACTGTTTCCTCAAGATAATCATTACAATATTTTGATTATGGTAACAACACTGAAAATACTTTCTATGTATATATATTTCTTTTTTTCCCCTTTCAGGTAACCCTGAAGTAAAGTTGAACATTTGAAGGAGGGTTTTTTTTTGTTACCTTCAGGCTTCAGCTCTTGTAAAGACTCCACTTTTTTCCAGCGTTTACTGGTAACAGGAGTCACTCCATCATCTTTGTCTTCAGTCACTTCGGCCTGTTCTGGTTCGGCTGCTACCTCCTTTACAGCTTCTTTCTCAGCAGGGACAGTCTCCTCTGTTTATGAACATATATACTGTAGGCTTCAAGTGTAAAACAATTTTTTTTTTCCCCCAATTTCCAGTGTAAACTCATTTCAGACAGCCTCTGTTACTTCACTGACTACTGTCCCTTCTTCTCCTACTAATAACAGCTATGGCTGTTGTTTCTATTAGCAAGTATTGGATTCAACTGTAAAGATTCCTTAATCTTTTGAAATCATCATGAAAAGAACATATTTTGTTGGGGACCTTTTTCGTTAAAGGATATGAGTACAAAAGAGTATTTATGATAGCTGTTATATACAGTATACTGAAAGTACCTAGGTATATTTTTTTTCCCTTCAGGTAACTGAAAAGGGAAATTGTAGGTTTGGCAGACTTTTTTGATTTTCCTTGTTACCTTCAGGCTTCAGCTCTTGTAAAGACTCCACAGGAGTCACTCCATCATCTTTGTCTTCAGTCACTTCAGCCTGTTCTGGTTCGGCTTCTGCCTCCTTTTCGGCCTCTTTCTTAGCAGTGACAGTCTCCTCTGTTGGTGAACATAGGCCTCAAGAGTAAACATCTTGTTTTCCATTTTCGGAAACAAATTTTGGCCACTTGGAGTTGGTATTTTCCTCATTCTTACATATTCCCCATCAAAGAGCAACATTCATGTGCATAAATATTATAGAGCATCATTGGGTGCGTTCAGTTCCTTTTATATCCAGCAGAAAAAATTGTATAATTGTCGTAGTCATAACCTCTGGTAGACTTACCATTGGATTACGATTGAATCGGCGATTCAGTAAAGATTTGCCACTTGTTAAGAGTACCAATCAAATATTTTTGATCTTAGTAAAGATGCGGAATCTTCCAATTAGGAATAACTTTGTTTCTCTTTTTCTACAACCAACCCTGGAGTGAAGTGGTAGGTTTAGAAGAGTTTTTTTTCTTGTTACCTTCGGGCTTCAGATATTTTAAATACTCCACTTTCTTCCAGCGTTTGCTGGTAACTGGAGTCACTCCATCATCTTTGTCTTCAGTCACTTCGGCCTTTTCTGGTTCAGCTGCTGCCTCCTTTACAGCCTCTTTCTCAGCAGTGACAGTCCCCTCTGTTTGTGAACAGGTCTCAAGGGTAACACAACTTTTTCCAATTTTCTGAACTAATTTTAATCAGTCGCTATTTTAATAATTAGTTTCACTTTTATATATTGTTTGTCAAAGAGCAGCATTTACCTACAGTAAATAGTATATTATAATATCATTGGATACATTCAGTTGTTTTTTAACCTGTGGATACAGTAGATGTGTGTCATCCTCTGACAGAGATACCATTGAATTACAATTAAATCAGCAATTAAATAAAGTTAGAACACTATTGTTAAGAGTATCAATCAACTATTGTTGATCTTGACGCTGAAAGTACCTATTAGGTATCATTTTCTTTTTCTCTCATTCAACTAACCCTGAAGTAAAGTTGTAGGGTTTTTTTCTTGTTACCTTCAGGCTTCAGCTCTTGTAAAGACTCCACTTTTTTCCAGCGTTTGCTGGTAACAGGAGTCACTCCATCATCTTTGTCTTCAGTCACTTCAGCCTGTTCTGGTTCATCTGCTACCTCCTTTACAGTCTCCTCTGTTTATGAACATAGGCCTCAAGAGTGAACTCCTAGTTTTCTCATTTCCATTGTAAACCATTTGTAGCCACTTGTATTTATCCTTTTCCTCACTATTCACAACCATTGAATGCATACCAGCATTAATACACCTAACTACTGTACAATACCATTGAATGCATACCAGCATTAATACACCTAACTACTGTACAATACCATTGAATGCATACCAGCATTAATACACCTAACTACTGTACAATATCATTGAATGCATACCAGCATTAATAAACCTAACTACAGTACAATACCATTGAATGCATACCAGCATTAATACACCTAACTACTGTACAATACCATTGAATGCATACCAGCATTAATACACCTATCTACTGTACAATATCATTGAATGCATACCAGCATTAATACACCTAACTACTGTACAATATCATTGAATGCATACCAGCATTAATAAACCTACA
>NC_055957.1:3013252-3045752 GCF_018492685.1 Alosa sapidissima | reverse complement strand
TGCCTGGCTTCAAGTTTTAACATCACTGCCTGTTTTTCTGCCTTGGAGGCTCTCAGCTCTGTTGAAACAGACGTGCTTGTGAGAGGAATTACACTAACTCGTTATTCCCAGTTTATGCTTATAAGACAAACCTCTAATGTACCTTGAATGACTTTGTATACTTCTTCTCTTGTCTTCTGTTGCTTGGATAGCTTTTCTTGTTCAAGAACTAAAAGAAACGTTCATTAATGAGCTCATGTAGAACCAGACCGAGGCAGAGAAGCTCACAAGACAGGTGTTAGGTTGACACAGACTCAGTTAGTAACTCAGCAAGCAACCACCCATACTGTGTACAATTAGACTGTTTTAAAAAGGTCCTATGATTGTCAGCACAGTAAACTAGTTTTATTTTACTTCACAATGCTAGTAGAACGCTCCATTGACTTGAATGGGATTTTCCAACGTTCTACGGTAAATTATTTTCATGTAATTATCGCTGTCAATGGCAACGGGTTTTGTGCTTCTGGTTTACGTCTTTCATATCACTCCGCAAGTAGTCCGGTCACTTCTTGCATATCACTCCAGTCACTTCTTGCAATGGAACTTCATTCAAAAGTGAAAGCAGACGGTTGATCAACTGTGTTCTAAAGAATATTTGATTCAAGTTCAGCGTGTGTTGCAAACTATTTGTTTCTCAGCATAAGCTATGACGAAACGTTAACAAATAAATGTAAAGAGACATATCATGTGGAGTTTATTTTTTCGTTTTGGCAAGTAGCCGTATATTAAAAATGTTTGGAACGCCGGTCATTATCGGGAAAATAAGTCCCTTCAGGGTGAAGCAAGACCCCGACGCACCCCTGTTCACCCTCGTTGAAACTTATTTTCCAGAACCTTATTTTCCTATTTTACATAGAATATTGAGTAATCCAGTTGTTCACCCAATTGGCATTGATATTGCGGAATTTTGAGGACAGCAATTTTAACAGTGGATGTTGTATTACCATGAACATGTGGTCTTTCGTGGGTAGCACTGGGTAGCTGAACCAACAGCCCTCCATTGCTGCATAGTATTGGCATAGCTGTACATGAATTTAATTGCTAACCGCTCATCACTAGGAACTTGATATAGTGTATATCAAGTACGACAGAAGTCACTCTTACCAGGAATCTAGCACATTACATGATGCAGGCTGCATGCACCATTTCAATTACTGTACATGGGCACTGCATAGCATTTACCATCTCAATGTACAGAGACTCCATTAAATAATCAATCCAGGAAATCCAATCCATAAAGTATCCCTTGGGGATCAATAACGTATCTATCTATCTATCTGGATGAATTATTTTCCCTTTGTAGGATACATAGACAACTTTATACTGACTTCAGTATATGTTTGCTTTTACAGAAGTTCAGTAAGTTAGGTAATTATCTGTTACTTTGGCAATGCCAGTAGAATAGGAAGGGTACAACGCCTCAGCACACAGTATCTAGTGTTAACCCATAATGATAGAGATCAATGGCAGGTTTAAAGCAAAAGGCTGATGTATGTTGATGACATTTTGTTTTACAACATATGCATCTACAGAAGAGTATAACAATAAGCAAGTAATTAGCAAAAGAATGTGATATTAATGTGTCATTCTAATTAGCAAATGTAATGTATAATATGGGATGTAAAGAATGTGATATTAATGTGTCATTCTATTTGAAGCCTGCTTAGTAATCATTCCTCTCCCTCAAGAGATCATACCTGATGTAAATGACATTGATACCTTTTTTAAAGCCTTGGCTTGTCTCCTCAGTGTCATAGTGAAGTCTGTAGCGTCTCAGGTGCGCACTTCTGCCCCTCCTGACTTCGTTGTTATTGTTGTTTTCATCATCGTCAGCTTGGTCCGGGATAGAGGCCTCCTCAACTGGAATAACACCTGCCTCAGTTAGGTTGTCAGAATCGTCAGTAATGTGATTGTCAGCACCGTCAGTGACTGATTTTTTTGTCTGTTCTGTGACGTCTAGAGTAGGGCGATCTTCGTCAGGTAAGCCTGAATCACTCTCTTGTAGCTCAGGTAGACCAATTTCAAGTACAAGATGTGGATATTCTGAATCCCCCACAGTGATCTCAGTGTCATCATCATCATCATCAGAATATTTGCCAACAAGGTCAGACTGAGTCAATTCAAGCTCTGTAGGTTCTAGTTCTTCGTAACCATCCAGAATGTCATCTCCATCCTCAGTTAAGTTAGACTCATCCTCTACATGTTCAGGTAAAGAAATGTCATCATCATCAGATATGTCTGAACCACTGGCATCAGTGTCAGACCAGATATGGTCCTTATCATAATCAGAATATTTGTCAACAAGGTCAGAAAGAGTCCATTCAGATTCAGTAGCTTGCTTGTAATCATCCAGAATGTCATCTTCATCCAATCTTATGTTAGACTCATCCTCTACAAGTTCAGGTACAGTAATGTTATGGGTTACCAGATCTTCAACATCATCTTCAGAGTCATTATCATTATCATATATGTCTGAATCACTGGCATCAGTGTCAGACCAGATAGTGTCCAAATCATAATCATAATATTTGTCAACAAGGTCAGACAGAGTCAATTCAAGCTCTGTAGGTTCTAGTTCTTTGTAATCATCCAGATTTTCATTTCCATCCTCAGTTAAGTTAGACTCATTCTCTACAAGTTCAGGTAAAGAAATGTCAGGGGTTACCAGATCTTCAACATCATCTTCAGAATCATTATCATCGTGAGATATGCCTGAATCACTGACATCAGTGTCAGACCAGATAAAGTTCTCATCATAATCAGAGTCTTTGTCAACAAGGTCAGGTAGTGTAAAT
The DNA here is from genome assembly GCF_018492685.1 of Alosa sapidissima. Taxonomy (NCBI): domain Eukaryota; kingdom Metazoa; phylum Chordata; class Actinopteri; order Clupeiformes; family Clupeidae; genus Alosa; species Alosa sapidissima. The sequence continues at coordinate 3,042,918 of NC_055957.1, read as the reverse complement.
TCAAGTTCACTAGGTTCTTTGTAATCATCAAGAATGTCATCTCCATCCTCAGTTATGCTAGAGTCATCCTCTACAGGTTCAAGTACAGAAATGTCTGGGATTAGCCAATCTTCATCATCGTCATCAAATTCTTCATCTTCATCATCCTCAGATATGCCTGAATCACTAGCATCAGTGTTAGACCAGCTAGTGATAGAGTCAGGTGTTTCTTCTTGTTCAAGTTTGTCTAAAGTATGTTCAGTTTCTTCCTCGTCCTCTGATATAGCTAAATGATCATAGTCAACTAGCTCTGGTGCAGCAGTGTCAATTTCATCAATTGCATCAAAAATAAGTTCAATATCCTCTTCAACCTCAGTTGTCTCAGAGTCAACAGGTTGAGAAACAGGTTCAGTATCAAAAGTAAGCTCAATTTCTTCCTCAACTTCAGTTGTCTGAGAATCATCCGTTGGTTGAGAGACAGCTGCGTCAGGCTTATTTTCAGCACCAGCAGATAGCTCAGCTTCATCTTCACTGATTTGAGAATCATCATCATCCTCTTCAGACTCTGCTGTATCTGTGTCTAAACTAACTTCTTCACTGAACTCACTGTCCATAACTTCCTTGGAATCATCAGAGTCTTCCTCTTCCTCAATATCATGTCCATCAGTGTCACTGTAATCAATAACAGCTTCATCAGCCACACCTGTATCATCCACAGCCTCATCAATGTCTTTTTCCTCAGTGGCTTGTTCATCTGTGCTATCTTCCTCATCACTCTCTCCACCATCATCATCATCATCATCTTGACTCTCTTGAGTTGTGTCCTCCTTCTCTGTCTCGGTCATTTCTTTATCTTTGGATACTGCATCAGCGCTGCCAGTGACAGGTGATTCCTCAGTGTCAGAATCTTCATCTGGAGCATCACTGTCTGGTGTCGGTTCCGTGATGACATCAGATTCCTCCTGGAGAACAACCTCCTGTTTCTCAACATGGTCGTCCACTGGTTCTTCATCTTCCAGGAGGGATAGTGGCCATGTTTTTGTGGCTAGCTTCATCTTCATCTTCTCAACCTCCTCTTCTTGTGTTCTCATCATTTCTGCAACTGTTTTTATCTGTTTCGTTACCAACCTCAAACCCATTAAAGTAACATATGATATAATGCACACGTCACAAGTGTGTATAATGCACACGTCACAAGTGATCTAAGTTACAAACATCATGAGTGAATTCAGCCATGGTGAGATATTTAGGAAATGTAAAGGCGTCCGAGTTTAAACAGAACCCATTCCAGTGAATCCAGAAAGGAGCATGCTGCATTCATACAATGGGCTAAATATTGTTTTGTTGTTACATTTGTAACTATTATATTTTATCCTCACATACCTTTTAGACAGATTAATTACTCTAGAAATGTGTTACAGCAGTGAAAAGAAATATTTGAAATCGTTCGAACTCGTTGAACTACCTTACACTTTAGTAAAATCAGTTCATACACTTATGTATATTTTACAATCTGTTGTAATAACATGCATCATTAGCATACCAGGTCATTCGGGGTCTGTTACACTGAGTGGCCAAAGGGCAATGGGCAGATGTGAGATGTGAATGAATGCATACGAATTGGAGAGAAATGCACTTGCAAAACTACCTTTTATTTCAGAAAGACCGCATGCTTCGCACATCTTAAAGAATACACATCCGTTATTTTAAGTTTAATATAGTCTTGCACACGGTACGACAGGACAGCGCCAGACACAAACGGAGCACACATGAGCAAACATGAGTTGAAAATTCAGTGAATGCAAAATCTCAATACAGAAAACAAAATTTTTGTTTTTGCTTTAAACATTCACTTAGGATGAGACAAACAGTGAAAAACACTGAACATATAAGCACATTTTCATTTCAGTCATAAGTAATCCATAGTCACAGTAGATATGAGTGTATTTGTTGGCACGTGCATTTGTTGCTTGCCAGTTGGTCAGGGTATGAGTGAGTTGAGTATTATTTTGTCAGTTGTTTAGTATGTAAAATTTGTCATTTTTCAGATCTATTAGAGCTGGCCACATAAACAAATAATATGTGGTTATGTGTTAGTGGAAAGTATGGTCTCATCTTAAAATAACATTACAATAACATATTTTACGTTTATATACTATATATATTTTACATGATGTGTGTAGGTACAAACAAACCTTTTTCCATTGGAGGCAAAAATTCCCCTGTGAATGATGAACAAGATTATAAACGAGGCTGAATATAAACCCAACAACTTTCAATCAAACTTGTAATAAGTATTATGGATAGGACTTAATATCTGTTTGAATATCTGTTTAATTTCTGAAAATGTGAGTACATACCTTTCCTCCTTGTCATTGGTGGTGTCTCATCTACACCAAATGGGAGAAGATTTGTATTTGTAACTCCACAGAAATCAATAAGAACGAAACACACTACTTTCAAATGTCTCACACAGTGGTCGGTGCTATTAGTAGGGGGAATAATATCAATGGTGAAACATCAGTATCTCTGTCACCTTCGTCCTGCATCAGTACGTTGGACAGATATGACAAAAAGGTGTTCCTCCTATCGGTGATCTCCTCGACTGCATCACTCACAACTTTCATGGGATCAAAGCTTACTTCTAAAATTACCAGAAAAGGTGGACTGAGTTTACAGAACAGCAGTGTTGTTATCGGTGACTGACAGGGAGGCTACGCCAGTCACGTAACTGAGGCGTTCCCTTCGCGGAGCGTCTGCTGCAACAATTAGCTCCATTCTAATCAATGGAACTGGCTACACCAGACGTGCAAGCGGCACATTGTAAAAAATTAGGCCAGTGTCCTGAAAGTATATTTTTACGCTCCGTGAACAGAGCACTTCTGTTACGTGCCTGCTGTAGACTGGGCCTGAGCGTTATAAAGTAATGATAATGCAGTGTCATAGTCCAAATATCGCTGAAACAGTATGAATACTAATGTAGGCTAGCGCTAAAGAAAAAACTATTTTCTTGAGGCAAGCAAGAGTGTACCTTCACCGTCCTCACTGCCCTTGAACATATTTGACACGGAGCCAAAGACATTTTTGTTCAAGTTTGTGATTCCTTCAGTTGCGTATGTGATGACATCCATTGGATATGATACCCATTCTAAAGACAAAATAGCAAGACCCATGATAAGACACAGCATTAGGGTGCAGTAGTAGGAATTTGTTTATATCAAACTTATTTTGCCCTTCATGAGTTTAGTTGCATTAAAACCTGAATAGTATTTTAATGTGCACATTTTCTAGAACTGTGAGATATCGAATTTCCCCTTGGGGATCAATAAAGTAAGTATCTATCTATCTATCTATCTATCTATCTGTCATACCTTTAGGGGCGGCAAGGATGCTTGGCACATAAGCCACACTCCCTACATATTTGATCCCATGGACTGCTCCACTCAAAATCTTCTCAGGATAGTAGGTCACAGCATTGAGTGTTCCTGCAAATAAAAGCATTTTACAGCAAATGTAAAATAAATTAAATTCTTAAGTCAAGTGAAGTTGTATTTAACCAAAAAACAGAAGAAGATGTAGAAATAACAACAGGAATGCAGAAAGGAGGAACATGCATTAACAGAAGTTCTGTTCTGTACAGAAGTTCAGAAGTAGATACTTAGTGTATGCCACATGCTTTACAGTTTTTCTCAGTCGCTTTGGTGCTTTTCTCACGTCACTATTAACATTTGCACAGCAGTTAGTGCAATTCTCAAAACAATTAGTGCAAACTGTAAAACCTAGTGGATGACTTGCAAAAGCACGTCACTTGCTCAAAATGGATAGTCCATTCCTCAAAAGCAGGTATTCATGTCAATGAAACTGTCAGTGTCATCAAAATGAGAAGTCTTGACACCATTGTTTATGAACAATATAGTCAAATGGCTTTGTCATGTTTTCATTATGACAGTTTTCTCAGTGTTTTCCAATGCAAAAAAAAAGGCAGAACTTGGTGACACTACCTGAACATGCTCAAGACAGCACTATACAGTACTTGTACAGCCATTTGAAAACTACAGTAAAGTTACACATTGCTGTAGTTAGGTGAGTAAGTGAGTACAAGACACTGAATGCGTACATTTTTACTGTATGCTCTTTGCAATTCCACAGCATTGTGACAGAATTTGATAACTAGTTCAACAATTTTGTATGTAATGACTCAAGCAATGAAATGAAGACTATTTTATTGGGAACGACTATTCAGCATCCATAAGTATAGTTAATTTTGACTGACATGACATGAGCAAATGATAATGTTAACAAACAGCAGAGAATTGTATGAAAGCAAATGATACATGTCCAAAAGCATTTGCAATTTGTTCAGAGGAAGGAGAAATTGCTACTATGATGTGCACAAATGACTAAATGTTGTGGAGGTTGAACTAATAGTTATGAGAATTTTCATTCTGATCTGAAAGAAGCACCAAAGCGACTGAGAAAAACTGTAACATAAGTAGTTCTGTAGATACTTAGTGTATGCCACATGCATTAACATAAGTAGTTCTGTAGATACTTAGTGTATGCCACATGCATTAACATACGTAGTTCTGTAGATACTTAGTGTATGCCACATGCATTAACATAAGTAGTTCTGTAGATACTTAGTGTATGCCACATGAATAATGTGGCAAACAGTGTATTAATTAATATAACGTTTAATATAAACTACTTCTACTACTCGAAGGACAATGATTGTGCCTGTACACCAGAACAAGCAGTAGGCCAATGTTTTGAGTATGGGTCATTCCACGCCAACTCAGCCACCCATGTACATGACACCTCTTAGATTTTGCTGAAAAGTGGTGAATATATGCCTTATGTTACCAAACAAAGGAATCTGAAGTTTCAGGTCAATATCACAAACGGTTTGCCTGTGGCGTCCATTTGAATTTCGGGTACCACGGCCCTAATTGACACATTAGAATTTCACATTTCATCTTTTGCCATTTTTGGAAGCCCATAACGTCTGTTCTAATAGTGGTAGAAGGCTGGAAACTGGTGTGGTAGAATCAACATTCCTTACTGTTTGGGTGAGAGATGGGTCACCAAAGTCCTAAAAAATGTTGACGGCATGTGTGATTTTTCACTTTTTGGGTGGCCCTAGCATCACAATTAATGATCATATTTATTCTAAACAGGATTATTTGTTATATGTGGGAACCTTGCTCTTGCCAAAATGAATTTGAAGGGTATCGTACCACTGGTGGGAGTTTCATGGGGGTCCAAAAACCCTCTCCGGCAGAGGTGACTCTCTTGGAACCCCATATTTGGACCCCCAAATGACCATGTGGGTACTTGATGATCCTAACGGGATTTATACCAGACAAAGATACATATTTGTTCTTTCTTTTAATGAAATAAAATTGTTGACTATGAAGCTCCATAATATGAATTTTATTCTTCATAATGCACCATTTTGGACATTGTTTCCAGAAGTCTGGAATGTAGATCAGGGAGAATTTAGTGATGATAAAGCATGAAAATAGTGGAAATAACTTAGTATTATGCTCAGTGATGGCAAACAATTAAATACTGAGACTTGGGACTTTGGTGACCCATCTCTCACCCAAACAGTAAGGAATATTGATTCTGCCTCCAGAATTGTGTAGTACAGGCTACAATGAACTACCACACCAGTTTCCAGCCCTCTACCACTATTAGAACAGACGTTATGGGCTTCCAAAAATGCCAAAAGATGAAATGTGAAATTCCAATGTGTCAATTTGGGCCGTGGCACCCGAAATTGAAATGGACGCCACAGGCAAACCGTTTGTGATATTGACCTGAAACTTCAGATTCCTTTGTTTGGTAACATAAGGCATATATTCACCGCTTTTCAGCAAAATCTGAGAGGTGTCATGTACATGATACCCCAATATTGGCTGTTTTCACATGGAATGACCCGTATGGCAGTACGTTAGGAGAATGACCACAAATTCATACACCATAGAAAACACACAAACAAAACACACACAACACCACAGAATGCACATCGATAATCTCCTCAGAGCAAGTTTCGTTAGTTGCGTAGATGTTAAGAACATGTGTTGCTTAGAGGAGTTACCTTCGAAGATGTCAAAGAAGAAGACAACAGCGGTCTTCATTCCATCTCGTATGGTCTCCATTACTGCACCACCGGACTGCAGAGTAGCCAGGCTGAGAGGGCTCTCTGGACATATCAGGCAACGCATGAAGCATTGTTAGAGGTGTCAAGGGAAACAATAATTTTCCAAACGCTTATACAAAGAAAAAAAACAATCTAGATCTTACTCTGTCCTGCTATACACAGTGTGTGTGTGTGTGTGTGTGTGTGTGTGTGTCTGTCTGTCTGTCTGTCTCTGTCTGTCTGTCTGTCTGTCTGTCTGTCTGCTGTGTGTATGTGAGTATGTTTGTGTTTCAGATTCAGTTAGAACAGTAAAATACCTTTAGGTGCCATGCTTGTCACGTATTTGATTGCATGCGCTGTTTCAGTTAATATCTTGTCTGAATAGTATGTCACTGCATGTATTGTATCTGAAAAAGTAAAAAAATTAAGATCACAAGATATGATAATGTTGAACAATAAGATACCTCTGATGTGCATAACCCTTTTAGCTCAGATTATACAACAAACAATATTTCATAATTCAAATAAATCAATAATCCTGCATCCTCTTTTAAATCAATCTTGTCATTTCTGATCAGTCAGCTAATGTATATAGTATGTTTGTTGCTAAAATGGGATTACCTTCAAAGATGTCAAAAACGGTGACCACAGCCCCCTTCATGCCCTCTCGTAGGCCCTCCATCAGTAGACCACCAGACTTTAGGAATTCCAAGTTTCGTATATTCTCTAGAGATTGAGGCGAGAGAGAGAAAAAAGAATACTTCATATTAGATAACACTTTTTCATGTTATTAACAATTGTGATATAGTATCTTACTGCTCATTATACTATAGTGTGCATAATATTATAGTTACACTGCATCAAAGGCTATGCCTATGTAACATACATGTGTGTGGTAATATATCAAGGCTGTTGTTCATCACTTGAGATGCAGGGGAATGGTATCATATGCAGATGAATGTACTGTAATATAAGACACAGTAGAACACTGGTCGTTACCTGGAGCGTTGTACACAGCGTCAGACACCTGGGCTGCCAGCTTGCCTGTACCGTAACTGATCCCCTCTGCAGCCATGTTGGCTGCCGCCAGGGGATTCGTGCTTACTTCTTGAAAAGCTGTTATCACATTCCCAACAAAACAAAACAAACAAACAAACAAACAAACAAACAAACAGTCAAACAGTCAAAGTTTGTTTTTAAAGTAAGTCAAGTGGACTGCAGTGTTGTTGATTGTGTGTTGATGCCATGTTCGTGCCAAACTCACCGGCTATTTGGTTGTCATCAACAAAGTCAAACAGATACAGGCCAGCAGCAGACCAGGACAGGACCAGGGCAATGATGATGACCAACTGGACTGGCCTGCTGAGGTTTCTCAGGAAGCCATTGCCCTGGGCAGAGGGTTGGTGTATAGACTCCACTTCTGCACCTGGGAATCACAGGTAATGGATAAAGTATTTCTTCTACCTCTACACGCACACACATACAGTACAGTACGCATGCACACACATACTGTACACGTATACACACGCACGCACACATGCGCACATACACACATGCACACACGCACACACGCACACATGCACACATACACACACGCACACACATACACATGCACACACATACACACACACACCAACATGCAAACATACACACACACACACACACACACACACACACACATGCACACACAAACACACACGCACACATACTGTATACACGCACAAACACAAGCACACGCAAGCACACACACACACACTCCAACATACACACACACACAAACACACACACACACACACACAGAATCCTTTCACTATGTTTTTATTTCTTAAGAATGGATTTTGAATTTTGAGGATAAAATCATTTGATTCCCCCTTAACTGATGAAATGACACCATAAATAGCAAGTTTTAACATCTAAAGAGCATGACACACCCCTGGGCACTGTTCTATTGCGGGTGTGTAAGTACAACTGTAGGAACACACTTCAGTACAGTACAGAATAATTAGCAAAGGCGAAGAGTCATCATTATTTTTTAATCATGGGCAAAGGCTAATACACAATTTCAGGAGAACAGCTGATGGAAGTCTGTGACCACATTATGTAAGGGCACATTATAGATTAAGAGCTAAAACTTGACCTTGTTTCAAGGAGAAATTAAACTGATAGAAATAGACTAAATTAGAAATAAGTCTTATAATAGTTCCATATTCCATTGCGCTTTGTACTCAACAGTATCAGTTCCAATGCACAGTCACTATACGTCTGTGCTGTCACTGTATTTTCCATAGGCATACATTAGTATCAGGTGACAACTACAGTGCTTCCACGACAATCATCCTAGTTGGTTAAAATTATAAACAAAGCTCACTCTAAACATCGGTCTGTTGAGCCCAAGCTCTTTTAAACAGTTAATTTTCCCTTTTAATTATGTAATTATATGAGACCTTATTGCGTTACACCACAGTGGACCAGAGCTAAAATTGGCTGCCAGTGGAAAATTGTATGTCAATACTCTGTTAAGTGCAGAACAGGTGCTGGTAGATCCTCTAGGAACAGACCCATAACGCTCACTGTTCTGGTTCCTCAATGCCACCATATTCACATACAGCGTAAAAATCCAAAATCAAGTTCACAGAACTCCATAAATAATAAGTGAACTCAATCCAAGTGCTGAGTAGACAGTTCCCTTGGACATGGCGTTCTATTTACTTCCCATACTGAAAATAAGGTGAACCAATACGCCGGTCCACCTGACAAGCACAGCAATGGACCATTTAATCACTTGAACGTCAGAAGGCACTGTTTACATTGGTTGAAACATATCACTACATACTGCCTGTACTACACATTTCTGACATACTCTATCTTTGGCTCAGACAGAATCTGGCCAATCAATGATTTATTCTTCAATATTTCTGATAATAAACCTTACGTTTTTAATCACAAAGTGTTCACATTATCAACAAATAATGTAAAGATATGTTACCAATATTATTTGTCCTGTATTTTATACTTTTAGTCTGTTCTAACAACACCAGTTTTATGGAGTGGAATCCGAGCCTCTGTAACTCAGTAGCCCTCAATAACTTTTCAGTTCCTGAAACTTTTTGCAATCAAGCTTTATGAGAACTTGGCAAATCTTTTAAGTGTGAGATTCCATGCTCTTTGACATTGACTCTTAGCCTTCGCTACTGTCATGACAGGAAGGCTTCAACACTGCCAAAACTCTTTGGCATTAAACAAATTAGAAAGCTGTACCTTGTGGTTCATCCTCAGCCATGGTGAAATGAAGGTGACTTCAGCTGAAACTCCACAGATCAGGGAAGTGTAGCCAGGTTTCTCTTTGATCTTGTTGTTGTTGTTGTTGTTGTTGTCGTCTTTCTTTTAAATCCTTTTTAAACACCACTTGTCAAATTGTTGTTGCCCGTGCGCGTCCGCCATATAATCCAACAAGGTTGAACATTATTTTTTTGCTAAATCATTGGCGTGGTGGGGCTTAGAAAATAGGTGGAAGTTTCAGCGTGGCTGGTCTCTTTGCATAGCAGAAGGGAGTCTATGGGGAATGGGATTGACGGAGAGTAGATACAGGGTGAGAGAGACGCTAAGGGGCTCGGGGACAGAGGGGGCAGCAGATATGTGCTAACTCTTTAGCCAATATTATTTGCGCCTCACATGGTAATAGGTCAGAACGCAGGCAGGCAGGCGGGCGGGCAGAAGCAAGTGGACCTCCAAGGTAACCTTATCCCCCTCGCTGGTCTGGGTTATTATTAGCTGGTGTTCCCTCTGCCAGCTGCTTGCACCATGGCCTTTTTTGGCAGCAGGGGCGTGATCCCGCCAGGAGACCCCAGCGGACAGCACGAAGCGAAGGGACATCATCAGTCACACGGGGATGAAAGAAGACACACACACACAGACACACACACACACAGACACACACACACACAGATACACCTTTCCCTCTGTCATTGGCCTGGGCCCAGTGACACGTAGGGCCAGAGTGCCTGTGCAAATGCCACAGGAAACAGCAGAAAACAGCAGTGTGGTCTACACAACTAACAACACGTATTTATGTGATCAGTCACTGTGCTTCAAGTAGTAGAATTATTGGTAGCAGGAGAAGAAACATTATATGAATGCACAGTTTGCCACATTATTCATGTGTACATGTACATATCTACAGTGCCACATTATTCATGTGTACATGTACATATCTACAGTGCCACATTATTCATGTGTACATGTACATATCTACAGGGCCACATTATTCATGTGTACATGTACATATCTACAGTGCCACATTATTCATGTGTACATGTACACATCTACAGGGTTACTTTGCCTGTTTCAGATGTCCATCTGCTGCCCTGTGGTTTTCTTTCTCTTCCTCCTCAGGTTTTGTCTACATTTTTTAACATGGTGGTAGACGTGCGTTTATGGTATGCTTTACACCTCATAGAACTGTAAATGAGCCAATCAGTTGCAGTAGATAGGTTTTCATCTGTCATATGGTATCCTGTCACTCCAGCAACTTTAATAAAATCTCTGTGGTCATATAGTCATGTGCGAAGTCCTGTCCCATTCACAGCAGATGACTTCCACTGTATTTATAGAATATTCATAGAAATAAACACTGCGCAAGTATGAACATCACCTCTGTGGAACCAAACGGACTTCCACATGTCAGCATGTGAGACGTTCTGCTCTCTGCTGGGATGTGTGGGAATGACAGTTTTATATACAGTACATGGGCCTAAATTCAAATTGATTCATTGATAGTCTTTGTTTTTTTCTGTTGATTTTAAATATCTGATCTCTGGTAGTGACTCAAATCATTTCAGTTTTCTAACTTCAGATCAAGAGGTGAGAGCAGGTAGCCATTTTGTGAGGGAATGAATAGATCTTCTTCTATTCTTCTAATAGGTCCTCTGCCATCTGAGAGAAATACTGTATGCTGTCTTCTAATAGATCCTCTGCCATCTGAATACTGTATGCTGTCTTCTAATAGGTCCTCTGCCATCTGAGAGAAATACTGTATGCTGTCTTCTAATAGGTCCTCTGCCATCTGAGAGAAATACTGTATGCTGTTTTCTAATAGGTCCTCTGCCATCTGAGAGAAATACTGTATGCTGTCAGATAGAAATAGGGGGGTATCCTGTAGTACAGTGTGCGAACCAGAGAGGTGAGTCAACCATGTGTGATGCAAACTAACAAACAAATAAAACAATGTTAATGTTAAAAGTGAACATTACTGTAAATCATCCAATTCTTCAGAGAGTTATTCATTGAACATGTTGAGTTCTTTCTTGTGTCACTACAAAGCCAGCATTGCCCACATACTCACTACCCCACATCATGGGACCAGCAAATAAGAAGCATGAACTTTTATTTTTTACAAAATAAGAGCATGGCGATAACGTAGGCAAAATAAACATGTTGAGGAATCAAACATTCTGAAGATGACTGATTTTAATCTAATCTGATACAAAAATAAACATGAGGTAAAAAAGCAGTATGATTAGAAAATGGATACATTTTTAAGACTCATTGGAGAAATTCAGGCATGACACAACCAAATTGTGTTCCATAAAGTATGGTGTAATTCAGTGATGTTAGCAGAGATGTAGTTCATGGACAGTCACCAGTAGAGGGAGATATACAGTGACATGTTAGCAGAGATGTAGTTCATGGACGGACACCACTAGAGGGGGCTGGACTCATTGAAGCGGACACTGAATTCTCCAAAGACGGAGAAACTGACAGGATGCAAAGCACAAGAGACAGCGCCTCAGGCAGGGCAGGGGTTTGCATGTCTGTGAGACGGAGAGAGACTGCTTATCAACAGTCTTAAATATACATTAGGTCAAATACATTAGAATTTTTAGGAAACCAAACAACATTCTAACTTAAATAAAATTACCTATTTTAAAATTCAACAGTGATCAGTTCTGTAAGCATTTAAGAGTTAAGTAAGCATAATTATATCACAGATGTTGTCTATTAGCTTGGCAAAACTGAAATACAGTTGCTCAATTACTGGCCTAAAATGAAATGCCTTCTCTAAAACTCTTGGCAAATGAAAATTTAGTTTGGAGCAATGTTTTCCTACTGCCAATAATGTCACATTTGAAGATGAAAAATGTCACAGAAATATGGGCTACCTTAGCTTGGATCATTTACAGGAATTGAACATTTAGGATATTTAACAGAACAATTAGAAAAGTACATTTTCATGGGTGAGACAATGAGAAATAAAAATATTATTACTGGTAATGTTTGAGATGTTTTAAACATGAGTAACAATTAAGGATGCTGTTATTGTTTTAAAGTGATATTAATAGCTCTGAATTTCATTTTATAGTAGTGGAAACCAGTGGCGGCAGCATAATTCACCATCTGTTTCCCTCAAACGTCTTACTGAGACTTGGCCTTTGTAAATAAGCTTTTTCTACATGAAGACTTGGAACTTATGCACTGTCATAATAATTTAATTTATAGGACCCTTATTTTAAATATAAGTCTACAGCATTTCAGATGAAGTTCTGAATTGTTATAATTAATTGTTCAAATATGATTTAAAGCTCACTGACACAGACAGAGAGTTATTGGGACATTAAAGGAGAATTCCGGTGTGATATTGACCTAAAGTGTATTGAAACATGATACCGAGTGTGAACGTATGTCTCATAGCCCATCTCGGCTTGTCCCCTGCACTCCAAAATCTGGCGCTAGTTAGCCGATGCTACCAACAGCTTTTTCAATAGTGGTGCTTCGGCATCGGGCTAGCACGATAAGTCGAGCAACGAGTAAGAATGAACAGGTATGATAAGGGATCAGATTCCAAAAATAATTCAGTGGAAATGCATGGATTCCAGTTTCTTCCAGTAGCAGCAACTGGAATCCATGCATTTCCACTGAATTATTTTTGGAATCTGATCCCTTATCATACCTGTTCATTCTTACTCGTTGCTCGACTTATCGTGACTAAATTCAAGATGGCTGCAAACGCTAAACTTTGTGAAGATACTGTCTGTATAAATCGTCTTGTAAGTAAACTACCAGTGCTTTTTCAAAGTTCTCAATGTCTCGTTTTAAATGTCAGGGCCCTCGGTCAATATCACACCGGAATTCTCCTTTAAAGGAGAATTACAGCAAATTTCAAGGTCTCAAGGTCATCGAGTGCTGTTGGTATGAAAAATAATCGGCGCTGCCTAGCTCAAGTTGCCAACAGCTAGAGTAGCCAGGCAGCTTCAGTGCTACACTCTGGGGGCATCTTTAGAATCACGCTCCCAGAGTGTAGCACTGTAGCTGCCTTACTGCTCTAGCTGTTGGCTGCAGCAACTCGAGCTTGGTAGCGCCGATTTCTTTCCTACCGACAGTACTCGGTGACCTTGGTGAGATCTGTGTGAAAATTGCCGGAAGTTTCCTTTAAAGTGTTTCAGTTATAGCCCCATTGTAGAAAAGTGCTCTCTTGTTTTGCCTTAAAAAGCGCCACAAAAATGTATTGATGATGAATGCTACCATATGGTCAGTCTTCACAATAGATTCTCCATTCCATCACACCATTCCATCACACCCGTTAGGCATCCTGATCCATGCTTTTTAATGCTTTACAACAGCGGACTAATCAGGGCGGCGTTGTGTGAGGGGAGGTTGCAAAAAACATAAACGAATGTAAACGAGGCAAAAATAAACAGAGGTTCAGTTAACGCACAGGTGATATTTACAGTAAGTACAAGCACATCACCACGTTTAAGAGATCCTCTTAAAACACTGGGAGGGCCAAGCCACAGAGATTGCATTTTCCCAACAACATTGTTTTGACTCTCCTAATAGCATTGTTTTCACATCATCATGATGGAGGATGGCGTCTCATAGTTTTGTACTTTGTCATATTCAAGAGCGATGAGATCGATGAGAAGTATGGAAGAGCCTCTGTCCCGTTGGCATCACCACGAGGGTCGTATGGAAGAGCCTCTGTCACGTTGGCATCACCACGAGGGTCCGTGTCCCGTCAAATATTCAGTCAAGTTTTAAATAATAACAATAATCACCACCATCATCATCATCATCATAAGTATAGTAGTAATAGCATTACAAAAGGGAGAGTGCCCCCTGGTGGTGAAAGCGTGTGTTTAGAGATTGTCTCCAGGTTGGTACTGGGGCTCGGTGGCAGTGAAGTAATCCTCGAGGAAGGCCTGCAGGTACTCAAAGGTGGGCCGCTCCTCGGGGTCTCTTCGCCAGCACTGGACCATCAGCTCGTGGAGGGAGAGCGGGCAGTCCTGGGGGCAGGGCATCCGGTAGCCTCGCTCCACCTGCTCCAGCACCTCACGGTTGTTCATGCCTGGTGGACAAACACGCACACACGCACGCACGCGCACGCACACCATAGAGGCATTGTTCTGAGTATTCTAGCTAAACAAACATATTCATAGACAATCACAAATCTGTGTGACTCATATACATACATACATACATACATACACATATAAATATAATTTATTAATATAACATACTAATATTATTTAATTAATAATTAATCACATTATTATTTGGTGAAAAAAAATCTAATTTGTGGACATAAGGTAGGCCTTGCTCAGATAGACATTGCTGAGACTTGAATACAACATGCATATACTGTATAGTTAGTACATCTACACTCACAAACATGGACACAAGGACTGACACAATTTAAACTGTGTATGAACTCCAGTAAACTGGATAGCAAGCACATCTAGTTCACCTGGGTACGGCACTCTTCCCTTGGTCACAAGCTCAGTGAGCAGTATCCCAAAGGACCAGACGTCAGATTTAATGGTGAACCTTCCATAGAGCGCCGCCTCGGGGGCTGTCCACTTGATGGGGAACTTGGCTCCTGAAAGAGAAGCAAGAGGACATGTGCAGCCTTTAGGCTATCTCACCTACCTCAGAGAAGCAAGAGGACACGTGCAGCCTTTAGGCTATCTCACCTCCCTCAGAGAAGCAAGAGGACACAACACGTGCAGCCTTTAGGCTATCTCACCTCCCTCAGAGAAGCAAGAGGACACGTGCAGCCTTTAGGCTATCTCACCTCCCTCAGCTTGCACTCATGAGGGAGCCATTACAAGGTCTCCTGACAGCCTAGCAAGATACAGTAGTATTTTATAACCTTAAAAGATGTTATACCTCAACTTGCTACTCAGATATTTCACCTGTTCAAGATACCGTATGTGCTACTTAGGGCCATTAAGACATATTTGTATCACTTTTCTAATATCCCCTATGTGGAAAGACATTGAAGCTTCCAGATAGATCCTGTTGTTAATTGCATGTCAGCTTCAGAGTGAAGGAACTGACACAATTTGCAAAACATGCCAGCATGTCCTTATCCGGGGGCTGTTGTGAATAGGTTTCTTTTTTGATTTTCTTCTCTTTTCCTGTGAAGGATTGAGAAGTGGTCTTACCTTGCCGGGCTGTGTATTCATTGTCTTCAATCAGCCTAGCAAGCCCAAAGTCAGCAATCTTGCACACCAGGCTGTCACCAACCAGGATATTTGCAGAGCGGAGATCTCTATGGATGTAGTTCATCCTCTCAATGTAAGCCATCCCCGATGCCACCTACAGATAGAGAGTTACATACTTCAGACCATGAATGCATCAGCACACCACAGAAAGGTTAAAGCTGTAAGGTTTCCTAACCATCGAATAAACCCAGACTAAACCCAGACTAAAAGAGAACTTCGATGGAGAGCTCAACTGAAACTGGTGTAGGACGGCCCAAAAGGCCTTGTGGGTTTGAACTTCTACTGAGTGTAAGACATCGCCACATGCTGCCTTTGAACAGTAAACTGAACGGAGTTGAAAAATAAGCACACTACTCAGTACCGTTGGGAAGTAGGCGAAAAGGTGACAAGGCACAAACTACATTTCAAGGTTAACATTTAATTACATTAGCTTGCATAAATAAGCAAATATACATGAGCATTTTATGTGTCAACACAACAGCACAGTGCATTCTATTCCCAAACATTATTCAGATTGATTGACCTTACCTGAGCTGCCATGTCCACTAAGTTTGGTACAGTAGTTTATTGATTGACCTTACCTGAGCTGCCATATCCACTAAGTTTGGTAGTTTATTGATTGACCTTACCTGAGCTGCCATGTCAACTAAGTTTGGTAGTTTATTGATTGACCTTACCTGAGCTGCCATGTCCACAAAGTTTGGTAGTTTATTGATTGACTTTACCTGAGCTGCCATGTCCACTAAGTTTGGTAGTTTAAGTCCTCGTCCTTCGCCATCCTTCAAGAAATCGAGTAAACTGCCTGAAAATCCAAAACAAGCTGTCAGTCAAAGCAGCACACAAAACGTAAGACAAAATGTGCACCGAAGTGATTTGGCCATTTTTACTGGTATTAGTGATGAGGCTATATGAAGTGGAAAATCAGATGTAGCTCAGGACACATTTGGCAGACTGGAGCCTGGCTAATGAACAATCTATTTACTTAATAAATAAAATGCGATGAGATGATGGATATATCTTTCTTTCAGCATTAAAATAGTCCCAATTGATAGGCTGTACTTGATTAGAGAATAAGTAAGGCATACTGTAATGTATGGAACGCCGGCCATTTTTGCCAGCAGAGGGATCTTGCTTTGCCCAGAAGGGACTTATTTTCCCGATAATGGCTGCCGTTCCATACATTATCCCGCTTTATATACGGCTACTTGCTAAACGAAAAAATAAACTCCACATGATGCGTCACTTTACATTTATTTGTTAGCATTTTGTCATCGAATACAAATAGTTCGCAACACACACTGAACTTCAAACAAACATTCTTTAGAACACAGCTGATCAACCGTCTGCTTTCACTTTTGAATGAATTTCAATTGCAAGAAGTGACCGGACTATTTGAGTTATATTACAGACGTAAATCAGAGGCACAAGACCTGTTGCCATTGTCAGCGGTAATTACATGAAAATATTTTACCATAGAATGTTGGGAAATCCCAATCAAGTCAATGTAGCGTTCTACTAGCATTGTGTAAGGGATAATGTATAGAACGCCGGTCATTATTGGGAAAATAAGTCCCGACAGGGCGAACCGAACCGCGACGCGCCAGCGGAGGTCCTTAGACGAAACTAATGACCGGTAGAACTTTGGGAAATCCCATTCAAGTCAATGGAGCGTTCTACTAGCATTGTGAAGAGCCGTATAATAAGACTAAATACTGCTATCGTCCATGTTACTTTATTCACATGATCTGAGTGAACATTACTGACCTTTATTCATGAACTCGGTAACGATGTAGATGGGCTCCTCGGACACTACAGCGTAAAGCTGTACCAGCTTGTCATGTCTCAGCTTCTTCATGATCTGCGCTTCCTCCAGGAAGGACTCGGGGGACATGGTCCCCGGCTTCAGAGTCTTTACCGCCACCTGGGTCGTGCCATTCCATGTACCTGTCAGGAACACGACAGGCAGACAGATGTTTAGAAACTGTGGCACAGCAGCAGTAACATTTAGAAGGCACGCCTGAAATGGTTCCATTAACAGGAACTATTGTCTGACCTGGACTTTTAAATCAGCTAATAAAAACAAAAAACAAACCAAAGCAACTGAAATGAAAAAGAATATCTAAATTATGGCGCAACTGGCTGGGGCCACTGCACGTACGCTGGTGACCGGGGTTCCGGATCCCACCCCAAATCTCTCTCCCACTCACTTCCTGTCACTCTCCACTATCCTGTCGGATTAAAGGCATTAAAGCCCAAAAAGATATACTTTTAAAAAAAAAAAGAAAAACATCTCCCAGACACTCAGGTTTTATACTAACGGTCTTCATCTCTTACGTTTTCATTATGTAAAGCTCCCTGTGGCCAAATCTCCACTTCACTAAGACGAACAGATAAACTGAACTCAGAGCAGAGCAGAGAAAAATCACAGTTACAGAGAAAATGTCAGTGTAGTATATAGCAGCAGAGTTTCCGTGGATTAATACAGCACTCATTGTACTACACTGCATCAACGTGTGATTTCTAAAGCAGGCCGTAAACATGTACGCAATGACTGTGTTTAGATGTGGCATATGGCCTGCAGTGTGGTGGGAGAGCGTACCCATCCAGACCTCCCCGAACTGGCCGTTTCCCAGCCGCTTGATCAGCTGGAGGGATTCCCGTGGGATCTCCCAGACGTCTTTGGTCTTGACGGACAGGTCTGTGAGCCGAGGCATGCCCTTGTGGCAGGGCACGATCAGACGGCAGCACAGCCCGGCGGCCCTGGCTGTAACGAGACACAGCGGGTAACGATAAGGACACGAGGCAGTCAGGGACACACACCAGAATATAAGAGATAAGGACATAAGACAGATATGGACACAGACTAGAATATGAGGATAAGGACCACAATAAGGACACAGACCAGAATATGAGACATACGATGACCCACCAGAATAATAAACACAAGCACAGATTGGCTTATGAGAGTACACATGACAATAATGAGGACACTAGATGTATGCATTGGACACTTACTTTGTGTTCTGGTAGCGTCAAATCAGTTATAGGCTCTCTGTACACTTTCAAAGTTTACAATACTTCATTTTGTCTGGAGGGACCCTATACACACTACCACCGAAGTGTACGGCTATTTTGAACCTTGTCAGTGGTTTGAAAATAACGATTTATTTTGACGTGGCTCCATGCCCACTGCTACAGGCTATAAACCATTTTGTTGCTAATGCAAATGACAGTCTAGCTCAAAACTCCTCCAGTTAA
Organism: Alosa sapidissima; assembly: GCF_018492685.1. NCBI lineage: Eukaryota > Metazoa > Chordata > Actinopteri > Clupeiformes > Clupeidae > Alosa > Alosa sapidissima. The sequence goes on along the minus strand of NC_055957.1, from coordinate 3,024,036 downwards.
CGTAATTTTGCTCCCAAACGAAAGTTTGAACTCGTTGTCATCCATACATAGACCCCAGGTTGTTTTAACTTCGGATCATTCCTTTAACATAAATGTGATGTGTCTTTTGGTGCATCTCTTTTCTCATGTGTGTCCTTGATTCCTCTATCACTTTCTTTCTTCCTTTTCTCCATAGAAGGGCTAGAAGGGCTAGGACATACTGTAGGCTAACAGGAGGAAGGGCTAGGACATACTGTAGGCTAACAGGAGGAAGGGCTAGGACATACTGTAGGCTAACAGGAGGAAGGGCTAGGACATACTGTAGGCTAACAAAGGAGGAAGGAAAGAGGGAAGGAAGGACTGGAGGTCTATTCAGCCCTTGTCACAATCGCATAACTTTTCTAACAGTATAATTTATAATATATTTTTTATTGTCCTGGGATGCCAATAGTGGAGATTATGGGATGTCTGCTGACACCCACTTATGGATAAGTAATATGAGCTTAGCGCTAAGAGTGAAATGGAAGAGGTGGGAGGCGTTGCGACTCCAGAGCCTGATGTAGTGTAGTGTGCAGATAAGGAGGGTTGCATCTACAAACGGAAGTGGGGTGAGTGATGGCTGTCAATCAACCTTATGGGCTCCTCCTGAACTTTGTTTAAAAATCATCATTTACATACGGTGTTTGCTATTATCCAGTGACCTCAATCTGCTGAAGGTCTTGGAACATATCCCCCACAGATACCGGGGCTTCCATATGGGGGCTTCACTGTACATGGCAAAGCCTAAAGGCCTACCAGGTCTGTAATAACTGCTATGCAATTGCTTGTGTTACATCAATCTCATTCGCAATACACTATAACATAATTAAGCTGTCACACCCTTTCCAGAAGTAGACTTACTGGACCAATGTGTGTGAATGACATAATTTAGAATCATTTCCCCAGGCGAGGATTATGCCTAGTCCTAGACTAAAAGCTCTTTCTCAGTGGAGACCTTCACTGAATTATACGGCGAGGTTACATCCGTGTCTGGGGAAGCTGGACATTAGTGTATGATCTTCCTAGAATCCTAGACTAAAAGCTCTCTACGGCTAGGTTTTATCTGTGTCTGGGGAAACTGGACATTAATGTATGACCATCTTACTGGAGTAGTGATGCACAAGCTGTTGAAGAGTCTCAAACTGAGCCCGTGTGGTGATGTAATATCCTCCGTTGTCCAGTTTGCGTATTTTGTAGTGTTTCACGTGATCCCCCTTTACGTCGTCCCAGTCCTGGATGGATAATGAGTAGGCTCCTGGAAGAACCAGATAACACCACACGGTTATCACCAGATAACACCACATCACACCTCACGTACGCCTTCAATTGCTCTTATCTGCTTCCTACAGCAACTTGATAACACCAAGCACATCATAGATTGTAACATCACATCAACCCACAAAGATTTAATATCACAGAATGTCTTATCAAGATTTTTATACACTATATTAGAGACTACAAAATTACTTTGTGAATGCGGTTCATTTTGGATGTAAGAAATAGCTTGGGCTACCTTTGGTGGTTTCACTCTCTCTTATTAGAAATGTGCCTCTGGGGTTGCCATTGGAGAGGAGCTGTCTCTCCGCATCCTTGCGGCCTAATTTACCAAAGTACCAGCTAAAAGGGGCGACAGGCGAAACACAGTCAGGCAGAAATAGACAGCAGGATTACGGAATCAAGCTTACTTTGCACACAGCCTCGAGTGCAAATTTGAGTTTGTGCAAATATGCGTAGAGGTGATGACGAGAGCACACATATACATTTCCAATGACTCTTCTAAAAATATCAACGTTCAAAAAGGAGATAGCAGCTGAAGCCAGCAGGGCTCTGCCAACTTACTGTACCAACATACATACTGTGCTTTACAGTAGTTCTGTGTGCAGTTACTGATTAACAGGTGTGAGAGTGGAGTGGGATAAGTTGCGGAACGTACTCCTCTGCCTGAATAGAGTCGACCGGAGCCACGTAGTTGCTGGGGATGTAGCCTGTTCCGCCGGTGTTAAGGGACCGAGCGTCCCACCAGTCACCTTCACTGCACAGGGACATAATGTTCAAACATGTATCATGAGATCATTCAGCATCATGCTAATATTATGCTGTGTGGTGGTCAGACCTTCACATACTGCACATCTTCACTTCTTTTTTACACAGCAACAACACGTTACGTTTATAAAGCGCTTTTCTCAACACACAAAGCGCTTCACATGGAAAGGGGGACCTCACTAACCACCACCAATGTGTAGCACCCACCTGGCATACCTTACACACCTGTTTAGTGTAGCTTTTTACACTGATATTGTTACTTTTCTGTAGTTTATTTTTATTTTGTTTTTTTTGTGACAGTTACATCTAATTTTATTTGGTTGGTTTGGAAACATACATTCATGCCTGTAATGGCACTAAAGATAAGTATTTTCTAACTCTGAGATTTCTGACACCGAGAGAAGCAAACAGGTTGGCAAGAAGCAGTTAACGATCAGCACAATAAAAGGCAAGACAGTTTTTGCAATTTGCATCGTTTTTATCGTGTCTTTTACAGGCACCAATAAATGCTGTGACAAAAAAGGAGCTGTTCTAGCACTGATGTTATGCTCTCATAGAAACTTCATTGCTGTAATGTTTCAACTGCTCAAGTCTTCATCAGGCAAACCCAACTGGATAGGAAATCCATGTTCCCTATGCCCAAAGCTCATTTGGTTAATGGGGACAGGCTGGTAAACTGCAGGGAAGTTTCACACAGACAGCAATAGTTCTCTACACAGTGGTGCTTTAGTAACACTTTTATAGCAGTTTTTTTGTTTGTGATAGTAACAGATGAAGTAGTATTTTAGAATGTCATAGTCATGTCAAGCACTGCTATTTCAAGAGATTTAAAGGAACCATATGTAAGATTGTGGCCAAAACTGGTACTGCAATCACTTTCAAAATACTGAAGAGCGGTGTATCCCCTCCCCCTCCCCCCTGACTCGAGGTTGCCAACCCGGATGGCGAAACACTACTGACTTCGTGATTAGTAGATAGGTGGAGGGTGGCGCATCAGGCCAAAACACAACATGACATGACAAAACACAACATCAACATCAGTTGAGGGCTGCAACTTCACTTTTTAAATGACAATATCCGGGCCGGACTATTGTTGTTAATGATATAAGTATTTGAAATGAACATGATTTCTTAATGTCTAGTGACATATCAGGGCCATTTTATGATTAATTGAAATATTTTTCTTACATACGGTTCCTTTAAGTATAAAGATGTGCAATACATTGGAACCATTCCGCAATTCTGTATTTCTAAATGACTTTGTCAGTATACTGTATACTACTCATAGAAATGTGGACTTTGTCAGTATACTGTATACTACTCATAGAAATGTGGACTTTGTCAGTATACTGTATACTACTCATAGAAATGTGGACTTTGTCAGTATACTTTGTCAGTATACTGTATACTACTCATAGAAATGTGGACTTTGTCAGTATACTGTATACTACTCATAGAAATGTGGACTTTGTCAGACCTCCGCCTTCCTTCCTTTCCATGAATACAGATTTCTGCACAGACAGCTGTGGTGCAACACTTTCAAACATATACAAGCTACAACATGGTCCTTGGACAGTCAAAACATGATATGGGAGAGTAAAACATTGTTGGTTTGAGCCCTGTGCCTGTTCAATGCTCAAATGTACATCTCCTCACACACTGTACTATATGTGTGTGTACTATATGTGTGTGTACTATATGTGTGTGTGTAGCATTGTAGAGTAGACTTCTGAGGCTTTTAAGACTTACGTGCTGTTGAGTATCTGAAACTTCTCCCCCTTCCTAAAGCTGAGGTCCTCCTCTGTTCTTGCCTCATAGTCGTAAAGTGCTACAAACAGGGTGACTCCTATTTGGACAGAAATGCTATCAGCGTGACAAAGATGTTGCTGTTGAAGGATTTAACACTGCTAAGAAACTACACATATAAGATTGTAACTGGAAAATATCACAAGGACTTATACTTAATAGCCTGGGTGAACCCAGACAAACCTTTTAGCAAATTAGAATTTGCTCTGCAGGTTGGTCTGGAAAGGAGCCTGTTGACATCCGTTTCCGAATCACCAAAATCTTTGGAACTGGGTAAACATCTAAAATCTTCGTTTACAAGAAAGATGTGTTTGCTGCACTTCTGAAATGATTTGGTAAGAGTTTAATGCACCAATTTAAGTTTAATTTCATTGCTGGTTGTGCCACTGGAAGTCATAAAACAGGATGTTCGGATACGGACCTCAATAGGATCCTTTCCAGACGGTCCTGACCGGACGGAAATTCAAATTTGCTACCAGGTTCCTCTGGGTTCACCCAGGTTACAGGCTTAATGCTCTATGAAAACACTTGGACAGTGTCCGTTGTTTCAAGCGGTACAATGCTGAAAGCAGAATGAAATCTTTAGAGAAGACCATGTCTGTCATCAGTGAGTTTTCTCTTAACTATGAGCAACACAGGAGGCGTTTCTGACCGTGATGATCCGTTTTTACCTGTCCCTCCGCGAGAGCGCAGGGTCCCAGAGTGGGAGGAGGAGTTGACCCCCCCGAACACCGCCACCCCCTGACTGACGGGCTGGTGGAAGTTGTTGTAGTTGGGGATGGCGGCGTCGCCGAAGCTGGGGTAGTGCTGGGGGGTGGGGTCAGAGCCATAGCGGTAGCCCGAGTGTTGCGTGATGCTGTTCTCTCGCTCGTCCGTCAGTTTGGTGGCCTCTTTGTCCTTACATTGTACACAGCCCATTATTTTGCGTCTGAGTGGGAGAGGAAAGAGAATCCACTTTAGGTCTGACAACGTTAGATGATGACAAATTACAGTAGTTTTCGAGAATTCAATTCTCACTTTCGTGTGTCAACAACACTCATACAGTAAATCATGTTTTGTTTTCAACAATTTGATAAAAAAAAGAAAATAATTTTGTCTTATCAAATTCAATTCTCACTTTCATGTGTCAACAACTCTCATAAATCATGTTTTGTTTTCAACAATTTGATAAAAAAAGAAAATAATTTTGTCTTATCAAATTCAATTCTCACTCTTGTGTGTCAACAACTCTCATAAATCATGCTTTGTTTTCAACAATTTGATTAAAAAAAAGAAAATAATTGTGTCTTAACAAGAGGATATGTACTGTACTGTATGTCTATTGATATTTCAATTCACTGATGCTCTGAACAGATGCATTTCCATGAAATGTACAATAACGAACACAGAAATGGCTTTACCTCTGTTTAATACTTGTGACAGTGACAAAATAATTGTCCTTACCAACCCAGGAATTTACGAGGTCACTGCACTGTGTAATTGGGCACCTTGCTCCTGTTTAGTTCCCAAATTTAACTAGCTGAATGGGTGTCATTAACGGAGACCCCATTATGTCAGCACAACTCAATCAACCAGTCTGCCACGGCATTCAGCTAATGGTCAGAAATAGCCAAGCAGTATGTATCATTAATAAATAATATGAAATAAATCATCATATCATCCACATTATTCAAATGTCATAATTGGTGATAGTAAAGTAAAGGAAATACATAAATAAACATGTAGCACTTTGAGGAAACAGTTATAACAAAAGATGTATATGTTAAACAAAATGTATAATTAACTTCATTATTCCTTTTGTATGTTAATATAACATACATCTTTTCACACTCTGGATCCATGGCTTCACACATTAGCCATGGATCCAGAGTGCTCATTAAAAATACATTAGTTGTACTTACTATGACTGTCTGTCATCACAGATTGTTTACTTTCTATCATCCCTAGATTGTATTCCATTTCAGATACAGCCTAGATTAGGGCAGTAAGCAGTGTGACGCGGAGAGAGCAGATTTATGTCAGATGAATGTTTACTCTGTGGTGTCTCTAGCACCATTCCACTGCCATCCCACTGCAGCCTACATCAGCAGGCCACATCATTGCATTAACATCAGTTTCCACATCAACTTGTCAGGGAGTTCAAACACCCAATAGGCCTAAGCCATACAGATGGTGCAGAAGGTCCTTTCATGTCACAGTAAATACTGCTATGTAGTTAAATAAAGGTCTAGAAGGATATTTTATGGATTTGGGCAATGCATGATAGGCTATGGCATAATAAAACTGCTAACAGATGAGTTGTGTAAAGCTTAAAAGACTTCAGATCTCTTTCAAAATCGGAGACTGTTTATAGCATTCAGCATTTTTTACAACCTTGAATGAACCTCAGTTCATTTTTTATCATATATCACGTGATAATGTCCATTGCATGCTTAAGCCAAAAGGATTTGTAAACATTGATAAACAACAACATCATGAACTCTGTTGGGGATCTGGACCGGTTCTGCGCAGGGTCGGTTCGGGCATGGATGTACCCATAGGGCCTGTCGTGCTATAAAGCGAGCAAGCTATAAACCAAGCGAACTGCTATAGGAAACGTGCACTAAAAGAAAACACTATGGCCAACAGTGTCTGGTACCGCCTGCTCCCTTAGAGACGTGGGTGCCACATCCCCTTGTGGCACTCATGGTTCACCCATTGATGTTGTAATGTCGTTTACTGGTTTATCATGCAGCAGGCCTTCATTCTGTTTACCCGACATCCAGTGCTTACTGAAGCATCTGACTTGATAGAATGCTATCAGGATACGCCAGTGTGCAGCGTAGGCTATAGGTTTAATTTGAGGCCGTCTGTTATCATAAACGTATTCTACATGACGATGGCACCATGGGTCACGATGCTCACGGAAATATAGAATAAATATGCTCTCGTGATGTAGATATTTACAAAAACAACATATCTAAACGACAAGCCTACGGTATCCCATTGATCTGCCCTGCAACAGTTCATCCGACTGCCACAGCAACCCTACTGCAACGCGTAGAATGATCTTCTCTACAACGCTACTCATTGACATAAGCATCTGCTGAACCGGAGAAAACATGCTGACCACTCCCGTAAAAGTTGGCCTTTGGGCTAGTTGATTTAAGGGGCGACATAGGTTTTCCATCCAAGCCCTCTGCTCTGCGCATCAGCCGCTGCAGTAACAGGACGCCGATTTCGCTCCGGTACAGAACGAGGAGCATGCACAATCACGTCATTTATGGATAACCACTTCCTTTTGAGTGACTGCGATCGGCACAATATGTTTTTATTAGAAGACGCCTAACGTCAGAAACAACAGTAAACTCAGTACAATACGAGGTAGGCTATTATCCGCATCGCCCCCATGAATTAACTTGAAATCTGTAGAAGGGGGACAAGGCGAATGCACCCACTATGCAGAAATGCAGGAGAAATAAAGCATGTGCTTACCATGAAATAGGCCGTTTAAAACATTATGCGCTCTTCTGCTGATGCAAAGTACATCGACGCAATGCTACTTGTATATTTTATAACATGAAAAATGAAAATCACATAACCTAACCTAATGCTTATGACCGCGGAGCATCAGATGATGGCGGTGTTGAAGCGGACTCATGAAAAGGTGTGATTGACAGCAACAAACACCAATCGGGAATCACCATACGCTTGCGTTCAAGTGGAGACACCACCTCGCCTACTATTCACATCTGTTTGTGAGACAAATACCTGGCTGCAGGCCTAGATTAAATCTATCTATTTTGATAACGAGATATCTGTATAAATAATAAGGATATGATGAGATTAAAAAAACTCGGTTTTTTTTCTTTTAAAGAAAGACTAATGCCTTTTTAGCCTATAGGTTTGTAAATTCTGATTTGTGTCTGAACCTAGGCTACAGAAAATAAAGTAGGCTTAACACAGATAACATGTTTCACATTTTAATTTTCATTTGGCTATGCTGGCTGTTGTCGAAGAGGTTGCCTATGTAGGCTACATTTTCTTTAGTCCATAAGTCATATTCTCCCTGTTAAGTCTGCTTAAAAAACTTATGGTAGCCTAGAACCTTTTTTCGCGCACAAACTCACTTAGGCTACACTAATTTGCACAATATGGAGAACATGTTAACGGAAACTCATGTTTTATGTGACCATTTCAGTTGAAGTAGGCTACTGCACAAAGACATGTTGAACGTTTTGCAGTATTTCTGCTGTCTGCTGAGTGATAGCTTGGTGCTTCCTCTCTGAAGTAGTTACCATGGTGATGGGTTGAACCCCACGGTGAGAGCGCACTTCTGAAGTCTTCAGGATGACAACTGATCTGTGGGATGAAGGTGAACAGTTGGTTTAGACTAAAATTACTGTACATTTGTAAGAATATTGTTGTTTATTCCTACCATAAAATTGGTTGTGACAAGGTCACATTGACCGACATTGATTGATCGATGCTAATGATTGTAATATTATGTTTGATAAAATACAAATAATTAATCAAAGTTTGACATGGAAGGTTAGATATGACAGCATTAAACAGTTTTTAAAACAATGAAACCTGAATTGTGTCAAACAGGAGGGAAATAAAGACGTGGCAAAGGCATGGAATTCAAAGAGAAAGCACTATAGCATAATAAAGATAACAGCTTAAAAGCTCTTGGTAGGAAAGACAGTTCATGTCTTTTAGTTCTACTCAATGTGTAAAATACTGGCTCACATATGTACATTGAAGGGGAGATGAAAAGCAGTTTGGAAATAATTATACAGGAATTTATTAAATAAAAGTTAACAGAGACTAAGGTTAAGGAATAAGGATAAAACGTGTAGTGCAAGTCAGTGTGATGTAAAATAAACAGAATGTGGTGTTAGTCAGCCTCAGGGAAACCAGTAAAGAAACAAAATCAAAACCAAGCCAGGAGGAGGAGTCCAGCCTCTAGCGCAGACTGAGCAGCAAGTATCTCTCCCAATCAGGCACACCTGGGCAGACTGAGCAGGCCTTCAGTATCACTCCCATCAGGCACACCTGGGCAGACTGAGCACCCAATCAGGCACACCTGGGCAGACTGAGCAGGCCTTCAGTATCACTCCCAATCAAGCACACCTGGGCAGACTGAGCATGCCTTCAGTATCACTCCCATCAGGCACACCTGGGCAACAGATAGGGAAACAAGCACCCTGGCACGTCAGTGCCAATGGGCGAAGTTAATAAGGCACACAGACACACAGAGGGCAGGGCCATAACAATTGACACTACATTTTCCCCAATCTGATAAAAATGTGATGATACACTATTTCAAGAAATGTCTAATGTTTATGTGGAAAACCTTCCTTTAAACCCTCCCCAATTATAAAGGGAGAGTTTAGTATTATATTTATTTTGAATGATCTGCTTCTGCCTTTCTTTAAATAAAATAAGTTTAAACACCATGTAGGCTACTTCATATAGGCCTAATGAGAATTATATTGTGCTCTAAAGAATTAGCATGCACATGTAATGTTCCTTATTGGCTGCTTCTACTATTCTGTTAATTCACATAAACTGTAGAATTGATAAAAGTAGGTCTCTGACCAGGGGCACCTGCAGCTGCAACAGTAGTCTTTGTGCACACACCGCCATCCTGTGGTGAAGATGCAGTATGACTGATCTTTTACTAGACACGTTAATAAACTTTCCTGTCCAAATGGGTGTATGCTGATACAACCAAGAAAAGAGCAAAAAACGTGATTTTAACCAACCTAAGATAATAAGGAAAATAGATAACAAACACACAACCCACAGCCAACACAAGCCCACTGGTATACCCATCCTATTAAAAGTGTGCATTTGTTGAAGACCACAGTGTAAAACTTTCCCATTTTCAATAGTGTGCTGAATTCTAAAATGCATTGTTAGACACAATTAAAAAAAAAACAAAAAAAAAATGTTATTTTACCAGGAAGGTCCCATTAAGACACAATGTCTCTTCTGCCAGGGAGTCCTGGTCAAGATGGCTACAAACGACAAAGAAAATACAACATGGGACATGGGTACAGAGCAAAGACAACAACAACACACTAACAACAACAGCACACTAACAACAACAGCACACTAACAACAACAGCACACTAACACAGAGGACACAGAGTCAGAGACAACAGAGCACACTAACAACAACAGCACACTAACAACAACAGCACACTAACAACAACAGCACACTAACACAGAGGACACAGAGGACACAGAGTCAGAGACAACAGAGCACACTAACAACAACAGCACACTAACAACAACAGCACACTAACACAGAGGACACAGAGTCAGAGACAACAGAGCACACTAACAACAACAGCACACTAACACAGAGGACACAGAGTCAGAGACAACAGAGCACAGTAACAACAACAGCACACTAACAACAACAGCACACTAACACAGAGGACACAGAGTCAGAGACAACAGAGCACACTAACAACAACAGCACACTCACACAGAGGACACAGAGTCAGAGACAACAGAGCACACTAACAACAACAGCACACTAACAACAACAGCACACTAACAACAACAGCACACTAACACAGAGGACACAGAGTCAGAGACAACAGAGCACACTAACAACAACAGCACACTAACACAGAGGACACAGAGTCAGAGACAACAGAGCACACTAACAACAACAGCACACTAACAACAACAGCACACTAACAACAACAGCACACTAACACAGAGGACACAGAGGACACAGAGTCAGAGACAACAGAGCACACTAACAACAACAGCACACTAACAACAACAGCACACTAACAACAACAGCACACTAACACAGAGGACACAGAGTCAGAGACAACAGAGCACACTAACAACAACAGCACACTAACACAGAGGACACAGAGTCAGAGACAACAGAGCACAGTAACAACAAC
>NC_055957.1:2970752-3008252 GCF_018492685.1 Alosa sapidissima | reverse complement strand
CGCCTTTAGCGCCAGTGGCTCCGGTAGCTCCCCTTGGGCCGACTGGGCCGGGGGCACCTGTGTATCCCTGTTTGCCCTCAACGCCCTGAGGTCCCTGATCTCCCTTGAAGCCCTTGTGCCCGGGCATACCTGGTGCACCTGCATCACCTTTGGCGCCAGTAGCGCCTCTCTCTCCCTGGAAACCTCTAGCTCCCTGGGGGCCGGATTGACCCATGGGTCCGGTTGCACCTGTTGCACCTGTGCTGCCCATTGCACCTGGCTCTCCCTTCTGACCTGTGGTTCCTGGGCTACCTACACCTCCCCTCTCACCTTTCTGACCGTTGGCACCGGGCTTGCCGTAACCTGGGGTACCGGGAGCACCAGTTGCACCAGCGGGACCCTGGGGGCCTCTGGCACCAGCGGAGCCAGGCATACCTGGAGCGCCGTTATCACCTGGCTTACCTGGGAGACCGATACCGGGAGCGCCAGTGTGACCTTTGGGGCCGGAAGCACCCATGGCTCCGGGAGCGCCATCTCTACCTGGGACACCTGCCTTTCCTGGCTCACCTGGGGAACCCATTCTGCCGGGCTTTCCAACACCTGGCTCACCTGCAGGGCCAGAGGGACCCATGGGACCCATTGCGCCAGTGGCACCTTGTGGGCCGGGATAGCCAACTCCTCTATCTCCCTTCTGTCCTGGAGCACCTGGTGCACCTGTGTGTCCCTTGGCGCCCTGCTCTCCTCTTGGGCCCATGGCGCCGGGCATGCCAGAGGGTCCGGGTTTGCCAGTAGCGGAGAGGCCAGCAGGTCCGGGGCTTCCAGCGGGGCCGGGCATGCCTCTGGGTCCCTGAGCGCCAGGGGCACCGGTCTCTCCCTTGGCTCCGGGGACACCGTTGGAACCGGGTTTGCCAGGGCCGCCAGGGGTGCCAGGTTTTCCGGGAGAGGAGTAGCCAGCGGGACCGGGAGGTCCGGCTGGTCCCTCTGGGCCGGGGTATCCGATGCCGTCCTGGCCAGCGGGACCAGGGGGTCCGGGGGGTCCCTCGGGGCCAGGCTCACCTGGTGCACCTGGCTCTCCGGCCACTGACACCACTGCAAGTAGAACAACAAGGGCACCATGAGTGATATGACTGGTGCATCAAGGGTAGCAGAAACAGGTGCATCACAGGTAACAGGTGTATGTAGTTATGGTAACAGGTGTATGTAGAGTTATGGTATAGGTGTATGTAGTTATGGTAACAGGTGTATGTAGAGTTATGGTAACAGGTGTATGTAGTTATGGTAACAGGTGTATGTAGTTATGGTAACAGGTTTGTAGTGATTGCCATAAGTGGCAGCAGTAACACATTTTTACAGTAACACATTTTGCCATTTAGTGTGTGTGTGTGTGTGTGTGAATATGTGAGTGTCTTGTAGGTGGTCTTTTTAGGCTGCTTAAAGATGTTGTTTATTATATCTTTTTTATTAGTATTGAAGTAATTTTAATGAATATTTTTTTTTCACTATTTAATGAAAACTAGTCATATGACCTTGTGCCTCAGACTGTAAACAAAAGAGATGGTGTCATGCCCACAGAGCTGTTCAAAACACAAAGAATGAACTGGGACAGTGCAGCGTTGTTACAGTCTCTTCATTGCATTTTTCATTTTCATTAAGTCAAGTTAATATGGCCAATAATAATTTTATATACTCATTAACTGTGCTCTTCAGATGGTATAAACATCAAAAAGTTAATATAACATGTTTTAAAATGTGTGTTTTTTGTCCAGAGCATATTTAACTCCCTCTGAAAGCTGAATTTTACAACTTTACTTTAATCTGTTCAGTATTATCAACACTGGAGGAGAGGTGTACAGTATATCATTCAGCACAAGCATTTATAGTGCAGGGTTTCAACAAAGCTGTTATGTGACTTTTTATCCTAGACTTACACTACTGGCTATTTTGCTCCCTTTTCAAACATATTTCAATACTACTTTGAGAACATGCATATCATGTTGTGCATGTTTTGAAAGGCTAGTGTAGAATAGTGGAATGGATTCTTCCTGATTCGGAAGCTCACTGTGGCATTCCAAGCGCATTCTAAATGTCTACCTAGAGAGGATTAACATTCCATGAAATAGGCAGTCAGTTAGTAAACAGCACATCTACTCCGGGGGACTGAGGCTGCTATTGAGGCTGTACCAAGCCAGGAGCACATGTGGACCATGACTGAGCCACACCCGCGCCTAAGCTGGTCGCCGCGGCCACACCAGGTTGCCCCTGGTGACACAGGTTTGGAGCACTTTGCAGTGGTTTTCAGTGGCTGCAACGACTCCAGACGCGAAGCCAAAACTAGCGCTCACGTTTACGGCCGTTCTCACCAGCAGATGTGGGAGTGCGTGTGTGGAGCCCCTGGGGTGAAATTGAAGGCCCCTGTTTTAATATGGGCGTCTTGATGTGGTCACACTCAACAGTGTACTAAACTCTGTTGTTTCCATTGGCCAACTTTGGAGACATGACTTCTATGAACCAAAACAGATGTTGGAGGATTTATTTTTTTAACTAGGTGTACAGATGCTCAAGTGGCCCTGTCTTCCACGGTTCCTTTGAACAATGTTTGGGTGAGATTTTGTTTCCGATTTCCTATTTTTTTCCCCCTAATGTCTACCTTCAGTTTAGTGCAAGAGGAATTGAGGCTATGATTAAATAAGTTTGAGTCTAGGATTCAAATAAGTAACTTAAATAAAGTAACTTTATGTCTTTCATGCTTTCTTCGCACACTACCTGCAGTTAATGTTTTACAAAATGTTGTCTAATGTTGAATGCCTTATAGCTTATTCACATACTACATGTTGCTGAACTTGAAATTTAAAAAGAAGACCAAATATGCAGTAAGAGAAGATATTGTACAGTTATCCAAATGTAAATCAAATTGGTCATGTATGTCATGATATTGCATGGTGCAGTAAACTTAGGCAACACAAGTGCTTCACTTGAAAATGATTCAGTGAGTATCGGCACCTTTTTAGATAATCTCAGTTGATAAATCGGAATAAAATAATGTTGCTGGTAAATGCATTGTTCTAGTTGACTATTTAACTCTCATTGCATCCCATTGCAAATATTGACCATTTTACTTCAAAATAAAACAATAGGGAAGCTAAATAGAATTCAAAGTGGTCTCTAACTATCTTGAAAATAGGCTCAGGTTCTTTCCTGCACATGCTGTGTGTTGAGGCAGTCCAGTGCTGAGCAGTGAGCTACTGGCTCAACTTAAAAATGACTCCCGCCAATCACTGTGCAGTGGCAGCTGAGGATACTGTAATGTTGAGCATTTTTAAAACTCATAAAGTCACAGCTTGTGCATTTCACACCCCGCTCATATCTCACTACTGCACACTAGTATGACTGTATGACTTAGCAAGAGCACTTTTGTTGTCAATTCTGTGCTAAAGAAGTGAGGTGTGTGTGTGTGTGTGTGTGTGTGTGTGTGTGTGTGTGTGTGTGTGTGTGTGTGTGTGTGTGTGTGTGTGTCAGTATGGAGTGTCCATGCTCACCATGGCTCTTCACTGAGTAGGGCTGGTACTGGGGGGCCTTCATCACCTTCTTGACGACATATCCTTTGCCAGTGGCCGCCGCTAGCGCCACAGAGAGGAGGAGGATGGTTGCTACTCGTACGTCCATTTCTGAGGTCAAATCTACAGGGGGAGAACAGGAGATGAGATGGAGATTATTATTCAGTGTTTTAGTCTTCTCTTGAGATTGAAATGAAATTGGTGGTGGTAAATGCTGGTATTGCAGCATCCCTGTGCATCCAAAGATGCATGTATGTAGCTGAAGAGTGGAAATGGATAGAATGGTCCCCATTGGTTTCATTCCACATGCATTACTTGCAAAGGTCTGGGTAAAACCAACTTATCTCTGCTATGCTATGAGTAGGCTATTCCCCTTGAGTTTCTAAACGCTGTGTTAAAGCTAAACAAGGATGGCGAGGCCAGATTATTCTCTTTCCTTGTGCTCTTACGTTGAGGAGTCACTTGCAAACCAGTATTGCTGAGCTCACAACGTCACTGCAAGTGAGTGATGCCCTCTGGGGCTCTTGAGCCCAGCAAGTAGTGTTCTCCCTGTCCTTAGTGCAAGCAATATTCACCTCCAAAGTCCCTGAGTATGCAAGCATCTGAATAAATGTATTTAGAATCTAAACACATTTATTTGAAATAAAACTTATTCAAAAAATGAAACAAATTCACATGCACATGTACAAGAAAACAGTACATTTTAGATATCACTAGGCAGAGTAAAGGCACTAAGCATCGCCCCAGGCAAGCTGCTTGTGAGGATGCTGAGCTGTAAGTACGGAGAGGGCTCTTACCGGCACGCCTTGGATCCAAACAAAAAAAGGAAAATCACAGCCGGTGCTCCTGCCTCTGTATATCCTTGGGTGAGGAGCCCGTTCAGAAACTGCTGCTCTCCAGGACAATACTGAGGGTATTTATACTGTATCTGTCCCTCTCTGGAATCATTAAAAAAGCACCTACCACACAAGAACCTCCCATCTCCAACCGGGGCTATAATTAAGAGTACGATCTGCCCAAAGTTGGCATGTCACGTCAGGAAGAGCTGTTTGCTCGCACTGTTTTTAGACCCCATGATTAGATTTTAACTTTGAGATATGAGGATGCATAGAAGTGCATTTTATGTTTTTTTAATGCCATGAATTTCCACTTTCTCATCTATATTCACAAGTGAACTAATGCAGAAATGAACAGAGTGAGTGTTTGCATTGGTAGTTCATGTTTTAGAAATGTTTTCTATCTTTCAGCATAGCCAACCAAACACTTTCTGGTGTGTTTAGACTTAAATAAGTTGTAACCAGACAGCAAATATTTATTTTTTATAAGGCATAAGTTTATGTATCTTCAAATCATCTTAACACTCATAGACATGCAATGTTTATGTTTAACATGGATGCAAGGCATTTTGAGCCATGTTACAATATTCACTTACTTAAATTCACCATTCTGCATATTGATTATGAAAACCTTTTTCAATGCCCCTCAAAGACATGAAATAACCAATAGCTAATAACTAATAATTTAACATAAAAAGGACATTGATTTTGAGTTATAGCACAATATAAACATACATTTCTAAGTTCGTCCTCTTTTAGTTATCTATTTCAAAAACAGCTTTTTACCACCTGATCATTTAATATATACATCTTTATATATGAATAAATGGGAACTCCTAGTAATGGTTTTGAGGGAATCTGTTGAAAATAAAGCATTGGTGTCATTCATCAGTAGCTTCAAATCTCCCTGGTGGTGATTAAGCTTAATATCCTAATACAGCTCCCCAGGGGGCAAACATGTTTAGTCTAATTCTCAGCTTGTGATGGACAGTGGCACTGCCCGGTTTATGTTTGGTCAGCTTGCCTGTTTGGCAGGGTATAGTGAGGCTTTCATTAAATTGACTATTTCAGGCCAAACAGTTTATAATCCTTTGCTTGTGTATTTTTGTAAGTACTTTGCCCTAGAAACAGCTAATAAAGATATAAAAAGACGCGCTGGAAAGTACATTCAGTTTGGCTTTTTTCTTTGTGACATTTTCACGCTGAAAGCGCCATAGTGTGCAGGTCACAGGTGCAGTACTACAAAACCTCCAGCAGGGGGAAGAAAGAGCTCTGAGGCCTCACTGATTCCTGATGGTGAAAAAAAGCCTCAAAACTGCGGTCTCATTTCTCTGCCTAGACCCTACACACTTTGGCTTATCCATAATCAAAGGCCCTTCACTCTCCAGCCTGTAATCGTCAGCTCATCTGAATCAATCAATTGTGTCCATATACATCCCTGGTTTTAGTCACTCACCCGCCGACGTGACTTTCTCAATTAGGTTTTCACTTGCAATTATTTGATTCGGATTTGTTTGGCCACACAGGAAATGCACACACCCCAATGATGACAAGGTGCACACCCAGGGGCCTCTCCAAAGTATCATTAGAATTGTCAATGTACACTTTGTGCCCTAAATCATTTTGTACATAATGACACTTTTGGGTTGATTCTGCGACAACGTTTTCTGCAGCCTGATAATTTGTGTATCTATTTGCGTCGTCAGGGTTTGCCAGGTTTATGTGGGAGATTCCTATACTGCAACTGAGGGGGGACTGCCTAGTCATAGGGTTGTAATTAAGCATTCCGCGAGCACAAGGCGTGTTTGAGCATTTACAATTCTAAGAATTGGACGATCAAGTACAATTTTCCAAAGTGATGCTTTGCTGCAGTGTATAGTTATGGCGTTTAAGTTGAGTTGAGAGGCATTGTTTATGCATGCTCTTCTTCTTAAGTGAAATTGTGTTTTGAAAGAAAAAGAAGAAAAAAAAACCACCATCTTGACATTTTGGAGCTTACTTTAGAGACAGAATTGAAGATTCATGTGGCTAAGTGACAGCAAATGTATGATTAGACAAATCAATCAACACACATGTCAATAGCAATTAAACACCTGAACAGGTTGTGTTTGGCATACATATCTTTTTCTTGTGTAAAAAACATTTAGTTAAGTCAACGTTTGAGTTGGTTCCCGACTGCCCAAAATGTGTTTCTCTTGCCACCTTCCCTGGTATCAGGCAGCTATTCCTCCAGGCTATGTTTGTGTTTACAGCCCACAAGAGAGGCTAGACTCAGCTAACGTTAGTAACATGCAGCCAAATGACAGAGCTCTGGAGGGTGGAGTCTCTTCTTTTTTTTCGCCACCTCACATAATTCCAGCTCGTTTTTCTTTTTCTTTTCAGTGTATAAAAAACTGTCAAACCACACAGCCCCAAAATACAGTTTCCTTTGGTCCTATTTTTTTTTTTGACAAAGATTTGTTCATATCCAAAATACATCTTTGTTTGCACTGAGGCACGTGTTGGGAAAATACAGAGTTTGTTTACTCTGGCCATGCACTATATACCACAGCATATAGAGCCCATTATGGAATGACATGTGCTGAGCTTTTGCCATTTTCCTGAGAGGAAGAAGGAGCTTTAGAAGACATAGCTGTATCTTTAACTTCAGCCAACTCCATGGAAATCTGTAACAGAGCGACCATGATGGCATGGGCAGGTCTTAATGGGATGCTCTGCTAAAGCCATTACCCTCTCTCAGGGCCTCTGATGTGGTCAGTCCTTGCCCATTGTGATAACCGCTGTGGGGAGGACTCTCCACTTAGATATTAAAACAGAATGACATAGCTCTTATTTCATTTACTGTGTTGGGGCTCAGTAAAGCATGTCTGTTTGGTTGCCATGTACTGGGACAGGCAGGGGGATGGGGATGGGGGAGGCATACTGTAGGCTATAGTTTTGGGTCTGGATATTAACTATTTCATTATGTGTGCTGAAAACAGTGAGAGGGAGAGATGGGGGGGGGGGGTGGTTGTCTTGCGCAAATTCAGTGAGAGAAGTGATGACACAGCAGACCCATCCATATCGGTGTTCTTGAAGGTTCTTTTTTTTTGTGGGCCTCATAACCTCACAAGATTCATTATTCCCTATGAAGTCACTGACGTGGTGGGGAGGTGTGTGTGTGTGTGTGTGTGTGTGTGTGTGTGTGTGTGTGTGTGTGTGTGTGTGTGTGTGTGTTTGTGTGTGTGTGTGCATACTCTCACAACTCAGCTATAGACTTATCTGGTTTTCCTTCCTGGTGAGATTCAGACACCCAAGAGGACATACCCTAATTGTCAGTTGATTCACCCACAACTCGCACGTGAGGTGAAGCTAAAGATATCCCCTACAGATTGGGAAGCAAATTTGAGATTTTGATACATTCGACACACCACTAAGAGCCACTTTCAGACTTATGAATGGTAGGGTTGGCTGTGCCCCCTCGGTATGATTGTTGGAGAAATTACAGACTTTCACAAATGGCACTCCAAGAGTGGCGGCCGGAAGTAAACCATTCACAGCATGCACACAGGAAGCAGTGCTAGAGCTTCCCACATATCACAGCAATGGTGCTTGGGGCAGCCGTGGCCTACTGGTTAGCGCTTTGGACTTGTAACTGGAGGGTTGCCGGTTCAAACCCCGACCAGTAGGCACGGCTGAAGTGCCCTTGAGCAAGGCACCTAACCCCTCACTGCTCCCCGAGCGCCGCTGTTGTTGCAGGCAGCTCACTGCGCCGGGATTAGTGTGTGTTCACTTTGTGCTGAGTGTGTTTCACTAATTCACGGATTGGGATAAATGCAGAGACCAAATTTCCCTCCTGGGATCAAAAGAGTATATATACTTATACTACTTGTACACGGGTCATCTTGGCTCAAGTGTCGAAGAGGGCCAAACCATAGTTGTTTCTCTCTAGATGCATTTTGATTGCCTTTACTGTAATGCTCACATTTGCGTGATCCATGGGGCCTGAAATTGCTTTTTTAATTTGAATATGAATATAGTGCATCTAGTCCGTGATGCACTCAAGCACACTGCATGAACCTGTCTGTAGACTCCCTGCGGCACTCAAGGCAGTCTGCCCGCAGATCAAGGTGTCACAATTATAGAGAAGAGGTGTCGAGAGAAAGACTGAGCTACACCTCTATGAAATAGTGGCGCGTGTTTGACTGCACAAGGTGATGTGGTTCAACGCTGGTTCATGTGTGCCGTCAGTTCAATAATGTCACAGCTCAGGTCTGACACCTTAGGTGTGTCTACCTGCTTGACAGAACAGACATGGCTGTGCTTTTATATATTTTATTTTCATTTGTATATGGGTTTGATACATCTATCACAATGATGGAGAACTGCTGCATGCAGAGCTGCTGTTTTTTATTTTAATGTGTTTCTTTCCTTGTTTATTTGTGGTGGTACTACTACAAGTGACTGCTTTGGATGCAACAGAAAAAGTGTTTAATATCTCCATGTGTTGTGCATAGCAGCCATGCCTGAGAGGGTGATTCATTTTGACACTCTAGCTCACCTTGAGCAGATGGGTTTCCCTGCAGGATGACGCCACTGGTGGCTACTGTAGATCTCTGGCACACACACACACACACACACACACGCACACACAGGCCAGACGGGAGCTATGCGAGTGCAGGTGTTTGCGAGCCAATCAGGAGTCAGCTGCAGTAAAGGAACGTAACACATGTATGTACACATGTCACATGCTCTGTGGGATTGCATGGGGGTCCTATGACATGACAGATAATGCTATGCCAGATGCAGCGTGCTGTTCCTAGTCCCCCACATAGGGCCCCACACACACACACACACACACACACACACACACACACACACACACACACACACACGGAGCTATGCCAGATGCAGCATGCTGTTCCCTGTCCCCCACGTAGGGCCCCACACACACACACACACACACACACACACACACACACACACACAGAGACACACACACACACACACACACACATACACACAGAGACACACACACACACACACACACACAGAGACACACACACACACACTCAACACAGTCCTCTGGCAGTCATCATGGGCTGAAAAGATGTCAATTGTTGGGAAATGTTATTGTGGGCAAATTGGTAGGTATAATGTTCACGACATTCAAGGCCTTGAAATCTCCAGGCTTTATTTGTCCAGCAGGACATTTTAATGAGTTGGTTCAGAGGCATAGCAGTCTGATGCCCAGTTCAGGTATTGCGCAACACCGCAGGGGAAACATTTTTTTGCAGCGTGCGGCGTAGGAGGAACATTTTTCACCAGCAGCAATTTGCTATCTCAGGTCTCGGTACAAACCACTGACAGCACGCTCTGCTCTTCAAAACTCTGGCCTTGCTCCTCGTCTCACCATAAAACATTGAAATTGGCCGTTCTCCGTCTGTTAAGTTCCGAGTGCCGTCTAGTGAAATACTGTTCTCTTCCTCTTAGTGGTAGACACACTTGTCAAAAGGGTCTACTCTAGGCGCGAAGGAATTGTTTCTGTGGCTTTGTGTCGTGCTCATAGTGTTGGCGGCCTTGCTTTGTTGTGACTTAATGATGATTGCTAGTATAAATAGATAAAAACCATACATTCGAACATCAAATATCATATTCTAGTTCCAGACGCAGACTTGGTGTAGTTAAGAGGTTTGTCTGTGTGTGTGTCTGTGTGTGTGTGTGTGTGTCTGGTGAAAGTAATTCGGTGTGTAAATCATCTGTCATCCTTCAGGAGCCCTGTGTGGGGGATGGGGAACAGCATGCTGCATCTGGCATACCTCCATGTGTGTGTGTGTGTGTGTGTGTGTGTGTGTGTCTCTGTGTGTGTGTGTGGGGCCCTATGTGGGGGACTAGGAACAGCACGCTGCATCTGGCATAGCATTATCTGTCATGTCATAGGACCCCCATGCAATCCCACAGAGCGTGTGACATGTGTACATACATGTGTTACGTTCCTTTACTGCAGCTGACTCCTGATTGGCTGGCAAACAATCAGCTGACGCCTGCACTCGCATGGCTCCCGTCTGGCCTATTAAGAGTTTTATGGGTTCCCGTTCAAACAGCGAGATCATCTCTTCACACGCACTTAATCATAAAGAAAAATGCCCGTCTCAAGAAAGTTCATCTGTCAGGCTCTCTGTTGGGGAGAAAGCTGTAACAATTAACTTGTGTCTTTGGTTATTTTCACTGCCATTGCAACTTGTCTCCTTGCTTGTCTTTTTGTGTTTTCTTTAATGTCCATCATTCAAAGGCAGCTCTAAAGATGACTGCTTCGCCCGCGCTTATTGTGGTATCAATTAAAGGAATCAAAGTTAAATAAAGCAACCCTAATAGTCTTCTCAGGGCATAAGTGTTGGTGGTGAAATCCTGTATTTAAAGATAATGACTAATCTTAGATTGCATACCAGCGTAAATTACAGGTCTACACTGGCTCCCTGTCTGCCTGGGATCAAGTGTGTCCCGTTTGCACAATCGCACGCCGAGGTGAGTTGTGAGCGTGACGAGAGCGTAGACGTGTGAACGCTCGTGAGGGCACCTAGGGTGGTCCTGGAGCGGTTTGAATGGCCGCGAGTCTGGGCCAGCTGTGTGTCTCTGCACCTGCAACCAGAATGTTGGACACACAGAGACGTGTAACTAAACTATCATTTATTTCCTTCGCTATTATTACGGAGCTTATTGAGCACGGGGTAAGGGTAAGGTCACCACCAGCACACAGCACGTGAATGGGAATGTTTAGATGAGCTTTTAAACTGATTAAATTAACTTTCAGGAGATGGCCCTTGAGTAGAGGAAAGTCTAAGCCATGGGAATCACTCTTAATTCACCATGAAAGCAAAGCAAACCCAAAATAAATCGTGACAAATATGGCTGTAATTATAGGCCATTTTGAAATAGGGTGTGCAGAATCAACATAGTCAGCTTCAAGATGTGTTTGCCTTTGGGTTTTAGTTTGACCAAATGCTCTATGTTGGTCCCAGTGTTGTCTACAAGACTGAGTGCTTGTACCTCATGTTGCGTGAGATGCACATATTCTTTATTATAGTATATAATAGTAATAATTCCTTTGATTTTGAGATGTTACAGATTTTCTACTTGTCACTGATCCAAAATATCAGGACCACTTGTCACTGATCCAAAATATCAGGAAAGCTTCCAGCGCATTAATAAAATCAGTAATGTTGGATGCTTTGTTGCAGGCTTCATTTGTGTGGGCAGCCTATCTGGATAGGTAGGACGTACTGGATTAATAACTTAGCGACTGAATCGTGCTTGTGAGGCAGTTTCACAATCTCAGCAATGGCACTGTTCTACACATACAGTAGTTTCCTTTTGCCTGTCACTGGGTAGGTGCTGTAGCTCTGGGTATACTGTATACACACAAAATGAAGACGAGTGTCTTCTCTTCGCTAAACAATGACCACTGTGGGACCTTTCAGGACAAGAAGACAGCTGAGGTTTGGTTGAGCAAACGGACCCCTTGTGGAAAGCCCCCCCCCCCCCCCCCCCCCCCTGTGGTCCTGCAATAACCCCTGGGGACCAGGAGCCTCGAGTCATCTCTGTAATTTTAGTTTGTGCAAAAGCAGCTCTTAGCTCCCACAGCCGTAGTCCTGTTAACCAGGCACATCCACATGTAAGACTTTCCCTTCTCTCCAAGGTCATAATTATGACGTCACATCCGTGGTTTTCCTCAATAGCTTCATGTATACAATCATGATTACCGTGAAACTCAGCTACCTTCTATATTTGCCGCCAGCCTTTCCATTCACGTTAAAGAAAAGCTCTGCCACCCTTTCCGTCAATCAAGGGATTGTATTTGAGTGTTCTCAAATGCAGGTTCTTTAAGGTTCTTAACGCGTTCTTTAGAAGACCTTAAGGTTCTTCTCTGAAGCTTTGTTCAGGCACAAAGAACCCCTTTGTTTGTGCAGGAGCATATTTACCAAAAATCCTTCTTAAAAAGTTCTAGAACGGAAGAGAGTGCCTCCAAGAAAACAGAGAAAACCTGAAGAACTGACTTTTTTACTTTCTAAACATATTTTTTTTTTCAAGTCAAGTCGCCTTTATTGTCAATTTCTTTACATGCACTGGTCATACAAAGAATTGAAATTTCGTTTCTTACTTTCCCATGCAGACATAGACATGCTTTAAATACAGACATAGACATACTTTAGACATAGACTTAGACATAGACAATAAAAAAAATATATATATATACAGACATACCACATACAGACATTAAAGTGCGAGACTGAAATATAGCTAACATATATCAAAATATAGAAATATAGAACGTATATCAAAAAAATAGAGGTAGTTGTGTTGTATATTTACATAGTCCTAGCGTAACCTTCTGACAGAGTAGTAGTAGCAGCAGCATTGTGGCAGAGTGATAAATAACATTGATAACATTTACATGAAGTTTAAACTTGTGCTTGTGTGTACTGTATATTTACATTGATATGCAGTCATTTCAAGTATATCAGGCTTGATATGAAGCAGCAACACGTTAGGCTGCGCAGTCACAGTGCAGTTCCACAGGGCGGACCTGGGGGGTGTTGGGGGGGGGGGGGGGGGGGGGTTAGGGTAGACAGGATCCTAGGTTCCTAGGTTCCTGGCTGGCTGGTGGGTGGGGGGGCTGTCATTGATGGGAGAGTGGGTAGAGTGTTCAGCATCCTGATTGCTTGGTGGATGAAGCTACTTGCAAGTCTGGTGGTGCGGGAGCGGAGGCTCCTGTACCTCTTTCCAGAGGGCAGGAGGCTGAACAGATATAAGGCCGGGGTCATCGCTTTCTGGAGCTGAAACAACTGCAACGAAGCAGAAGCTCTCGCCCAAGAGAGCTATTTCCCAAACGTTCATGTTCTGTTTGGAAGACATCTCAGGTATTTGCCCTTCTGCACATGGGCCTGACATACAGGGCCTTCTGGTCTATTGGCCAAGAGAGAGAGAAGACGGCTCCCACTGGATCCCAGGATGTGACTCTGAGGAGTTTACCTTTGCCTGGTTATATTTAAATCCCAGGATGTGACTCTGAGGAGTTTACCTTTGCCTGGTTATATTTAAATCCCAGGATGTGACTCTGAGGAGTTTACCTTTGCCTGGTTATTTTTCGGATCCCAGGATGTGACTCTGAGGAGTTTACCTTTGCCTGGTTATATTTAAATCCCAGGATGTGACTCTGAGGAGTTTACCTTTGCCTGGTTATATTTGGATCGGATTCAACAGTGCGATCCACGTCTGGTCAGACGGCCGCGTACCTTCGGCATTCCGTAATCCCACTGCAGTAAATGAGGGGAAGACGTAGATTTGTAGCGATTCCATGGAAAATAACTCTAATATGGTCAGGATTTAACCCTGTTTATGTGAGCTTTTCCCCATTTTAATCAGCCTGTCAATCTTAGTCTTCAAACATCAGAGTAGAACTGAACTGTTGAGCCTATAGGCTGCACCATTTTTGTTGCGTAAAATTGAGTTTTGGTGATTCTAATGAACACTGACCACATATGTATTAGCAAATACTAGGGTTTCATTTCAGGTTAGCAGCAGTTAGGCTCCATGCTGCTGTGCAGCGCATCACCTGTCTCTGAGCTTTGTACTTTCAAAAGTTCCTGAGTTGCAGATTTGTATCACTTTCATACCCCATTTACAGTTTCCCATCACGTGGCACATTCAGCCCAAATTAGTGTAATTATACTCGAGTCGCGCCTGGAAACTCTCTAACTTCTATACATTACGCCCCAACTCCAGGCTCTCCACGTCGCCGCTGAAACACCCCTCTAAATTAAAGGACTGACAAGTGCCAGAGCCTGACATTACGAGCCGTGTGTGTGTGTGTGTGTGTGTGTGTGTGTGTGTGTGTGTGTGTGTGTGTGTGTGTGTGTGTGTGTGTGTGAGCTTTTTTGGAAGCGAGTCCACCCAGGCTCCTCAGCCTATCTCACGGTGAGATCTATGGGCTTGGAGAGCCGCCTGATGCTGCTCTCTACCCACTCCTAATGAGAAGGGGCCTGGAACACACACACACACACACACACACGCACACACACACACACACACACACACACACACACACGCACACACGGCTATCACTCTTCATGCTGTGGGGAAGCTGACGGGTAGATGAGGGTGTAAAACAGCGGGGGAGGATAGAGGAGTCTGCTTTCACACGGGTAGACAGGGTCTTTTCAGGGTCTTTTTTATTTTTATACACTTGTTTAGCAGAAGCAGATTATATTCCCCCTTTTTTAAAAAAAGAAAAGAAAAACAGTAAATTACCTGCGGGCTCAAATGGAGAGCCGTGAAGGACTCTTAATCTCTTAAGGGTGCACTGTTAAGCTCATACCAGGTCTATTTTTATAGTGAATTACTGAATGCATAACCCAACCACTGTTTCCATGGAACTGCAGTTAAACAAAGCTTCTTGGGTTTTAAAGTGATTAGGATCTGTGTGTGGAGGACTCTTTATGGCTCGACGCGTGTGACAGAACAATGGAAAGCAAATGCTCTGTTTGTACAACTGTTTGAGGAGCCACTAGTGTCCCACCCTGGGCCTCTTCTCAGAGAACATCTTAATGACACATGCTGCTGTCTCCCAAGGCGACTTCAGGTCAGGCATGTTGACTTTCAGCCCCAGCAACCCCAACATGAAAAACATGCAAGATGCATTATGGGGGCACTATAAATCACACAAGTAGAAACGTTTGATGTATAACTGTCTTGGACTCATATATTGATATACTATATGTTAGATACAATGCTAGTAAATTTCCGGCTTCCACCGTTGTGTCCTTGAGCAAGGCACTTAACTCTGAGTTGTTCCAGGGACAATTGGGGCAGCCGTGGCCTACTGGTTAGCGCTTCGGACTTGTAACCGGAGGGTTGCTAGTTCGAACACCGACACCAGTAGGAACGGCTGAAGTCCACCTAACCCTTCACTGCTCCCCGAGCGCCGCTGTAGCAGGCAGCTCACTGCGTCGGGATTAGTATGTGCTTCACCTCATTGTGTGTTCACTGTGTGCTGTGTTTCATTAATTTCACGGATTGGGATAAATGCAGAGACCAAATTTCACTCATGGCATCAAAAGAGTATATATACTTATACTTACTATAATGGCCCTTGTAATATAATGGACATACAGTATGTACGTGCCTTTGGATAAAAGCATCTGACAAATGAACACATGTAAATGTAAATGTAAGATACTCCTCCTCAATATTGCAAATGTTTTGACTGTTCCTTTTCTTTTCTTTTTAATGTCAAATGTATAGGCAAATGTGTACGCTTTGCAGAATATGATATGCTTCTTGGTATGATATGATTTTGTGGAGGTGAAGGGCAGACAGAGAAAATCAAAGATGTAAAGGAGTGAAAGATGAACTGGATGTGCACATTTCTACTGATCCTCTACTGGCTCTGCAGATCAGCTTTATAAAAGATGAATGAGGACGAGTGCTTTTCATGCAGCACATTTCTACTGATCCTCTACTGGCTCTGCAGATCAGCTTTATAAAAGATGAACGATGATGACGAGTGCTTTTCTTCTCCTTCTCTTCTTTCTGAAATAAACACCAGGCCGCCAAAGTCTTACTTTTCATTATGCGCAGATCTGTTCATAGTCGTTCCCTCTCTGTGATTTTATGATCTCATCAGACGTTTTTATACACTGCCATCTGATCCCTTTGGCCCAACACGCTTCCAAAGCAGAGAGGCGGAAGCCAGCCCGAGCGCTTTGCCAGCAGCTGAACTGGCAGTGTTTTCCAGAGTAAGTACACACTGCATCTGCTAAAACCAGTTCCCATTCACACTACCTTTATATTTGTGGTGAGCGAACCACTCCAGATTCTGCTTAGTCACTGTACAGTAAGCTGTCCTTACTGGCAAACGGCAGGTGAAAGATTGAGCAGCAGGGGTTGCCAGATGCCACAGACATCGTATAGAACCGGGCAGGCCGGGCAAATTACAGCATTGTATTTCATTGATGCCTTGAATACATTTGGACTTTATGACATTGCAGGAATGACTTTGGACTGACTTCTCCTTAGACCATTCTCCATAATTACCTGACAGAAGGATAAATGTATACATGTATGGAAGGTGATTCGAAATGCCAGACAATGTGGAGTCACTTTAACAATTAAAGTTCTTAACAGTCATATTTAAAGGGAAACTTGGCAGGATTTCCCCCTCTGCTGGAGAAATTGTGCATTATGCTATTTCAAACTGTGGGAAAAGGTAACGATAAAGCACATTTGTTTACAAGCTAGCGAACGGTAAGCATAAGTTTGGCAGAACAATGTGGATGTTACAAGGTAAGAAACACGATTTAAAACGAGTTTCTTGTTTCTCACTTCTCTTTCCGGGACGGTAAGTCTCAATGTTGCAAGGTTGGTTTTTCGCCTGGGGACGCTAAGCGCAGCGGGGAAAGTCACCATTTTCACCGGAACAGGTCATTTAACCATCCGAATGATTTCTAAACGGGTTTATTACGTTGAAATAGTTGCCAAGTTCCCCTTTAAGTTAAGCGAATGAATGTACATTTGCGGGACATTTATTTAGGTGCATTTGATCTGTGTGTGTTGTTAGGCTGATTTAAGATTCCACCTATCCTAGTTTTCCCTTGAATGCTTTGTCTGTCCTGGAAAGTAATAAACTATTGGCCGTGGTGTTTTTCCACCTGTTTCACACCACATTTTCACTGCTTTGTAATCTTATTTCAGGCAGCTGTTTGTGGTCAGTGGCAGCTTCTCTGCTGGCTGTGGACTTGACCTTACTCGGCAGTTGAACTCCCGGTGTGAACATTCCCACCATTCAGTCACAGACCGATCACTAGGCTGTGTTTGTTTGTGTTTGCACAAATATTTGTTGTATTTGTAAGGGGTTCAAACCACTGTGACTCCATGAAGGCATTCCCGCTTCAAAACTTTCCACAGTCAATGCAGATCGTCCTTTCTGTACTTTTTGTGCCCACGCTACTGTTATCCTTTTCAAAGATCTTCTGAAAGATAGCCTGGCATAGCTTAGTAACAGCATTAACCCATTGTGCTGGAGATCAAGGCCGCTAATCACCCATCAGTGTGCAAAATACATGCATTCCACACACTTAATACAGCTCATTTGCACAAGCATTTCCTATATGCAATGCATGAATTTAAAAGATACCATCTTGACTACCATCTTGTGCAGTGTATTTTAGGGCCTTGGAATCATTACATTCAGTTTAGTTTCATTTACAACACTCAGCCCTCTTTTCAGTGGCAAACGGGTAAATATCTCATTATCTTGAAAAACATTTAACAATTATTACCAGTATGTAAATGTAAAAAAAAAATTAAAAAAAGAACCTTCCTGCTGACAGTGCTAAAGTTCTTAAGTGACTGGTGGGGTTGGAGAGGGCCGTCCAGGCTGTTTATAGCTTTGGCATGGGCCAAATGTTTAGTTTGAGAGTTTGCATGAGTCAGCACGCAGCACCCAAATTCTGGAGCTCTTCCCAGAAATCTGACGGAGTCCATGGGAGGGACAGTGGTTAGAGTGGACTCCGGGGCAGCCAGGCGTTCATCGCCTCGAGTTCAGGACCCAGCTACGCAACCACACCTTGGTCGGATCTCTGGAAGCCCCGCTTATTCGCTTTTGTCAGCGTGCCTGTAGAAACTCTCAAAATCATTTCCCTGCATAACAGCTCTTAGCCATCATTACGGGCCCGAAAAAGAAGGCGAACAAGGCAAAGAATGGCCAGACTGTGGAAACGCTGGAAGTTCTTGCCTTTTGAAATCCCAAAGGGCATTAGCAACTAAAAAGATGGAGAAGGGGGTAAAGTTTAGTGTCAGGACACAGATGTGTGCACAAACCAAGCCCACTTGCTGCTTCCTGCCTGCTGTGCAGATTGCTGGATTGATAAGACAGAATGACTTACAATCAAAATCCTGATATACACGAGCAGCCACACAGAAATTATCAGAGGAAAATATTGTTGTTTTGATATGTATTATCCATTGGGTTGATACTGACCAAAACAGCTGTAAACATGTCATCAGTAACAACCTGTAAATATACGGTATATGCGGTGTATATCACACATGGAGTTCATCTGGGTACATCTGGAGGGTTTTGTGGGAGTTTTTGCAGCGAGGATCACATATGAAAATGTGTCCGTAAATCCACATCTCAGGCAGTAATCTTCCAAGAAACAAGCGAGGAAAACAGGGCAGCCTGTGTTTAGACAGCCCGACCACTGCCTGCTCAGACAATGCAAATATGGTGGTGTGGGGTCGCCCGTGATGTGCGCCTCTCCGCCTGTCTCTGCCGCTGTTCCTGCCTGCCTGTCTGCCCGCCTGCCCTGACCCGATGTGGCACTGTTCCGCGTAGCCCGCGTCTGGGAGTCCGGGCCTAGGGTTGGAGCCTGTGGCAACGGCCACTTTGCCTGGCGTCTCCAGTGGTCCGCTCCGAGCACCCCCCCCCCCCCCCCCATGGCTGCCGTGGCGGCTCTCCAAACCGACGGTGAAGAAAGCTGTGGCAATGACAGCGTTGTTGTAGCAAAGCAGGGGGGGAGGGGTGTGTGTGTAGAAAATAGATGTGTTTTGATCATCCCTCAAAGCTATATATTCCCACACTTCCCCTGCCTCCACGGCTATAGCATTAGGTCCTTTAGGGAAACTAGAAATTAAAGAAGGTTCTATCTTTTCGGGTTTTTCTGGTACCTTAACATTATTGCTGCCATGGGTTGCAAATTAAGATTCGCCTTGTCTCTCCCTGACCACTGCGCCACTCAAAAATACGTCACGAGGGAGACGACACAGTAATTTGTGGCAAGTTTTCTAAAAATGACTGGCATACACTTCATGTCACACACTTTTCCCATGCAAGTTTTTTTTGTATTTATTGAGGTACCTGGCTTCGCCATTTCGGCATGATGACCCGTCTCTGGCATTTACTAGGTGCAGTAAAGTAAAAATAAGGACAGGGAGCTGGAGCATCTTGAGTTGATATTGACGTGGACGATAATTACTGTGGACATGCATCTGTGGACTCTTCAGGCCTTTAGTCTCACTTGGCATTGTGGAGAGACAGACTGCACTTTGCTTGTCCTGGAATACAACTCCGATGACAAGCTCTTACCTTCAGGCACATGCCAAGCTCCATCTGAAGTGAATTTACTGTTTTACATAAGTGTTTTTAAGTAAACAGTTGCAATTTGCTGGATTGGGCTTGCTTTTAAATTTAGACAGAGAGGTCCAGAAGAGAATGTTCATGTTGTGCTTTTCGGCCGGCCTCTGTCTGTGGCCATAGATATTTATAAAGGCAGCCATGTCTGGTTTTCTTCCATAATTTGTTCTGTAACTGTCGATTTTTTTGCATACCGCTCTGTTTCTTCGAGTGTGAAATGACCATCTGTGTGGGAGCTCTTTAAAGATCCAGGCTCCAGGCCAGCGCCCACCCAGTTAGGCCATGTGATTAGCTGCCCAACCTACAGTACACTCTTGGGAGTGTCAGAACAAGTGACCATACTTTAGTGTTGGGGCTTTTGCTTTTATTTGTGATAGGACAACAGTGTACAGGAAGTGATGTTGAAGAGAGATGGGAGAAGGCCCAGGAAACAACTGCAGATAGGATTTGGACTCTGGTCCATGGGCACATAGAGCCGAACATCTGGGCATGGTTGCTTTGTTCCAGAGCATCCTCCAACAACTGACAGGGTCACCACTGGAAAGTGCACTAAGTTTTACTTACTTGGTAAACCACATACCAGAAAGAAATTAACCCAGGGAAATGGGTTCAGTTAAGGTTTTTTTAAAATCAACTTTATTCACTTAAATGTCCCTTGCAATGGTAAAAACAAAATGATTAATGGTCAGCAATGAGAACTCAAAGTCCAGTTGGGTTTTACGGACTGAAACCCAGCCAGCAGCGGATGGATTAGGATCTACTGGAGCCACCAAACGAGAGAAAAACACAAGGTGCACGCATCCCACGCGCAGCCATCCATATGTTTACAAACTCCCTCGCACACACACACACACACACACACACACACCATCGCATGAGCAGCTTTTAGTCCAGACTTGTAATTCCAGATAGACTCCTCCTTTTGAAAAAGTCCAGTGGACAGACATCACAGGGAACAGATACGTTTGTGTGTACGGTCAGCATTAAGTCAAAAGAGCATAAATTCATAAATCTGGACCTTTTCTCTTCTCCGCCTGACACACCACTGTGTGTTTATGTTTCCTTGGAACAAACATCCATGTATTGCTATATTTGTTTACATATTATTACTTTTTTCGAACACTATCATTTGAATTTAATGGCATATGAATTTATGTGTGACAAGACTGGGTTGTTTGTGGAATTAATGAATATATACACGGCAGTGAAAACTTTTAAGGGCTTGGAAGACAGTCGTGCCGGAGAGCAGGGCGTCCTTGGGCCGACTGGCCTGAGCTCCTGAGGTCAACATGTGAAAAACAAGCCTCTGATTGGTCAGACTCTGGCCCATGCGGTCGCCCACTAGAACAATATATCTCATTCATAGGAAGTGGGTTTTGACATGCTATGGTCTATGGAATATATATCGCCGTTTAAAAGTGCCCAAGCTCCACTTCTGTGGTATTGCTGAGTGTATTTTAATGCAAGGAGAGTATTGACTGGGCCATATAGTGTGCTGGGATGTACGCTCTGGGCCAGCCACAGGGCAAATTAAGACTGCGAGGGGCTGAAAAGGATTTGGTCTTCCGTTTATTTTCAGCCACCTGATGGAGACAGGCACATGACTTGCACGGGTAACCTGTGAGTGTGTGTGCACGCGTGTGTGTGTGTGTGAGAGAGAGTGAGTGGGTATGTGTGTGTTTGTGCGCGTGTGTGTTCGTGTGTGTGTGTGTGTGTGTGTGTGTGTGTGTGTGTGTGCGCGCGCGTGTGTGCGTGTGTGTGTGCGTGTGTGTGTGTGTGTGTGTGTGTGTGTGTGTGTGTGTGTGTGTGTGTAAAATAACCAGGATTTTCCTGTCAGACTAGACTGTGGCATAGCTGGGTGAAAAAACTCTCCATGAGTATGTCCTCTGGGAGTCTGAGTGGTGCATCTGTCGGACCGCAGGCAGCAGTCTTGGATCGGGTCCAGAATCCAGTTCAGGTGCCCTGGAGTGACAGCCAAATATGGCGCCGGGCCGTGGGCCTGATGCCCTTAGCCCCTAGCACACAGCCACACACTCTCTCACACACACACACACACATATCCACTCCCTTTCACTCTCTCACACACACAAAGCCACTCACTCTGTCTTACACACACATACCCACTCACTCTCTTTCACACACACACACACACATACCCACTCTCTCTTTCTCACACACACAGCCACTCAATCTCACACACACACACACACCCACTCACTCTCTCTCTCACACACACACAGCCACTCAATCTCACACACACACAGCCACTCAATCTCTCTCTCTCACACACACACACACATCTTCAGAGCTGCCAAGTTGGCCATAAAGTCGCTAATTAAAACGAAGCGGTGTGTTTGGTCCCCTGCAAAGCCTCTCTTCTTCTCACTCGTGTGCCGCTGGTGAGTGCGGGCTGAGCGCCGGAGCTGCACTGTTATTGGCTCCGAACGAGCCGGACGAGACGTGCGGGGGGGCCATGCCCTGGGCGCCCCCTTGTGCTGACGTCAGCCCAGCGGCCACTAAAAGAACTTACGAGCGGACCGTTAAGAGGCCACTGCGGAAAAAGAGACAAGAGCACGCAAAGTTTGTACCCATGTACAATACACACAGTTCAAGAGCTCATTGCACAGTGTGTACCCATGTAGACTATTCACACAGTTCAAGAGCTCATTGCACAGTGTGTACCCATGTAGACTATTCACACAGTTCAAGAGCTCATTGCACAGTGCGTACCCATGTACAATACACACAATTCAAGAGCTCATTGCCTTGTGCCATGTATCATTTCACAGATAGTTTCCATATTGTTACTCTAATTATGCAGCCATTTACAGAAAGATTGAAGATGAGAGTGGGCATTTGGAGCGATATCCCCACCCCCTCACTTGCACCCCCAGAGTAAGTAGTGAGCACGGAGTTGCAGCAGTAAAATAAATATCGCTGCTTGGGGGACGTGGTCGACCTGAGTTCAATTGCTGACTAGTGTTTTTAAGTCGCTAAAAGCCTGGCCTGTGGACTGAAGTCTGATAGAGATATATAGACCTTTGGAGTCTAATAGATGTAGGCCTTTGGAGTCAGATAGAGATGTAGGCCTTTGGAGTCTGATAGACATGTAGGCCTTTGGAGTCTGATAGACATGTAGGCCTTTGGAGACTGACAGAGATGTAGGTCTTTGGAGACTGACATAGATGTAGGCTTTTGGAGTAGGGTCAGCTTTGTGCCCTTCAGCCTTTGTTTAGGACCCATGCCTTTGCGAGACGTTATGATGTTGTTATGACGGTGCCAGGGGCACCTTTGCCACCCGTGGTGCAGTGGAGGTGGACGAGCTCGCCCGTTGGCATGAAGACAAACTCGGGTCGTGCGAGTAGACGCTGGCAGACCTGGCACCTGGTGCCACGTTCCAGTTTGATCATCCTGTTTGCAGCCTCAGTCTGAGGAGAGACAGAGAGGGGACAGAGTCATCAGTGGTGTTTTGCCTTCAGCATCAGAAGTGTCAGTGGACCCACAGAGTCAAGTCTCAACAGCTAATCCAAACACAGACTTTTCTGTGTGCACCAACAGTGAAACACAACAACAAAAATGCCTCCTGTCTGGAAACTTGAAGGATAGAAAAAGGTACAACAACACCTCACCTTGTGGACTTGTGTGGTTTTAAAAAAAGGTACAACACCGCACCTTGTGGACTTGTGTGGTTTTACCGACAGTTTAAGAACTGTATCCACTACTCTGACACTTTCTTAATTGGGCTTGTGTACCGTGGTGGTAAACTGCTGTACTGTACATCTTAGGCGGTCAGTTTGTTAGATGTGCCCTTGTGTGGTCTGGTGACAGGTGAACAGAGGTTGAAAATAGCAGACCAGATCCACATACACACATGGTTTGTGATTTTAGTTCCAGAGTTGTGAAGCCATATGTTAAATATACTTAAAGTTCATTAGCACTTTAAAGGTGAATGGTTCTGTGGTGATGTTTCTTTACACAAACTACAGTAGTTACTGAAAAAAAGGGAACAAATTGTGAAACTGCAAATGTGATGAATGGTCTTTGATAAAGAACGAGGTTTCTAAAGGTTTCTAGGTAGAAAACACACAGGATCTTTTAACTAGTAGGATTTTCCCCCCTATGTTCTATTCTAGATAGAAAGATAGATAGAAACTTTATTGATCCCCATTGGGAAATTCTAGCTCTATTGAAGTCGGAACCTTTCCATTCTTCATGCCTTGTCCACACAAACCTGGGTATTTATGAGCACATAGCTTTTCCAATGTGTTTTGGCCTTTCATCTCTTCCGGCCTAATGTCACTCACTGTCTGTTTGATTGATATGTTCTTGACAGCCTTCCATGGCTGTTTTTGCATATTCGTTCATGTGGACAAGACCTCATTCCCTTTGCTTCTGCTTTGCTTAATTCAACAAATCGTCAAAGCGGTACACAAATCACACAGTGTAGATGCTGCTGGACCCAAGACCTTGACTGTAGCTCTCTTTCAATACAATTTCAAGATGAGATTCCCAAAATAGTCACGTCTTGAACTGTATTGTCTTCTTTAAACTTCTTCAGTCTGCAGCGAAGCATAAAACTCAAAACGTCACTGTTTTGGGAATCTCATTTGAATTGCATTTGAAAAGAGAGCTACAGCGTGCTTTCCTAGCTCTGCTCACCCGTGTGGATGTGACCCTGCACTGCTCTGCTCACCCGTGTGGACGTGACCCTGCACTGCTCTGCTCACCCGTGTGGACGTGACCCTGCTCTGCTCACCCGTGTGGATGTGACCCTGCGCTGCTCTGCGGTGGTCAGAGTCGCCTCCACCTGCCTCATCCTCCTCTGGTGGAACGCGCTCCTTAGCGCCTCCTGGAGGAAGCTCCCCACCATCTGCACGGACCAGGCCGCTGGCAGCGCCTGCAGCACGGCGGCCGCGTCAAACGCCCTGGCGTGACGGTTCAGCAGGTCTGCTGCAGCGCCCTCTGCTGCCGTGGAGTCCAGGTAGATCTGCAGCAGCGAGAGGAAAAGCCTCTGCCTGAAGTCCCGCTCGCGGCCAGCAGAGGTCCTCCAACAGTAGTCCACGGCTGCCTGCTTGTCCTTCTCCTCATGGACTAAGATCTGCAGGGCCTTCTTATGCTCCCCAGTCTTCCCAAGCAAGATCGCTTTCTCCGTGTGTAAATTTGTGGATGCAATTTTATCTGCCATACAGATGCAGGATATGTGTTAGTGATGATGGCTATGATGATGTCAACAACATAGACAAATGACAGTCAACATGTACACAGAGATCTAGGCTCTCAAGGATGTTTAGCAAATCAACAATTAAATATTGTTTCTGTTTTATGGTGTACCTATTTTTCCCATCAATTTGTTTTGGAGTGGAAGCAAAGAGCATTTGTGGTTGGTGAAGGCTGCTTTTAAGGTGTGATCACAGATTTCACTCCAGGGGGATATTCATTGACAGATTGAACACCATCTGCCATTAACCGGTTTGGAGATGATCATCATAATATGAAACAGGATGTCCAGACGCACACACACACAACACACACACACACACACACACACACACACACACACACACACACACACATACACACACACAGTCTCAGTCTTCTTTCACATGCATGCACACGCACACACACACACACACACACACACACACACACACACACAAATACACACACACAGTCTCAGTCTTCTTTCACATACATGCACACGCACACACACACACACACACACACACACACAGTCTGCCATCCATGACATCCATGCCCAGAAATGTTCCATACTGACCAGGCCAGACACACAAACACAGTCTGGTGCATCTATAATTCACCCAGTTTTTAGCTGAGAAAGCAACACAAAAGAGCAATAAATAAAACATAGGTGTCCTTTAAATGTCAACGCTCTGTCACCTTGGATGACCACACTGGATTACCAAAGTGTGTGTTCATCACGTCAGGATTCAGTGACCGTTAAGAGCGTCGTCATCACAGCGAGTCGACTGCCACAGAAGCTGCTGCAGGGTGGACCTAAAACCCTAATCCTAACCTAATCCTAACCCACCTAAAACAACCTGGATGGGTTATGAGAACTGTGCGCTAATCATAACGAAACCCACTGACCGTGCCTAGCGGCTGGGTTGTGAGAACTGTGCGCTAATCATAACAAAACCCACTGACCGTGCCTAGCAGCTGCATCCCTCTGGGCCAGCTGCTACAGCAGATGCTTCTGGACCGACCCAGACCCCAACCCCAACCCCAATCCACCCAGGACCGACCCAGACCCCAACCCCAACCCCAACCCACCCAGGACCGACCCAGACCCCAAACCCAACCCCAACCCCCCAGGACGACCGTGAGTGAATTAGGATTCTAGTGTGTTGACCATCACTGGAGTCACTGACCGTGCACAGCGACCGTGTCACAGTGAGCAGATAGCCACAGGAGCTGCTGCAGCTTGCGTCTGATGTCTTCGCCGGCCGATGCGTCCGCCTCTCCGGGGCTGCGCTGGAGAATCCGGGCGATGTACGCCAGCGCCAGGAGGGTGTGATGGCTCTCCTCCTGCCAAGAGACCATTTCATCAGAGCCCGTCGAGTTTGCCCCCTTCCCTCTAAATACCCCGCTAAATCTCATCAAGGCCTGGTAGTATTAAAGCATTACGGCATTAAGCGTGCTTTAGTACCGACCTTGCTTTTTAATACTCCAACCAAATATTCCAGATACATCAGTGAAGACACGGGATACTTTTGTAAAAAAGGGATGACCTCGTCCGCGTGACAGGATGGGATGGGTCTTTCAGTGTCCTGCATGAAGATTTGGACTCCTGCCTTCACGTGAAAATGACACACACAAAATCACTGGTCACTCTCAGAATAGGCTGCTAATGCATGTAAAACCACTGGCTAACCCTTTACTTCAACACTCGTTCATTTAACACTGCCACTTTTGTTGATGTTCTTGCTGTTGCAGCATAATATACTGTATCATGATGACAATTGTCATTATGGTGCCATTACATACACACACACACACACACACACACAGTCATGCACACACAGTCACGCACATACAAGCATACACAAAGTTGCAAGAGTAAGGGGTGGAGTAGGAGATGGACACAAACTGACCAGCGGGAGAGGATGTACAGGACTGATCTAGTTTCTGTTCTTGTTTGTTCAGTGTTCACTTGTTCGTATTTTCTTTCTTTTGTGCCTGAGTTGCCCTCTGAGCTCCTGTGTTAGTCCTGTGGATCCATCTCAGCTCTCAGCACACTGTTTCGCTGTACAATTCTGCCCTCTACCCTCTGCAGATGTGCAGGGCAGGAGAAACGTGTGTGTGTGTGTGTGTGTGTGTGTGAATACCTCTTGATCTCTCTGCACGGCCCAATCCGCAAAGCTCCAGAAGGTGTCTCTGTCGTCCAGCTGTCTCAGTGTACTCAGGATGTGCTCGTACGCGTCGGCCGCTGTCTGAGAGCTGTCATCATACTGCCCTTCGGCCATCCTCACCCACGTCTGCGGAGACAAAGACACCGTTGTGTCGCTGGTACTCTGTCCTCCACAAGTCATTGAGTCAATTTTAGCCAAGCGGATGAATCATCGGGCTAAATCGCTACCTGAATCGCACTGAAATGTTGACCGTGGCTCTGGTAGAGCAGTCCAAGGGCAAAGAATCTGCATGAAGAGAATTACGGTGAATTAAGTGGCATTCATAATGTGACTGATTTGGTCAACAAATGAAGCTGTCCATTCTTCCCTATTTACACCATTAATTAACACCTAGATGCTAGGGCCCTAATTTGCATGATGGGCGAAGTCTAAAGTCTAACTAAAGCTACTTTAGTGACTAGACAAAATCTATTTGCTAGTTTAACACCATGGGCAAGTTATTGAAGTGCAAACATTGATGAGTCATCTCAATGCTTCCATATGCCACATGACAGTTGTGTTTCAAGCATGAGAACTTTGCTTTGCACTTAATTTGTACTTGGCCCCTAATAAGCTTAGGCAAAATTGTGTTGCTTTTGAAAGAAAATGAATAAGCATCTCTGACCTTTTGTGCTGTCTCAGGTCAGATGCACTCAGGTCAAGATGGCAGTCATTGGGAGAGGTCACCATCTGACCGAGCCTCTCACTCTCCCCCAACTGCAAGTAGACTTTCAGGAGTGCGGAGTCGACGTCCGAGCGACACGACAGACCCTGAGTGGTCCCTCTGACCGCCTGCAGGAAGTCGCCCAGGAAGTGGAGGAAGCGGTGGAGCGAGGCCTGGTCCTCCGTGCTCATGAGGCGCAGGTCCCTGCTGGTGCTGACGGACGGCAGCTGGCTGTCGAAGTCCCCACAGACGTCGCTGACCTCTGGGTACAGACGGATGATTTCCCGCGGGTCCAAGTCACCGTCTCTGGACGACAGCAGAATACAGGAATAACTTACTTCATTACAGAAAGGTTTGACTGAGGCAGTCAATGATGATGCACCAATTTACAAAATGAACATTAGTTTTGTTTACAGTATATTTCATGTCTATATCCTTTTATTTTGCAACTAGCATTTGGAAGTAGTAGGAGGATATTGCTTTACTGAAGCATAATATGGCTCCATTCATGATGGATAAAACTAGATATTTACATTTAAATCAGTCTGAATAATTGTACATGTAAAAAAATGAATGAAACATCACATCTGTGGTCAATTCATAGTAGCAAGATTCTACATTTCAGTAATGTATAAATGATTAGAGCACTGGTTCAAAAGAACTTACATCAGGAGTCCTTTGGCCTCTTTGAAACTCTCCTGGTAGAAGTGCATTAATCCCAACATGCAGGAAATGTTCTTCCTTAGGTCCTGTAAATCATGAATAATGAATGGGGAAATATAAATCTTGGATTATTGGATTATTAAGTGAGTGTTGGCCCACACAAGGCAACTCGCCCTTCAACCCTGAGGGCAAAAAGACTGTGGGATTAAAATATTAGTCCTACCTCAATAACACAGCACCAGATTAACAGCTGTAACCTCTATCTGAATTACTTAACGCCAGACTTCCTCCCTACGGGAGAACTGAATATATACATGAGCGTGCCACTGACCAGAGTCAACCTGGTGACCCGGCAAGCCAGAGGGAAACACCTCCACAGTACCGAATTGTGTTGCTTTACTTCTATCCACAGTGACTGCAGAGTACAGACATACATCATCCTCAGTGTGTGTGTTCATGGTTATTTTATTTGGCCCTTAGGGCATTA
This sequence comes from Alosa sapidissima, assembly GCF_018492685.1. Taxonomy (NCBI): domain Eukaryota; kingdom Metazoa; phylum Chordata; class Actinopteri; order Clupeiformes; family Clupeidae; genus Alosa; species Alosa sapidissima. Next base: position 2,979,488 of record NC_055957.1, on the reverse strand, counting down.
GGGTCGTGGACATAAAAAATATGTGGCTGCCTCTTAAAAACACATGTAATTCCTGTGCAATAACTGGGATCTTGGATATTGCCCGTTGACCTTTGTGTTGTGGTTGTCAACGCATGACTTAACCAGTGAAACTCTTGACCCCATGTGACCTTAGTATTGTTGCTGTTGTTGTTAACACATTACTTACAGTGCTATGCTCTAGCTGGCATATAAAACCCGAAATGTCATCCCAGGAGGATGCAGGTCATACACAACGTTTGTAGTAAGCCAATAGCGCTGCGCTGATACCGCTGTCATCACATCAGCTGTTTCTGCGTGCCACTTACGGCCCGAGTCTGAGCCTCGTCTGGGCCAGGTTGCCGCTGCAGAAACAGCTGTTGTCCGAATCATTTCTAACCTACATTTTTTTCCCCTCCCGCCTGATCAGATTTGAACGGTGTGTCACATCTGGTGGGTGTATCCCGTGAACACGTCGTGTAATCAGCTCAAATGAGAGAGCCGCTTATCCCCCGTAGACACAATGACTCCATGGTGGGCTTAAGAACACGGCTAACATACATCCCATCAAAATGCTATTGTAATGCTTGTAATGTATGTGTATGTGTGTGTGTGTGTGTGTGTGCGTGTGTGTGTGTGTGTGCTTGTGTCAGACAACACTCATCTATCTTAGCGCAATAGCTGTGGGTCTGTCTGATTGGATAATTTTAAAGGTTAATGCTGGTAACATGATTTGCATCATCTGCATTTGCATCATTTCAGACCGTGAGAAAAGACAGACGAACAGCCGACACAGACACAGGACAAGTCTGGCTCTCATCTTAGTCAGATTTCACACATATAACAGGTGCTTTTGTTCAACACAATTCTTTTATAAGCACATATGTTAAGGTAGTGTTCAACACAACTCTTTTATAAGCGCATATGTTAAGGTAGTGTTCAACACAACTCTTTTATAAGCGCATATGTTAAGGTAGTGTTCAACACAACTCTTTTATAAGCGCATATGTTAAGGTAGTGTTCAACACAACTCTTTTATAAGCGCATATGTTAAGGTAGTGTTCAACACAATTCTTTTATAAGCGCATATGTTGAGGTAGTTGCGCCCCCCCCCCATTCTATTTACTTAATTACTTTATTAATTTATTTTATTTCCAATCTTATTTTTCATTTTCATGCTCCTTGGGTATCAAACTTGAGTACCATGTATTTGGTGTTGGTAGTCGCATTTGCGACCGTTAGGAAAACAGATCAAAGTTGGAGTCCGGTGCTGACCTCAGAACAGGTCTGGTGTGGGTGAAGAGCGATGCCTGTGTGTTCACTGAGTCCAGTGCTGACCTCAGAACAGGTCTGGTGTGGGTGTGGGTGAAGAGCGATGCCTGTGTGTTCACTGTGTCCTTCGCTGGTGTCTTTTCTTTACCTGGTATGAGTGCTGTGGCAGGAGCTCTCTAACACCGTCCAGCAGGACCAGAGCCTGGTCCATCCTCTCCTCCGCCATCAGAGCCTCGATCTGATCCTCAAGGGCACATGGACGCAGGCAGTAAATCTCCCTCTCCGCGATGACTAACACCCCCTCTGGGAAGGAGAGGAGGAAGACAGTAAAAGCAGGAGGATAGAGGAGGAGAGGAGAGAAGAACAGAGGAGTGTTGGGGTGGAGAGAAGTGCGGAGGAAGCCTGTTATTTCTTTTATTTTGAAAAGTGTGCACAGTTGTACGTGACTCTGTTGGCCGTCAGAGTCTTTTTTAAAAATGGTCGCACTTAAAGATAATCATCATCATTATCATCAGCACCATCATTATCCTCATTAGGAGTTCACATTACCAAGAAAATAGCTTTTGGAAATGAGCACGTAAGGAGCTCCAATTACAGGGGGAGCTGTGACTCATATTGAGCAAGGTGCACTACTGAGAGCGCACAGGCGGCAGTAGGCACACAGCATGCTGGGAACTGGAATCGCTGGTGTGAAGTACCTGAAGCCACTTACTGTAATATACATTGAGTCTTATTGCAAGCAGAAAATCTTCTATAGGCATATACAGTATGTTTATACTGTATACATTTCATTCACATTCCATACACAATCTTTCCACTGTTAGTTCACTAGTTTAATCCGTATCTTAGTTTGCATCCTGGATTACAAACATTATATCACACATATTATACTTGCTATTTCATCATAAACATATGACTTGGACATTTCATGCACAGGAAGTTGTCATCCACAGGAAGAAAACGAGAGTGGCATATTTATATAGATACCAGTGCAATCCTCACAGTCCCACAGTTACAGTCTTCATCCATAGATCCCCTGCCCCACCCTGCTCTACTGCCCCACCCTGCTCTACTGCCCCACCCTGCTCTACTGCCCCACCCTGCTCTACTGCCCCACCCTGCTCTACTGCCCCACCCTGCTCTACTGCCCCACCTGTTTCTTCAACACTCTCACTCTCTGTCACAAACTGTACAAAACTAACACACACATTTCCCACGCTGCTGCCAGGATGACAAGTCTCCCCAGGGACCGCCCAATCTCTCATTGTTCATTTGCCTGGTCATCACACACACACACACACACACACACTGGACTGCACCCAGGACAACACACCCCCACTGGACCGCCACTTCCTCATCTTGCGCTCTGGGCACAGCCACAGGTCCCTGAGGTGCAGCAGGGCTTGCTTTGGCAAAAGTCTGGTACCTGTAGCCATAGTGGCACTTTAGCACCACACCCCGCCGAGAACCCTTCCATTGCTTAAGTGCCTGTGAGCACTGTCTGCCACTGCTGTGTGATGTTCATAGCTGTGTGAACTATGTGTGCATACTACAGTCAAGCAACTGTTGTCTGCTAATGACGACTGTCTGCTGTATGATGTTTATAGCTGTGTATACTAACGGTCAAGCAACTGTTGTCTTCTACTGACGACTGTCTGGTCTGGTGTGTGAAGTTCTATGTTCTATGGAATCGTGAAAATAACTGAACCCACAAGGACCTATCTGTCACTACAAGCTACATATTACAATGCACACATTGTATAGATTTCCATGATTACTGAACCCCCAAGGACCTATCTATTGCTACAAGCTATATATTACAATAAACACATTCTATACATTTCCATGATATCTGAACCCACAAGGACCTCTATCTATCGCTACATGCTGTATGGCAACATGTGAGAGTGTGCCAGTGGTCAAGAGGCACCTGTGGTGGGGGTCAGTGTCGCTGCCTTGGGTATGGGGATGACCTGCTTGAGCTGCTGGTCCAGCGTGCTGTAAACATGCACGGTCTGTGCCTGGTCCTGCAGCACCAGGGTGTAGGGGTGGCACACGGCCGCGTCCAGGATGCCCGCCGGCCATGGCACTGGAGGACGCTGGGAGATGCCATCTGACATCACAAACATGCCTGAGGGGAAAGACCAGATGCCACAGGTCAGGTGTTTGTGATGGTCATCATGCCAACAGATTCTGCATGTTAAACTGAGGAGATACTGTCAGGCTGATATAAATCTTGACTAAGAGAGAATGTAGATAGATAGATAGATAGATAGATAAATAGATAGATAGATAGATTGATTGATTGATTGATTGATTGATAGATCGATAGATAAATACATAGGTAGATAGATAGGTAGATAGATGGATAGATAGATAGATAGATAGATTGATTGATTGATTGATTGATTGATTGATTGATTGATAGATCGATAGATCGATAGATAAATACATAGGTAGATAGATAGGTAGATAGATGATAGATAGATTGATTTATTGATAGATAGATAGATGGATAGACAGAGGTGAGTCAACCAGATAGAGATTGCTTGACTGGCTGGTTTATTGATTGATTGATTGATTTCCTAATGAATGAATGTATTTCTCACCCAGTGAGCCAGGCCCGTTGAGCAGGAACTCCCTTTCTCCTGCCTGTTTGACTAGCAGGTTCTGCCTGGCCAGGTTGTGCTGGAACAGGTCGAGTGTGTTTCCGCTCTCGTAGTCGCACAGCATGTACCTGTCGGCCGTGGCGACGCACACACAGGGCTCCCTGACGGCCAGGGCCAGAGGCTCCCGCCCCAGCGGCATCTGCTTCACACACTCCCACTTGTCCACGTACACCCTGTGGACGCTGATCCACCTCCTCTTTACGGAGGCTGTGACCAGCTCTACGTACACCTGCTGAGTCGAGGACACAGAGCTGCCCACTTCCATACACGACACGTTCGGGATCTTCTTTAACGGCGAGACAGGTTCTAAGGAGAACATGTTCAGGGCAGTGACGGAACCGTCCCAGAGAACCAGCAGGTGGTTGAGGACCGGAATGGCCCTCAGCTGAGAGACAGGGCCGCTGCGGCCCATCTGACGCCGCTTCACCTCCCGGATGTTTGGGGCATCGGTGGCTACCGCACTGGGCAGGTTTAGCTGGTGGACCACGCTGTCCTTCCCACCTATGGGACCACAATAGAAATAAGCCTCAGGGTTTTATTGTGTTATCCTGACAAGCCTCAGGGTTAATGTGTTATCCTGACGAGCCTCAGGGTTTTATTGTGTTATCCCGACATTTTTGTTGTTGTTGTTTGTTTCAATGTATGTTGAATTGTGTCTTAAAATGAGATGGTCAAATGACAATCAAAATCATCAATCAAACCGATATAGAGGCTTTTGCAGCAGCACTCCACACACTGAATCCCGGCCGTGTCTTTTCCTTTGCCCACCGCTGGCTTCTCCGTCAGCAGGACGCAGCTGAAGGCTCTCACACTCATAATGGGTCTGGCTACTGCTAGTGTTGGATGTCAATGTTTACTTGAGAGAGAAGGGTTACATTCACTGAATGGTAATAGCCAAACATAGAATACAACTGTATCTCACTGTAGTTATCATAGCTATCACAGTAGTAGTAGCAGCACACAATTCAGCTGTTGCTAAATTCTCTTCTCTTCACAATTATACAAGTACTCTGAAGACAGAAGTACAATTATACAAGTATTCTGAAAGTGCAAGATCAAAATGTTTAAGTCAATTTTTAAACAATTCCAAGTTTACAAACTATCAACCACCCACAAATGACCCTACACTCGTGGGCTCTCTTCAGCGTACTGCCCAAACCCTCAACCTGTATCCTATATGCATTTTTCTACCACAAGCTTTCATAATTGTTGATTTTCTTTCAGAGTGAAGTTGTCCTTACCTCTCCTTTGAAGTCACTGGTGTGGAAGCCTCATTCCTCTAAGTGTAGTTTGACCTTGTCATGTGACTGCTCTCATCCTGAGAGGAAGTACGAGTCAGCACTTTGTGGTCAGTTCTTCAGTTGGAGCGTATAGTTGCAGGCCGTAGAGAGGAGGCTCATGCGCTCATGGGCATTCATTAACCAGTGATTCTGTGTGTGTGTGTGTGTGTGTGTGGGTGTGTTTGTGCATGTGTGTGATTCTCTCTGTGTGCACGTGTATGTGTGTGTGTGTGCTGTAAGCGTGTGTGTGTGTGTTTCTCAAATGTATGTGTGTGTGTGTGTGTGTTTTTCTTTGTGTGTGAATGTATGTGTGTTTGGGTGTGTCTATGGCAGTGTGTGTGTGTATGTATTTCTGTGTTTGTGTGTTTGTGTGTGTGTGTATGTGTGTGTGTGTGTGTGTGTGTGTGTGTGTGTGGATACTGTTGCATGAACTCAACATGACCCTGAAATGAGTTTGAATGCATTCAGTTTTAAGTGCTATTCATTTGCATGCAGTAATCAGAGTGAATTAATAATTGATTAAGAACATTTCTTAATAGTGATTATAGTTCTTCTGCTGGTAGTTTTGCAAGGTATTGTTGCTATGGCATCCACGTGGCATTCACGTCTCCTGTGGTAACTGTAATATTCAGATTACGCCAGTAGACTGAATAAATGTTAATGTTTACCATGAGCTTGCACGCACTGCTTACATCATTACGTTAGTATAAGCGCCAACCGGATGTGAGTTTAGGGGGGCGCGAGTTCGGATGGTTCCCCAGCAATAAAGCAACATAACGCGAGGCTCCGTTTGATCATTTGTAGTATGCAAGTATACGCTACGCATAAATATCACAGTAACCTTTTTTTATTCAGGAAATCAGAATTCAAAAAGTAACATCCATCAAACAGTTATAATGACTTTTTTAAAAAAAAAGACAAAAAACAAGATAGAAGTGCATGCTTTATATTTTATAGACTTTACACACAACTGCATCAGTGAAATAATCAGTCAAGCAGTGTTTAGTTCAGATAACTAGTACGTTCAGTATTCACAGAGAGAACTAGAGAAAGTAAATGACAACCAGTACGCCACGTTTAGAATTCTAGGAGCAACAACAACACTGCTATGGTACACTGCATCACGTCATAAACAACTCACCATCAAGCCTTTTTCATAGGAGTACAATAAACAGCTCTTGTCCAGCGCTTGTGGCGGTATAAGTATATATTTAACTGGAAGCCCAAGCCAGGAACACTAAAAATATGAGTGAGATGACCTCATGGTTGGTTTCTGGCAATCAGCAATCACTTTGCTTGGAGTCCACAGAGCCTCTGTGCCATCAGTGGGCTAAAGTTGGCTCCTGTATTTTTACATGTCGACAATTGGTATTAAGTCTTCACCAAAGCTTCAATCCATCACTTGGAAATACATCTATTTAAGTCTGAATTTCCGTGCTGCGGTCGGAAACACACACACACACTCATTCACACACACATATGTTTAGTTTCTCTCTCTCTCTGTCTCTCTCTCCCTCTTTTAGACCAGTGCCATGGAGAGGCCACATGGTTTGGGTTTCTCTTCTGGTCTCAGGGCTTCCAGCAGTGAGTGTGGGAGTGTGTGTGTGTGTGTGTGTGCGTGTGTGTGGAGGTGGGGGGGGGGGGGGGGGGGGGTGTATGTGTTTGGGTGCGCAAGAAAGAGAATAAGAGAGTGTGTGTGTCTTTTTGCGTGTATGTGGGCGTCTGTGGAAACTATGTGGGTGTGGTGTCTATGTGTATCTGAGTGTGTTGTGTGGTTGTTTATGTTTGTGCGTGTATGCTTCTGTGTGTGTGTGTGTGTGTGTGTGTGTGTGTGTGTGTGTGTGTGTGTGTGTGTGTGTGTGTGTGTGTGTTGTGTGTGTGTGTGTGTGTGCGTGTATGCTTCTCTGTGTGTGTGTGTGTGTGTGTGTGTCCATGTGTCCATCTCATTTCTCGCGTCCGCAGTCGGTGCACAGGATGTCGTCCCTCAGGGTGAGGAAGCCACGGCCCACCAGTGTGACGGAGCACTGCATGCAGCTGAAGCACTCACTGTGCCACTGACGCTCCTCAAACGAGATGTACTTCGCTCCGGCCAGGTCTACACACACACAGATACGGACACACACACAGGTACGGACACACACACACACACACACGCACACACACACACACATACACACACACACACACACAGATACGCGCGCAGGCGCGCATGCACCCACACACGCACACACACACACACAGATACGAACACACACACACACACATACACGCATGCATGCACGCACACACACGCACACACGCACGTGCGCACGCACCCACACACACACACACACACACACACACACACACACACAGAAACCAGAAACATACACACACACACACACAGATATGGACACACACACACACACACACACACACACATTCAGCCGAAAACACACACATAAATTGTCATTTCAAAGTCTTTTCTCATTTCAAGTAAAGTTGGGCCCACTAAGTTGCACCAAAGTCCTGATAGGCAAGTTTCCCCTCTCGACGGCCATCTTGGTTACACACTTGGGGCAATTATTTGGGGCAGCTATGTTCTTATCCAAATGAATTGGGACCTTATGTAAATATGTAAAGAGATCATATTAACGTACAGTATGTATCAGGCAAATCTGTTTAAATCTAAATTGAACGGTATAAATATCTCCCTCCAAATCACTAGACCTTGAATTTCCCCTGGGGATCAATAAAGTATCTATCTATCTATCTATCTATCTATCTACTAACTTATGGCTAAAAAGGACAAAAATGCGGTTGGTTACTGTACTAACATTACAGGAAGGGGCTGGATATATGTAGACAACTGCCATATTGGTGTTACAAACTAACTCCATACATTTCTATAGAGGATTCTTTGAGTGCTGTGTCTCCTAATTAGAAAGTCTCTGGTTACATTACAATGACTATTGGGCTTTCTCTTGCAATAGTCTTATGTTGTCCGAGACACTTGAGATTTGGCATCCATCCGAGCAGCTACAGGATTGCATTACTGTGATGATTCACACTCAAACTTACTGGTAATGGGCTTGGTGCAGCCCACACACTTCTTGGCGTAGAGGTTGCTGAAGCAGTCCAGGCAGTAGGGGTAGTTTTCACGGGAGGTGAAGCGCTGACCAGCCAGCTGCCGCTTGCAGCCGATGCACAGGAAACAGTCGCGGTGCCACGGCTTGTCCTGGTACGTCACTCCGCCGGTGGTGATGGCCTGCAGGGGACGGATGCGGGCTGTGTTAATGTGGACATATGGCCTGCAGGGGACGGATGCGGGCTGTGTTAATGTGGACATATGGCCTGCAGGGGACGGATGCGGGCTGTGTTAATGTGGACATATGGCCTGCAGGGGACGGATGCGGGCTGTGTTAATGTGGACATATGGCCTGCAGGGGACGGTTAATGTTAATGTGCTCCCCCTATACGTGTCGATACGCGTGCATCTTTGCATCTTCCGTCAAGGGTTTTCGCTGCTTCTTCGCCGG
>NC_055957.1:2918252-2965752 GCF_018492685.1 Alosa sapidissima | reverse complement strand
CACACACACATTCGCTACAAACTGCGTGGTTGTTTGTCCGATCCTCCTGCAGCCATTGTTCTGCAGGAATGTATCTCGGTTGGCAGAGCGTTATGATGGGCAAGCCAAGACCCAGGCATAATGTCCCCCAGTGGTTTCTCAAAGACTCACAGACTGCATGCCTTCATGCTAGTACATTGCTCAGGATAAATGGACTGACTGAATGTCTCTACAATGCCATGAGAATCACATGAGGGATTTACTGTAGTTATTTGTTATTTTACCTATTATATCCTTATTTACATCCTCATGAGCTTGTTCATCCAGAGAAGACATTTTGTTGTTGTATTTTGTTGTTTTGTGGTTAGATTCAGTTTATGTCTAGTATTTGTCTCTGCAGACAAATTTAATCTTTAATTTGTCTCTGCAGACAAATCTACATTTATTCACAACAAACAGATAGTTATTTTCCCCAAATCAGAATATATATGAATAAATGCTTCATGATTCGTGCCAGCTTGTTAATGCCAGCTTTTCATGATATGCTTTCTAAAACATAACAGCTTCTGTAGACATTAGTCTGTGCCATATTTATTAACTCCAACATCGGAAGGTGTTATACATGGCAGTTCATGCCAAAGACACCTACTGAACAGCGATGTGTGTTTGTAGATCTCAGAACAGGTGTCAACACGGGCGAGCGTGCACACGCAAACAAAGGATCCTGTCTCATGTGTAACTCTTAGTATGCAGCCGTCACAGCATGCACACGCAAACAAAGGATCCTGTCTCATGTGTAACTCTTAGTATGCAGCCGTCACAGCATGCACACGCAAACAAAGGAGGCTGTCTCATGTGCAACTCTTAGTATGCAGCCGTAATAGCCGGACCCTGCTGGAGACAGACATTAACACTCTCCAGGTTGCTAGGCACCAGAGAGTATGTTGGAAACTAAAGCCGATATACAGCGGGTATCATTGTTTGTTGCTTTTGGGATGTTGTTTCTGTGTGTGTGTGTGTGTGTGTGTGTGTGTGTGTGTGCATGAGTGTACATGTATGGGCTTTGTGTATGTGTGTGTGTGTTTCTATGCATGTGTGCTGTCTGTGTTGACTGTTTATCTTTGTAATCTGATCTCTTTTGAAAATCGGATAAAGTTTGACACATTTCCTTTTTATGGCTGTGCCTCTGCAGGAGCTGCGTATCTCCCTCGCCTTATCAGCAGCACTAAACCTCTCGGGAAAGATGGTGATTTGGATGACGATGTCAATGGTGATTTTATCAGTGCACCTCCAAAACACCTCACCTGAGTTGTGCAGGCGATGACAACCGTGTGGTACGGAAGGATGCTGTAACCGTTGGCGACACAAAGCATCCATACGAGGGCTGGGCTGGGCTGCGGTGGGATTGCGGGGGCTGGGGGGCTGTTTGGCATGGTGATGACAGGATAATTGGCGAGGTCGGGGATGAGCTCAGGTGGACGCGGGTGACGAGACGCCCCTCTGTGGAGCGTCTCAAGGGCCAGCTGATCAACTCTCCGGGGGCCCGAGCTATCACAAGAGTGCCCTGCTGGAACTGGATAGTCCCTCAAGGGATGTCGGAGAGAATCTTGTGTGTGTGTGTGGGGGGGGGGGGGGGGGGGGGGGCTGCATCATGATCCAGTACAACTTTTATCCTCTCACACACTCACACTCACAGACACACACACATACACAAATAGACTTACACATTCTTGAATTGCTGATTTGAAGTGTGTTTCCCCTCTCCCCTGAGTGAAATCTGGGTGTGAATGTACTCCTAAAAGCCAACTACGTTAAACTGTGAGTGGATGAAACGTCAACTGGTGATCCAAAGTTTCTTTGAGACACCTGATATGAGTATTCCACTTGCAAATCACTGGTGCTCACTGTACAAATATTTAAAATGAATCTGTTTTTTATTTAAAAAATAAAATGATGTTGAATGAAGAACAGTGAGAACTGGATATGATATGTGAAAAAATGTCACGTGAAACATGCCTTATAGTTGTACATAACTCACACATACAGTATTTGCAAATATATATCTACATATGCATTGAGGTGTATTAAGTGAAAATGATGAGTATTGTTGAAATGAAGAGACAGGGTGTGTTTGAAAGGCCGTGTGTCCGGCCACTGAGCACTGGGCAGCTGTTGGAGCTGGCGCTCAGTTAAGGTTGTGGATTAGGCTGAGTAAACTGCCCTGGTTCAGGGGGATCACTACCAAAGGCCAGAGTATCAGGGAGACCATGAGGTAAGCAGCAGCAGCTGGACCGCCGGGCCGAGGACACTGGAGCGCCATCCCTTTGGGCTCCCCAGTCATATTATAACATGTTTGGGGGGCTATTTTTATCTGTGTCTTGTGCTTCAGGGGTTTGCTGAGAGGACAAATGGTTAGTGCAGCATGTTACGTGTCTAGGGGAAAAGTTTACATAAAAAAAGACCATTTACACCAATGTGTCCCAAGTATTTGATATGGATTAAGTATGTATACTCTGTAAACATAATCTGACAATATAAACAAGCATTGATGGAAATTAGGGATTCAGTGTAGAGGTTGCCATGGAAATTAGAGATTCAGTGTAGAGGCTGCCATGCCTATTCAACCAAAGTGGCCATGAAAATCTTTCTTCAGATCCAGCAAAAGTATTGTTTTACAGTAGAGATATTAAATACCGTATGCTGCCAGTTGATATGTGTTACCGCCACCTGGTACTGTTGCCATTTCTCAACATAAAATGGCAACATGTGTAACTGCTCTGTTCTCAGTAAAACCAACTCAAGCCTCTCTCCACAGGGAGATGCAAAGAGACAAAAAGACACAAACACAAATAGACTGAAATCACTTTTTCAATTCATCTTTATTTTTCTGACGCCTACAGACATCTACAGCAAAACATTTGGCAAGTTACGTTTTGGCAGACATTTTTGCTATGACCAGTTTGCTAAACAGCCAGTGTAGGTCGAACGCCAGGGGCTCTGTCCAGTCCACAGGGGCTGTTCCTGCTTCATGATGCATAGAGGACATATGTCATTCCCAGCCAGCATGTGGGTACTCGGCCAACGTGTATGAGACCACAACGGCAGACAGAATCAGAGGCACGTCCAGATTACTATCACGCTACTCATCCGAGGACCAGCTTAAAGGGGACCCAAGAGGAGGTAAAGAAAAGAAAATGAGTTGTGCACGGCAGAGAGGAAAAGAGAGATGGGCCAGACCTGGTCTAGACTAGCCCCAGCCAACAAGAAACCTGTTTCACACATAAAGCTTGTCCTATACAATATGATATAACAGGCACTCTCTTTCTCACACACTCTCAATCTTTTGCTCTCTCTCTCTCTCTCCCCATCACTCTCTCTCTCTCTCTCTCACACACACACACACTTTCTTTCTGAGAATGCTGTGTGATGACAAATTGTGAAGCAAAGAAAGCCAGATACACCCCTAAGCAGAGCAGGTCCAAGTCACAATGTAAGGATGAATGAGACTGCTATATCTGCAGAAAGTCAGGAAGATGAAGGCAATTTGATAGCATGGAAAGGGATTAGCGCTAATCCAAAAAGCCTCTGTATTCTTCTCCTCTTCCAAACTGCCTCATGTGACAGTAAACGTCTCCTCAGTTACACTGAAAGCATTGTCCCCCCCACACACACACACACACTGCCATGTTCACCATAATCCTCTGCGGATTTCTACTTCATAGCACCAGTCTTATTCGTCTAGGTTACAATGAGCTCATTTTCACAGTTTCATCTCCCACCCCTCCCCGACGGTCAGCCGGTCGTGGGACAGATCTGGCCCTGTTCCGGCTCAGTTGTGGCCCAGTGTAAGCTGCCGCCCAGGAACCCAGACACATGTCTGATAGAAACTTGAACAACACAGATATTTACAAGAGGTGTTCATAACCGTCAAGTACTGTAGATATACACTTAAAACAGACACAGAGCTTATGTTTTTGTTTTTCTTAACTCACGGATACAATATTCTGTATGTGAGCTTTTTTTTTCGTTTTTGTTTGACTGTGTAAATAACACAAAATCTCAAGTTTGTGCCAGACGTTGAAGGTTATATACAGATTATGGTTACATAACGAGTAAGTTCTGACAAACTGTGGCAAAACTGTGTTATCCCCTACTCAAAACAGATGGTCCCCTTGACCGTAACAATGCAAAACATTTTCAAATGGTCGGCATGGATAGATATTTATCCAAAGAGTAGGATTATCTTGAATGGAGCATCAATATTTTACCACAGAGGTATTACACATCCTGTCCAGCTCCATCTGGCCTCCACAACTATTAAAAGCTAAAGGCGCAGGACTGAGATCCGCAGTGCCTATAAAAAGTAGCCATCGGCCTAAAAAGTTTTTACCCCTTCATCCTTCTACCATATTGAACCAGGATTCATTTATTACTGTGTTTGATATTTTGGATTCATTTAGATAACTTTGCAAAGATTCATTTTTAACTTCGACATAATGGGTCCTAATTTAAATGGTGAGCCAAAGTCCGAAGTCTCAAAAAGCAGAGTTCTCATGTAGGAATCATGTGTCATCATGTGACACGTACAGTATGAGCAGTGGGCGGAGTCATCAATGCTTGCCTTTAAGGTTTTGCCCATGGTGTTAAACTAGCAAATAGAATTGGTTTAGAGTTTTTAAATGAGTTGTACTTAGTCTTAGGACTTTGCCCATCATTCAAATTAGGGCCTAAAAAGTAAAAGAAATCTCAAAATAAATCGACCATGATAATGTTGAAAATTTCCAAGGGGGTGAATACTTCTTAAAAGCACTACAGAATAAGACCACCTGTCTTTACCTTCAGTAATGCAACATGAGTAAGCAAACAACTGGTGTTACAGGCATACAGCACACATTTGGCCTGGACAAGACCATTTACACCAATGTGTCCCAAGTATTTGATATGGATTAAGTATGTATACTATGTAAACATAATCTGACAATATACACAAGCATTGATGGACACAAACATTCTGCTGTGGAGATTTTTGATTCTTGTGTGTGCTTTTTGTCTGTATTACTTCCTGCTCAGAGCTGGTTGGACTTCATAAACAAAAACAAAACAAAAAAAACAACAACAATCTTTCACATTGGATTGTGTGAGCTTATATAGAGAGAGTTGCGTTATAGGAATCAAACCGTCCACCACCAATGTCCCACAATCAAAGTCGCATCATGTGTACATCATCAGCCACAGGTTAGTGGACATCTATGTACAGAAAAACAGAGTTGAAGGGGCCTCATATCAAAGCTTCTACCAATTAAGCCCATAGCAGAGTCCACTATCCTACTAGATATCACACTGGTGGATTAACCAGTGTGCAATTCATTCATACACATATACACATTAACACACTTCCTCCCTACACACCAGGGGGCCTTCATGGATGTTACTCTGAAAACCCTTCAAAATATACTCCTGTCTACCCAGAAAGGCCTCCTCATGTACACATAGTGCTAAATTTGTGCTCTCATTTCATCATCCACGGTTTCTTTCAGAAAAAAAATACAATAATTGTATTTATCATCGATTTCTAAGCTGCACCGGACACAAGATGTAGTATATTGCCTAATTAAAAAGATACCGATAATTAGTCATTGTGTATCTGTCACATGAAACAAATCTCTTCATCTACAGTAGACAGTGGAGTCAGTGTTCAAAAATAGACTATCATTCTCACATGACCAAGGGAGTCTACCAGGGAGCAGTCTGTGCAAGTACATCCATACAAAAATATGGAAAATAATTCTCAAAAAATAGTTACTGTACACACATATTTTACAGTAGATGCACTATGTTCACCATTGAAATTGTGTAAACACTGCATAGATGACAGCATCACTAATATCAATAAACATTTTATGGTACAATGTCAAAGTAAAATAAATAATTAATATATTGTATAAATATTGTTCTCATAACAATTATTCATATTTCTTTTTAATCTCGACAGAATCACATCAATTTTTTTTACAACGGGACTTCTCCGCATATGGATCCCATATTCACATTTTAACCAGAAAAGGAAAACATTACAGTGCCATATTAAGTATAAAAATGCATCACTCTGAGCCATTGCACAAAAAAAACCCATGGATCTACCCTTAGAAGTGTATAATAAATAATGGTTGAGTTCTTCACCCCAGTAAGACACCTTCACCTTGGCCACAAAGAAAGATAGCCCTGAATCAACCCCAGTACCATTTGTCCAGCCCTGAATCAACCCCAGTACCATTTGTCCAGCCCTGAATCAACCCCAGTACCATTTGTCCAGGTTGTTGAAAGTCTTGTACTCGTTGTGCCTTCGTATGTAGTCACATGCGAGGCACGTGTGTTCGGCCCAGAAGTACGCCTTCTTCACCTTGAAGTGCTTGCGCCAGTCAAAGTACCTCAGATACATCTCCTCGTTCTTGTCCAGGAGCAGAAGGAACTCGGCCAGCTCTTTGGGCGACGAGAAGTCGTCCACGTGAATGAAAGCGTCTCCTTGGAGGAAGTTCTGGTAGTTCTCCCGGGCCGGACCCAGCACCACAGGAACCGTTCCCACAGAGAGAGGGTTGTAGAGCTTCTCTGTGATGTAGTCCTTGTGGATGGAGTTCTCAAACGAGAGATAAAACTTACAGCTGGCAATAGTTGGGAAGTAATCTTGGTCGGACAAGTATTCTCCAAAAGCCTGTCCATAAGCATGAACCTCAATGTGTTTGTACAAGTCATTGTAGTACTTGACTCTGACATGGTCTGGGTTCCAGTTGCTCACAATCCAGCACACCAGCTTGGTCTTGCTAGGCGGCACAAACTCCTCGTCTCCCTGGTTGGCGACGATGGTCCCGTAAGGCACTTCGATGTCGGCATCTTGGCGGTAGTTCAGAGTCAGATTAAACAGATTCTCGATGCCAGGCAACTGGGAGGAGTGGGAAGGAGACTCCAGGTTCATCCACACCCACTTCTGCAACGCCGGGCGGTAGAGAGGCGGCAAGTTGGACAAGTCGCTGGAAATATCCCTGTGGTGGATGACCACGCCGTCGGACTTGTTGTACAGGTTCCT
The DNA here is from genome assembly GCF_018492685.1 of Alosa sapidissima. NCBI lineage: Eukaryota > Metazoa > Chordata > Actinopteri > Clupeiformes > Clupeidae > Alosa > Alosa sapidissima. The sequence goes on along the minus strand of NC_055957.1, from coordinate 2,958,692 downwards.
GTCCGCCGTCACGTGGCAGCCCTCGATGTTGAACAGGGAGCTGCAGACGCTGAGGTCGTACGTCTGGCCGAAGGGCCAGAGCCACACCAGGATGGTGGTCTGATTCTGCTGGCTGCGGTTGGACAGAAGACCCTTCGCGCGTATCGTGGACGTCTCCGATTCGACGGGACCGGACAGCCAACTCGTGGAGGGTTTGAGGTACATTAAAAACAACGTCACGAAACATCCTAGCAGAAAGGTTCCGAGCAAGAGGGGTCTTAGAACTCTGAGGATGGGTGCAGATGGCATACTCTGATGAAGACAAAAAATACAACAAAGCAACAAATCATCATCAACAACAATAACGACAACTATATTTATACCAAACCTCTGCTGGGATTGCAAGGTGCTTTCTATGAAGATCAGTCCATGAGATGTAATGGACCATAACAGATATAAATAGTATGAAAGACACAGAAAACTCTTTAACTAGGGCAAGATGGTGATACAGAAACTAAAGGGAGCAAAACACAATGTAGACATTGCCATCTGTGTTCCACCTGGTCGCTGATGACACATGAAACCATACTGCAGTGATTCATGCCATTAGTTTCTTGTGTTTGAGGGTTGCTATCTGCATCACGTTCATTAGATGAGTCATATCATTAGGCGGGATACCTGGTGATATGCTGATGTCCACACAGAAAAAAACGTCAGCTGTTTCTAATCTCTGCTTCTGTGATATCTTGTGCCAGTTGTGTGGATCCCAAAACGTCACAGTTCTTCTTACTGTTAATTCAAACAGGGAGATTAAAATGCAAAAGAACATATCTTGAACAGACATCAAAATCCAAACAATGGTGCACTACCAATAAACATGTTTAAATTGTATAATCATAGTATAAACTTAAGGCAGCTTTTATTTCATCACAATCTCCCTGACTGAGGTGTGATTGAAGTGGCATTACGTTAGGACCATTGGGAAATTGATTAATAAGCTTTCTAAGGTGAATAAGCATATTCATTCTACAGCTGTGAGAAATTAAACAAGCATCTTATACAACAGGCCTGTGCTAGGATGGGGTGTATTTGAGTCACACCTATAAACCATGTCATGACGCTATGGGTCACTCAGGAGGTGTGTGTGTGTGTGTGTGTGTGTCTGTGTGTGTGCAAACACTGCCATCTTAAGGCGAGGCAAGCTCTGTAAGCAACTCACAATGCTCCCTAGCTGGTAACATTACAGCAAAGGTCATATCAGCGCGAAAACAACAATAATAAATAATAAATACAGGCTCCTTGTTTTATCCTCCCCAGGGGCCAGTCCACTGCTTTGCTGTACTGTATGTATATTCAAATCAGAAACACGGACCTCTACAGTTCTTCGTCACCACTGATAGTGTAGTGGATAGCAGTGCGCTACTGTTCAAGAGGATCTTTTGCAAAATTTCAGTGGGCATTAATGCCAGCACTGACCAGTGATGGGCATGTTTTAAAGGCTCATCAATGCATTTCATGGTAATCCTCTTTGCCACCAGGAAAGCACTTTCAGCAAGCACTGGACTGGACTGATGAGCTGTGCATATTTTAGCAGTGAAATCGTTTAAAATAGTGGCACTAGTACGTCTGCTTATACTGTTTGTGCACCCTGCCCCACAATGTGTGTGTGTAAACAACTGCACATATGATTATTAGAGGAGGACACTGCGTGTATGACTGATGGTAAGGAAAGTGAAGCAGGATGTCACTGTGCTAAGGCAGACAGTCAATTTCTATTCATTAGAGTTGACTACAGTGACCACTGTCTGATATGCCCATCCAGTAAATGTACCAGGGTGATCTCTATCTCTCTCACTGTGTGTGTTAACCAAATCCATGTACCTCAGATTAATTCGCCCACAAATACCACATGGAACCTGTGACATATTCTGTGCACATTTAATTCAGTGTTCAATACATAAATCAGTGTGAAATGTATAGGCTACACACATCAATTTCAAAGCCTATGTGGGAAACAAGTCTCGACTACTGTGCTTGTAGAGGCGCACATCAGCGTACAGTCCTTACATTTGGTGCGAGTGATTTGGACAGATTGTCATCCAAACATTCACAACGTCCTCGGTCCATTTGTGCAAATCCGTGGCTTAGGCTACAGGTAACGTGATTTTAACGTGAACAAATACATTACAAAAAGTCAGGCAGTCCCGGCTGCAGAAAACGGCACAGGTTTTCAGAAATACCAACGAACAGAGGGAAGCGCAACGAGAGCCGCGTTCCCCCGATTCATTTTTTAGTGATGACTTGTTTTAAATCAAATGTGATGTATTTAGGACACGCCGACGGAGCGGCAGTGCTCGAACGTTCACGTGCGTTTGAGAGAAAAAAAAGGCATGCCAGTTAACCCTTCGCTCTAACGTGACTAGGCTATGGCTGCTTTACATACGGCCCTATGTAATATAATGTGCTGAGGGCCACTGTCCAAGGTGAGCAAGGTGATCTCCAGCGGCGCTAACTGAAGGTCATTGTAGAAGATGATGCTGAAGCCCGGTGATGAATGTCACTATGCGACGGTGTATGTAGCCTACTGATAGTGCGTGCACATACACACTGCGCCCATGCATGCACTGACGATGACAGCTTACGTGCCAGTTATGCATTTTATGCAAAGAGAGGCTTTTTGAGCACTTAGGTCTCGCAAAGCTACCGTGCGCACTCTCACACACACCGGACACATTTAGCTTCTTTTTTTTTTTTTTTAAATCGGTGCATAAAAATAAAGGCGCACAGCCCAAGCAGCCAAATGCCACGTTGTGATAGCCTAACCCAAGACATCCTGTTTATCATGCCCACAATTGACTCAAACAAAGAGTGGATGTCATAGCCCGAGAATGATCCCAGGGTCTTCATGTAGCCTTTTTCTCATTCGTGTTTAAACATATTTTGTTGTTGTTTGTTGAAACCACCTACCGCGGATGAGAAAGAAAAAACACTGCACTCACCATCTCCGCGGTTGGCGTTCATGAAATCACTCCATATCTGGTTGTGTTTTTGGTCGAGGTCGTCCTGTAGAGGTATTCCAAATGCCGCATGTGCCTCGGTTCCAGTGAAATATTTTCAATTGTGACAATATTTGGTGAGATTAGCCAGGGATCGGAGGCGCCCGAACCCATAGTCTTTCTCTGGAAACAACAAAAGACTTCGCGATTTCTCCTGTACGTGAATTTAAAGAGCAAACACCATTGTGAAAATTCAGGCTTTTATAAAATCATCGCTTTGAAAAGCAGTGCATCTCTTGCGAAGACGCCATGAACGGTTTGTGATGCGATGTGGAATAATGTTCCCCTGGCTGCTGCTCATGCGCCGGTTACCTTTCTTGTGTTTACCGTCAATGCGGCTGCACGGAACGCAGGCTTCGCCGTAGGTAGGTTAGGGAATATGGGACATCATATAGGTAGGGATCAGTGTTTTCTGTGTTTTGCCGTGTAGCCTTGCGGATATATCATGGTAAACACGTTGCTCTCTTCATCACCTGTTTGGTTACCATGAAACGCATTTGATTCACCTTTAAAAGGCAATTAATGAGCCCCACATGCTCATTGACTAATCACTAAATTGTGTGTGGATAACGTTCTTCACACTCAATACTGAAGTGAAATATGACCCTATGAAGTGATTTACATAGAAAACATGAATGAACATAACACCATAAATGACTCATGAAAAACAATTAAAGATCACCTTATTTATTGGACATTTTTAAAAAGCATTGAGCATCTTTTTTGAATTAAGATAAGTCAAGAAGTCAGAAAGATGAGGAGCTCACTGGGTATTCTTTCACGGGACATCCATATCCCCAACCATCATTATAGTGTACATTTTACTTTCAAAAAGTGAACCATACTGTATATCAAGCCATTTGGCTCAACAAAAGGAGAGATCACATGACAGCTTGCTGCTATCATGAAAACTCTAATTCACAGTTTAATCTTTACCTTTAAAAACACATTCACAGTTTCACATCTGGTTGTCAAATCAACCTTTCATTCACCACTGAATTTATCTGCCCACTTTCGAGTTATTTGTAAGTAGATGCCTGGCTTATGTGGTAAGTAGTCCAGGTAGGCAGTGCCCCCTGACTTGGGCACTGCCATCTCTATCTGTGTGCCCTCGTGCCACTCATTGAAGGAGGTTATGGAGACGACCCGGGAACCCGCGTCCACTGCAGCACCGAGGGCAGTCTCGTAGTACCTGCCCTTAACGCGGTTCCGTGTGTTCTGCGAGTTCCATGGCCGGATGCTGGTGTCGATGTAACCTGGGCCGACGCTGGGTATAAAGATCAGGTCGTTGGCATTGCAGTAGGCCTTGATGGACCTCCAGTTGCGATAGGTGGAGCCGTAGGTGAAGCCGTTGGTGGCGAAGTAAGTGTACATGCCATCAAAGCCGGACGACAAGATGGACCTCTTATGTTTCTCCTCCACCATGAGACCCAGGAAGATTCCATCATAAGGAGTATTCCTGATACTGTTCTTCGCATTGGGCTTTAAAAAAAGGGCCCAGTTGTCCGGACTCAGCAGATAAGAGTCATAAACGTAATACAAAGGCAAGGTCCTCCCGGTCTTTGTTTTATACCTGAAGAAAGCTGGGTGCTCTCCATATCTGGAAATAAAGGCCATAACAAGAACATTAACAATTGCAAGAGTAATATGCCTCTATCAGCCTGTGATGATCACAGCTATGTTAAATGCCACAGAAATTTTGATTTATAAAATAACATGGTCTAAATGATTCCCAAGACTCTCGCCATGAATCCTAACCCTAGGAAGTATAAGTATAAGTATATATACTCTTTTGATCCCGTGAGGGAAATTTGGTCTCTGCATTTAACCCAATCCGTGAATTAGTGAAACACAGCACACAGTGAGGTGAAGCACACACTAATCCCGGCGCAGTGAGCTGCCTGCAACCACAGCGGTGCTCGGGGAGCAGTGAGGGGTTAGGTGCCTTGCTCAAGGGCACTTCAGCCGTGGCCCACTGGTCGGGTTACAAGTCCAGAGTGCTAACCAGTGGGCCACGGCTGCCCACAATAAATAACAAGAGGTGTATTTATTTAACTGGTAACCAAAACGGCTCTGTAAAGAACCCTTCATCAATAGTGGAGGTTTTTGTAATATTCCTCAGTCTCTATTGTGAAGGTCAGAACAATTCTAAAAGGCAACACCAGGGAATCCTTAATTTATATAATGTTTAAAGATTCATCCAAAGACATTTTTATGTGTGTAGTTGAACCTTAAACCATAACACTAGCCTGGCCTTGCCTTCCTACGTACTTCAGCTCGATGGCCAGGCTACCATAACACTAAAATGTGTATTGATACTGACTACTGATCTGACAAAACAAGTTGTTTAGTCTTTAAATCCATGTGACAATTTCAACTATCGACAAAGTCAAACCAGGTTCAGATCGTCACACACACACACACACACACACACAAATCTTCTTTATTTACTGAAGCAGTTGACCTTTATTTACTGAAGCAGTTGACCTCTATTTCTAGTGTATAGATTTTCCATAAATCTGGGGCAGCCGTGGCCTACTGGTTATGGCTTCGGGCTTGTAACCGAAGGGTTGCCGGTTCGATCCTCGACCAGTAGGAAAAATGTGGGCGGGGGAAGTGGTTGAGCACTGCTCTCCCATGTCCACATCCACGGCTGAAGTGCCCTTGAGCAAGGCACCTAACCCCTCACTGCTCTCCCATGCCCACATCCACGGCTGAAGTGCCCTTGAGCAAGGCACCTAACCCCTCACTGCTCTCCCATGCCCACATCCACGGCTGAAGTGCCCTTGAGCAAGGCACCTAACCCCTCACTGCTCTCCCATGCCCACATCCACGGCTGAAGTGCCCTTGAGCAAGGCACCTGACCCCTCACTGCTCCCTGAGCGCCGCTGTAGCAGGCAGCTCACTGCTCCGAGTTAATGTGTGCTTCACCTCACTGTGTGTTCACTGTGTGCTGAGTGTGATTCACGGATTGGGATAAATGCAGAGACCAGATTTCCCTCACGGGATCAAAAGAGTATATAGCGAAAGAAAGATATTCATTGTTGACCCTTGGGTCGTAATCTAGCCTACTCTTAGAGTCATACCATATAATACTCACTTTTCCACAATGTATTTCACACTCTCAAACATAGCCCTCTCATCACGTCCTTTAAAGGGTTCAATATGAAAAGTCACCTTTGCAAGACACAAGGCATTAAGATTAATTCAACAGGATGAAGTCTAAAAGAGCAATATGTTTTTTTTATTTTTTTTTAAGCTATGTTTGTTGCTATGATTTCGGTCACAAGTAAAAGCATACTACTTGAATAAACTGGGGGGGGGGGGGATGAATGGAAAACATTCCTAGAAACCTATTATAGTACAGTTCTGAGAGTTAAATAAGAGTTCATAAAAGGAGTTTGTGTGTCAATTCTGTGCATCTTAATTTATATTATATGGCAATGAAAACTACATGTTGTACGTTTAAGCCAATATAGTCACAAGTTAGACATGTCACACTAACATGTCAGCAATAGTTTGTCTGATAGCATCTTCTCTGTGATGGCATGGTGATAATGAGAACCTTACGGACTCTACCTTAATCTGGTATTTGTGAGCCGTATCTAACACCAGGGGCACGATGCCATCCGTGATGTCACCGTTGTCATCCTTCAAACCAGGTGGATACCAAGAGATGGCCAGCACTCCTGATAGATACATACAGAGAGAGAGAGAGAGAGAGAGAGAGAGAGAGAGAGAGAGAGAGAGAGAGAGAGAGAGAGAGAATAATATCATATTAGAAAACCTGTTTAATTTTTAGCGACTGGCTGGGGCACCTGCACCGTACGCCGGCGACCCGGGTTCGATTCCCGCCCCATGGTCCTTTCCGGATCCCATCCCGACTCTCTCTCCCACTCACTTCCTGTCAAGCTCCACTATCCTGTCTAATTAAAGGCATAAAAAGCCCAAAAAACATACACATTCATATTTTACTTTGTTATACTTCAATTGAACGTGACGTTTGAAAGCACAGCCTCTGCTGTTGTTTCAGTAAAGAAAGGCCTTACCAGAGACGGTGTTCTAAAGAATTTGGCCTTACAAACCCACAGTCCGCCCAGCAGCTCCACTCAAGCAGTGGACGGGTCAGTGCATTACTCAAAGGCACAGGCCGAAGTTTTCATGGTGATATGGTTTAGGGAGAGTGCAGTGGTTTTTCACTAACCTCACAACAGTAAACCTGATTCCGCACAGAAATATCTCTTACCCCTGCAAGTGCCAACACCACCCCAAGATAAAATAAACTCTATTTGCAATACAGCTGACAAAAGATAAAAAGCGTCTGAATGTAAGCATCACATGACGGCCTTTTATCAAATGTAACAAAGTACCACAGTACCAAATATTTGCTATCAGAATTCCTTGAACTGCTATGAGACTGAAGAACTGATCTTGACTCGGCCCAGGCCCAGGTTCCAGGCAGACGGAACTCTGGACAGACTCTGGAACAGGTCCTGCACAGAGCCTCCTGGTGAGGTCTTACTGGACGTACTGTAGAGCATGATTTTAGTCCCATGGCCTTTTTTTCACTCCCTCCTCAGGTCCTCTAGCGGTCCATTCAATGTTCGCTTCAGTTAAAGTTGACTGGTATTTATTTAGCGTCATGAACTCGCAACAGCGGGTTTGGAAGTCGGACCCAGGCCAACTGATAGTCAGGCGGTAACACAGCTGCTTCACCACGCCTGCAATGAATTAAGGCTTGTATGTGTCTGATATCGCTGTATGAGTTTGTTGTTGCACATATTCAATTGCGTACTCTCACGTTTTCTGCATGATATACCAACTGCACAATGGCTTAGTAGTTCTGTTGGGCATTTTCCTCTCGGAGCCCATGTTAACAGGTTACAGCAGCCACGCTGCCTCCACCATATCCGCGTCTCAGGCACGAACCGAACCACGCTGCAACCACGAGCCAGCTAGAGAACAGAAGGGCCGAACCACGCTGCAACCACGAGCCAGCTATAGAGAATAGAAGGGATGCCTATTTTTTCCACAATACGAGTGGTTCTGTGCAGAAATACATTGGAATGGCCAGTTGATGGTCATAATTTGTGTTTAAAAGGGGAAATGAGGGCTCCAAGTGTCCTATAAAGTAGCAGAAATAGGGTGACCACCAACCAGACTCGGAAAAGTGAGGAGAAATTGGCCAAAATGAGAGGCCTCCTCTATTTCTAACTGGCACACGTTTGAAGTTTGTGTCTCGAGCCGCGGATTAGAAATGCGTGTCACATAGGCAGTGTGCAACCTTTTACCTGTTAAAGCTGCATTTGGCAAGATTTTTTTGATCATATTCACTGAAACCGACACTATGCTCCGACAGAACAACATAAATCAGCCGGTTTTAGAAAACCCCCTCCCCCCCACATTTCTACCTCCACCTAGAGCATGTGATTTGTTTCGCAAAAATCCACAGCTCCCGGTTCTTCTGGTCCAATCAGAGCAGGGCTGTGTGAGATCTGACTGTCAATCACAGTCTGGTGCAGTCTGGTGCGCACTGACGAGCACTGGGTGGGTGGGTGGGGGGGGATAGGATGATTCTCAGGGTCCACCACTGACAGGGGGCCCCCAGAGAGCCCCCCCCCCCCCCCCAACAATATTATATTATTGAGCTGCTGGAGCCGCGCCAAAAACGTGTGCATGCTAGAAATAGGACCGACGCCTATTTTTCACACGACACGGAAGCGTGTTGGAAGCGTTTCCATTCAAAACAGTGAATAAAAAAAGTGAAGAGATGTTTTAATAGGCAGAGAGGCCGCCGCAGTGCAGTGTGAGATACGTTTCTGGTGTGCAAAGACAGAGTAGAAAACGCCACGCAGCCGTCACGCAACTGACACGCAACAGACACACCACGCAGGCAGTCTGAATCAGCCCTAAGCCTCACTTGCTGTGGAGCATTTGTATCATCGCTACTCACAAGCATTGTTTGCTGTGGAGCACTTGTCAAAAAGGCGGACAAACGCCCAAAAAGGAAGACACTCTACCTAGGCCCAGACAGAGGGCTTGAAATCCAGACGAATGGTCCCCCTAGGCAAACTAGGGCATTAGCCCCTCCCCCTCCCCCTGACTCAAGGTTGCCAACCCGGATGCCGAAAAACTACTGACTTTGTGATTAGTATATAGGGTGGAGGGTGGCGCATCAGGCCAAAACACAACATGACATGACAAAACACAACATCAACATCAGTTGAGGGCTGCAACTTCACTTTTTAAATGACAATATCCTGGCCGGACTACTGTTGTCAGTGATATAAGTATTTCAAATGAACATGATTTCTTAATGTCTAGTGACATATCAGGGCCATTTTATGATTAATTGAAATATGTTTCTTACATACGGTTCCTTTAATTTAAAAAATTATTATCGGCCGTTATAAACGCAGATACCGATAGATCGCAAATAGCTAATATTGGCCAATAATATCAGTGCACCAATGTATCGGTAGGGCTCTACTTTACAGTGGTAACTGTTGTGACAGTTTTTATTTTTTCAGTTGAAATATATTTAAAATCAACTGAATCAACTGTTAACTAGATGTACCGCAGAGCAGTACAAAATATGACCGCCGCCCAGTCCAGCACATTTTTTCCACAAAAATAAATCACGCTGAAAGGCCTATATGATTCTAACGGTCTCACTAAATTGCATTATCCACACTCAATTCTCACTGGTATCTGCTAGACAACAAGTACCAAAACATGATTAGTTCATAGATTTCACATGTAAAATTCATTTTATACAACCCCACCCCCATCTTGCCTGTTCATAATTCTGAGAATTCTTGAATGGTGTGCATGTGTGCGTGTACACGTTTATGTTTATGTGTGTGTGTGTGTGTGTGTGTGTGTGTGTGTGTGTGTGTGTGTGTGCGTGCTTGTGTGTTTGCCTGCATATGTGTGTTTGTGCATGTGCATGCATGTGTACTGTACATATGTCTACTGTGTGAGTATGTGTCAGACGTATGATTACTGTGTATCTGTTTATGCACATGTGTGCACATGGAATGGGTTGACATGACCCCTGGAGGCAAACATACGGAAAAAATTGGTCATCCTAGGCCCTACGGTTCTCAAGATATTCACAGAAAACTGTGTCTGCCCTACCCTCCTTTCGGGGGTCCAGTACAGCGGGGGGGCTACAGATCAAAACGAAAAACGATGGTTCCATGCTATCCATGTGGGGTTACATGCCCACCAAGTTTCGTGTACCCCGGTCTTTCAGTGTCCCGGGAATCCTTGTTGGTGTACGGTCACTAAATGTACACATAAATTATTTTATTGTAAGGCCCCCCATGAACGAAAGTTCACAAAACTTGGCATGCATTCGGAGGGTGTCATAATGATCCTACACTTTCAATTTCGTGCAGTTTTGACCATGTCTGCCAGAGATATTGTGATGAAAACATCTACATTTTTGCTTTTTAATTTTTAACTAGGTGGCGCTATACATGAAATAAGTGGTAATGGGATGGGTTGACATGCCCCCTTAACACCAACATACAAAAAAAAGGTGGACCTCCTAGGCCCTATGGTTCTCGAGATATTCACAGAAAACTGTCTCCGGCCACCTACAGGCCAGTTGGTGTATAGTAACATAAATTAATTTATTGTGTGGCCCCCCATGAACGGAATTCCACGAAACTTGGCGTGCACTCAGAGGGTGTCATAATGATCCTACACTTCCAATTTTGTGCAGTTTTGACTATGTTAGGTCACAGATACCTGCGATTACAACACCTCATTTTCACTTTTTTGTGTTTAACTAGGTGGCGCTATACATGAAATGAGTGGTTATGGAATGGGTCGAGATATTCACAGAAAACTTTGTCTGCCCTACCCTCCTTTCGGGGGGTGCAGTCCAGCAGGGGGGCTACAGATCAAAACGAAAAACGATTGTTCCATGCTATCCATATGGGGTTACATGCCCACCAAGTTTCGTCTACCCCGGTCTTTCAGTGTCCCGGGAATCCTTGACGGAAATTTGGACATGCGAAAAAGAAAAAAAAAAAAAATCTGACTAAACTTATATGACCGCCGCTTCGCTGCGCGGCGGTCATAATAATAAGTTTAGAAAATGGATGATGGAAATGGAGTTCAAAATCATGAAGTAACCGTGTTGGTAATTGAAAATAATCACAACGCCAACACTGACCAAAATAATCTTGATGATTTTTGCCATAATTGAACATCCTAATATCATGGCTGATACAATATGCCCCTAACTTGCAGTTTCTCTCAAGGTTATGCATCACACATCACCTGGCACACAGAAAATAAAGTACAGTGTTTACCAATATTCCTGTGCATTTTATGTTTATAGTTGGCCTGCTATGCTTCAGTCTTTGTTTTGCTTTTGTATGCAGTACATTTATCTTGCCCTGTGTGTGTTTGTATGCAAACACCTAAAATCAAGTACAGGGCAGGACCATACAGGAATGTTGGGAAACAATATTGGGAAACATCTTTTGTACATTTCCTTCAAAGATGCATGCTTGCATTGCGGTGATGCACAGAAACCTCTTTTTACACCCCCAAATGACAGCTACCCATTGATCCTATAAATCAAATCAATCAAAATCTCACCAATGGCTGCCATCCGCATCTGGCGCATGTGGGCATCAATGACGGAGGGGTCCCGAGAGCTATATGCCCCCAGGCCGGGGTAAAAGTTGGCCCCGATGTCATCAGGAGGCGAGTGCCGCCCCGTGGGGAACGCAGCTGCCACCTTGGGGTCCCAGTGTGGAAGCAGCGGGTGGTCCCAGTGGAGGTACTTCCCGTCAAACTGCGGATTGCCGTACCAGGTGTAGTAGAAGGCGTGAACATTATAATTGGGCGGAGGGTACTTCTCCAGCTGGGCCTCCTGGTTCATGTTTACCTCTTTAGTGTCTGCATCAGGGGCTGGACTGTCAGTTTGTAACTGTTTTACAGGTTTTTCCTGTCTGTTGGCGTGAGGAAACCGCTCCGGACCTAATGCATCTGGCAGGTCTAAGGCCTTTTCAGTTGAGGATTTCAAAATGACTATGATTACGAAAATAAATGATGCCAATGCCAGTAATGCCAAACAGGATTTACGTCTAAATCTGGCCATTTTCTGAATATTCACCAGGCACACATGTTTGCTTCTTCACAGAGTGTGCTCCTATGCATGAAGGGATGCTGCTGCCTATGTTGACAGAAAGAGAAGTCTCCAGGATATTGTGTTCATGCTGTGTTCCTCTCTGACAGAGGACTGACGACATATTGATTTCCCCTGCAGAAGACACAAAGTGGGATCCATAAGCACCACAACGGAATAGGCTACACATACAAAGACAGAATACAATCGATCAGCTCTTCCACTGTAGGCCTGTATGTCATAGCTGTAGCGGGCGTATCGATACACACACACAACATTGACAGAATTAGGCCTATCACATAAAACTCACCTAGATTGTGTGGATTGGAAGCAAATTCAGCACCTGAGCCTGTCTTCCATGTTACAAATGTATCGACTTGAACAAATGACTTGAACAAAGTCTACCATGCTCATTTAGGGTAAACTGAACTCTGCACGCCGACACCAGATCTAACGGTTAATAGTCTACTAAATAATGAACGCTGCCCAATAGAAAAAAAATACTTTTTTTAAGCGTTTCACAGGAGTGGTGTTATTTCATTTCGGTTACAAATTATGATGAAATTTTGCATCTGTTGTAGTGTCAACGTAGTATCAAATGTCATAAGGCAACAGTAGGCTACAGACTATTGCATGTGAAGTTTACAATAACTAATATCCATGGATTACTGTTGCCGCTGCTCAGTTAAGCTACAGAAACCTAGGCTACACTAATGATATGCATTTTAACAAAATGCATATCGAGCGTGTTATTGTTAGGCCTACCTCTTCTGATAGGTCAAGAGAGTAGCCACGTTTATAAAACTTTACTTTTACAGGGAGAGAAGAAGGATCGTTGAAGCAGTTCATTCACTTGTGATGCGGAAGTCAGACTGATCTTGTGAGGTATTTCATGGCGCCCTCTGATTGGTCCACAGTGTGGGGCTAGTTCACTGTCATTGGTTAGGAAAGCGTTAAAGTGACAGCAGCAACAAATTCACTGACCTGACCAGTATACCTCCATCAGCTGTCAATTTGGTCAGTACTCTGTAGATATCATCATTTTCGTTAAAAACTTGTAATATGAAACAGTCAAAATGAGTTTAACATGCTCTATGGGCAGGTAATGCAGTGTAGCCTAATGTGAAAACAAAAATTGTATGAATGCATGATGTTTTGATGGGAGTTCAATTACCCTTTTTCAAAATCGTAAATTAAGAAAATTATGAATGCTGACAGATTTTGTGTACAAATTGATTTAGCCAGCAAGCATGCCAATAAGTAGAGGCTAGTGCTCTGTCTCTTTTCTGACTCTCAGAGTTTGTAACTTAGTGACTTGGCAACTATGTAGGCTATAGATCTGACTGTGCAGATGACCACAAAGATTAAAAAATACATAAATAAACCATATCTGGACAACACATACAGTACATAGTCTCACTTAATAATTTCAAAGTAATTTTAGTAGAAATTTATAGAAACACAACCCTGATTCATATACTATGTCCTCCATGTCGTTGCCTATACAGTACATGTGGCCATCAATCAGACAAGAAATCAATAAATGACGACATATTGATTTTGATTGATGGTTAAATGAAACAGCTGTTTATGCACACAGTGAATCTGAGAAAGAAGAGCCATCTGCCACCCCCCAGTAAGACCCTATAGGGAGTAAATATCTCTCCCCAAACTAGGCCTTTTTCTCTCAAGTTTTGCATCACTGGCTCCTAACGCTTATATTGACATTAGACTGAATACTGACAGAATAATTCCAGAATAAGCAGATTGTTTTAGCAAATCATTTTCATTTGTAAAAACAAAAGACAATGAGCAAGCCAGTGCTTTCATTGAGGTAAGCTAACTCTAATGAAGCAGTGATAGTAACATTGGCTAATGCCTGGATGACAATAAAATAAAAAGACAATGTCGCGATCAGCATATCATTGCTCAAACAGATGTTGTTTCACAGACCAGTCCATTTTAGGGCCCCAGCTCTTTATGCTGCCTGACAGTGCATATCTGTTTATTGTCCCTGTTCATCTTCCAGCCATTTAAAGATAATGGATTGATTCTCCTTTGAGCTTATTTGTCAAAACAAATATATTTACCTTCAAAAAGCTACTCTGTCTTTGCAAGCTTGTAAGCTAGCCTACTTCTATCCAGGCTGTCATCTATGTTGATTATCATTATCATTAAAGATGTATGTGCCAGAAAAAAATGTTCTGTGCAAAGAGAGATGTGTGTTTAAAATGTTGACATTCACTTCTCCAGTGTGACCACAGGGCTGCAGTGTTCAGTTACAGTTTTTCTCGATTGCTTTTACCTGCTTAAGTAAACTAGAACCTACTTGGTCTTCATGACTACTTTGTTTGCACAGCAGAAGTCATCTCTATATTGAAGAGGTTCATTAGGCTTACTGTATTACTAATTCTTACTGTTTCTCTGTACAAGCCAATAAGGTAAAATTTTGTACCTGACAAGTTTCGGCTACCTTGCCTCTGTAGCCTTCATCAGAGGTGTCACGTGATGTTGGTGTGACGTCGTCTGAGCTGTGTTATATGTGTCACACCAACATTACGTGACACCTCTGATGAAGGCTACAGAGGCAAGGTAGCCGAAACTTGTCAGGTACAAAATTTTACCTTATTGGCTTGTACAGAGAAACAGTAAGAAGAAGTCATCTCTTGCGAATGTGTTCACACATTTTCATTGGGTTCACACATTTCTCACACCCTTTTGCAAAACAGTTCAATTCAAAAGCCCCAAACTCTATTGGTTTTCCCATGCTAAACAAAAGGAAAACATCTTTTCACAGGTGGTATAGATTCCTTGCATAAGTCTGAATCTCTGATACACCTGTGTGAAACTCCTTTGCACAATTCTTCAATCAGCAATCATTCATTATACATAAGAGATGTCTGCTGTGTTGCTATTTGCAAGTATGGATCTAATGCACATTTAGACAAAGTACTGTATTGCCTATTTGGTGGAGAAAACAGTACAAAAGGTGTTTACTGTAGGTCTATTTCGATGAAAAATGACAAGTTGTAGTTCAATGAAATGTACTGTATCTTGCTAGGTATTTACTGTATGTCTTACATGTCAATGGCAGTTACATCTTGGGAGGAATGAATAAATTATTTTTTTATTCAGTACATTTTGTCTTTTCACAGTTTTTTCTGATAGGCCTACCAGAAAAATGAGAAAGTAATGGAACAGACATAGCAAAAATGTTCATTTTGAGAACTAGATTTTGCATTTTGTTTTTAATTGGCAACAAGTTGTAGTGTTTGAAGGCAAGATTTGCTTTTGCTGCATGTTTTAAGTGTTTTGAGAGAGTAACAGCCTTTTGCAAGCAAAATGTGTCATTTTGTCAAGAGTGCTTTTGTTCAGACACGGGTGTTAACTGTTTTGAGAGTGTGATTTCAGAGTTGACACAGGTATCAAAACGATCGAGAAAAACTGTAATCTGTAAGTGTGATTCATTTTCTTGCTCTGCTCTGTATGAGGTAGGTAATCCAAGCCATTTGGAGGCTACATTGTCCATATGATTCTAATGTCTTTGGGAATTTAGAGGAGATAGAGGTTGGGGTGCTCTTTGTAATAACCGGAAATTAAATGATAAGCAATAAGCACTAATGTGACTGCACTGCAAAAGAGCACTGCAGCTGTGTGAGTTCATAAGAAACCAGCCCCTTGTGTGTTGTGAAGATTTTATAACCGAGAGGTTTTAATCATTCATCCCTACAGACTAGAAGAGTCGTG
Source organism: Alosa sapidissima (assembly GCF_018492685.1). Lineage (NCBI taxonomy): Eukaryota > Metazoa > Chordata > Actinopteri > Clupeiformes > Clupeidae > Alosa > Alosa sapidissima. Next base: position 2,942,759 of record NC_055957.1, on the reverse strand, counting down.
ACCGTGACCGTGACCTCTTCGTGTTGATGGAAGGCCGACATATCAGACGCTCATCAGAGGGCCACAGTGGGCAAGAGGGGACGTGGAGCTGGATCAAGGTGCCGATCCAGTATGTGTCCTTTAGGTCAGAGTGAGGGATCTGAATTTACCTCTGGCCGCTATAGGAGGTCAGAGAAGAGTTAACCTGCAGATGTGTCTTCTTTGGCTGATTGAAGATGTGCCCTTGCATTTAGAATCATCTGCAATTGTAACATAACACAGGCAGGACTGCCTACAATGCACTGCAATAGTCCCGTTTGGAAAGAACCATGGCCTGCACAAGAAGTTATGCGGCATATTTGGTGAGATAATGTCTGATCCTCCGAATATTGCATATTTGTGTGTGTGCATGTGTGTGTAAATGCACAAGACTGTGTGTTTCCACAAATTCTACCAAGAGACATAATTGAAGAGAGGTCAAAGGTGCATGCAGTTTTGAATCCAGTGAAACGAGTGATGGATGCTCACTTCAGAAACACTGCTTTTCCACTATGCTGTGAAACACTAAATTTCATTCAATTCATTCAATCTTTATTTATTCCTTAGTTCATTGAGGGTAGTCCACATATTTAGTGATGGAGAGCATGCATATACAATATTTGTAGATAATATATATTTTTTCATTTATTATAAACTGTGTAAACAGAGTTAATAACCTCTTATTAACCCTCCAGTTGTGTTACGGTCAAATTTGACCAATTTACTCTCAAAACATTGTTAATTTATTCTGACTATCATGAGGCTCCATGAGTTTCATAACTCCACTGGTATTTTATTTACAGTAACTTTAGAACACCCATGTGTATTCCCGGTCAAAAATGATCGGCCATTAGAAATGAATGGGTGAGAAAATGGTAGTGTAAACTGAATTCAGGCAATTGAACAGATGGACTGTGTATGTGTGCCTCTGTGTACACACACACACACACACACACACACACACACACACACACACACACACACACACACAAACAAACACACCCTCCCCCCCCCCCCTTGCTTCTATGTCAGCCTCCACTGGAACCTTTCCCCAATAGAATCTTCCCCTTTCTTACTTGCATGAGCTAAGGTCAATGAGGCCTCCAGGCCATAAATAGCAAATGGAAGTTCAACTAATATCCAGAACAAGTTGACACAAAAGTATTTCAAAACATGAGATGATAATATGTGTTACTATGGATTTATAACAAGTAATGCATCGATACAAAACTAGTAAACCTGAAATGAACACAGGAGGGTTAACTTGAGCTGTAGGTAACACTGTAAGAAGTGGTATTACAATATGTAGGCCTAGCCTACTATTTCTGGATATACACGAGTGACGTCATCGCTAGGATGTCAACAATGTAGCAGTTCATGGGAGGCGTGTCTCGCGCGTGTGGCTAGACGCGTGAGTACCGATATGCTTGTATGGAACAGCGCGACTTTTTCTACATTCTCTGTGTTTAATGGTCAGAACAGAGTCATTTGAGTAAGCGATTACCATTATGTTGGGATATCGAAAGTAAGACAAAACAGGCATCCAAGCCGAGTAAAATGTGGAGAAACTGAATTTTGGAAAAGAGACGGGAAATAGGTAAGAGAGTAGCCTACACTGATAATATCTACCCATCTAAGTTCAAATGCTCTGAAATGCAGCTCTAATAACCTAAAGGATCATTGTAGGCTATGTAATTTGATTTGTGTTGTCCAGTTTGAGGACAAAGCAGCATCCTCGTGGTGCAATTGTCCACAATGACGGGGGTCCGCATGTTCAACTTGAGCTCTTTTTCACGTGTGCAGACAATCATTTATAGCCTAACATGCAGAATTGTATGTGTTATGTATGTGCATATTGAGAAAATGTGACAATTGCCCACACAATCACAGTAGCCTATGCGAACAACCCCAAATAAGAAATAGTCGGGACAGACCCACGCGCTCGAGTTCCAGGGCAGGAGTATGTATGACATCATGACATCGGTGTCAGAATGAAGGACCAGGATGTCAGCAAGTCGCTATCGGATCGTTAGAGCTGTTCAGAGCTGAAATGACAAATGAAAAATCGTCAGCAATAGGGACAAGTGGCAACATTAGAAGGCAAATTCCTTGTTCAGGCTAACTTCCTTCAAGACAAAAGGAATTCAGACGGATGTATTGTTTGCAGCATAGACTTGGCTCTGCGTGAATTGCAAGAGCCTAGAAACGGTGTGCATAAATTAACAATTGATATTAAGATTTATCATTTAATTTGGGTGCTGCTGTTTCTCACACGTCTGGTCAGGTGGACGCAGTGATGTTGGACCATGCATGGTCCACTTTGCAGTGAGGTAAACAGAAAGAGGATTTCAGGCAAACTGTGCAAGCTGGATGAGATATGAGAAGAGAGAGGACACTGACACAAGTGCTGTCATAATCTTTAGTTGATGCAATCAATCATGTTTTAGTTCGGATGGCTTTTTTGTGTCTTCCTTCACAAATAATAATAATAATAATAATAATAATAATAATAATAATAAAACCTGCAACATTTCAATGAAATATGTCTTAACTCAGCCTGTAGATTTGTTGTATTGCACTCATGTTGCTTCAGCTCTGTCCAATATTAAACAGATTAGGTAATAGCCATCACTAAATATTTTACACAGACCCGCAGGCTGAAATCACTATCCTTCACAGAATTAAGAGGGAATATTTCTATGAATCCTTTATGTAAACATTTTACACCTTATGTGAACATGATTATGTTTGATCTGTCCAGCATTACTTGCAGTTGCATTACCTGTTTGGTAAACAAACAAAATGAAAAAAGGAACACATAGAGTATAAGAGACCAGATTCCCTAATTACCTTAGCCTTAGAATAGCCTTATAGTACTATGGTATGTCCCAAAATACTACAAAATCCTATAGTTCTTGTTCATAAGGGACTGAACAGCATCAATACCCCTGAAGTGTAACAAGAGCAGCCACAGACTTTCTGAATAGCCTGCTCATGATCAGAGAGGAGCAACAATGCTGTATTTGTCATTGATCTCTTGCGTGGAATATAATAATAAAGTAATAATACATTTTATTTATATTGCATTTACTTTACATTTCATAAGACACAACAGGAGCTCCTGCATAATCACGGTGTCTTGCAGAGGCATGTGCTTGGGTGTGCATTCGGGGTGTCTTGCGGAGTCATGTGCTTGGGTGTGCATTCGGGGTGTCTTGCGGAGGCATATGCTTGGGTGTGCATTCGGGGTGTCTTGCGGAGGCATGTGCTTGGGTGTGCATTCGGGCCTATCTGTAAGGTCTACATGCCCTCAGTTTATGTACGGAGTTCAGTTGTCTGTTGCCACATTGTGAGCCAGCATCGTTTGCTTATATTTGTCTGGTTTGTCTGAGAATATCATCAGACAGGATATCTGCCCACCAGTCATATGGAAGTAGGTTGACGCTGAGTTTTATACAGCATGGCTGGATCAGTGGTTGGCCCACGCCAGATCAGGGCCGAATCAAGGCCAGATCCATGCCAGTCAGTCATTGGCTATCTGGGCTGATTGATGGTTAGTGGAAAAGATGACAGGCTACCTTTATTCCGATTCCTTCCTGTTTTCCAGCCCATACAGTATGCATTTACCACCCATCAGCGTACAAGAGTAAAGTAAAAGGTTATTGGACATTTTCAGTAAAAGTGAGCTCAGTCGGCTACTGTTAATGCCTGGACATAAGAACGGTATTCTCCAAAGATGGTCATTTCATCGAGCTCCCCCTACGTCCTGTTTGGCTGAAAGCTGAGGCCTGCCAAGACGATTCAGGAGGGAATACTGTACCTCTGCAGCGGGGTGGGGTCCCTGTGATGCGCTCCATTCTGATCAATAAGACTGCCACACAGAAACCTTCAGGGACTGTGTTTTCAAGTCTAAATTAATACATGTCATTAAAAATGTATGAACTGGTTCTGTAATGAAAGCAACATGACGCTCAATGGTGTTTTAAGCCCCAACGTTGTCTTCCAGGCAGCGTTGCCACCATCGACTTAAAGGCACCTAATCCTAACCCTAACCCCAACACCAACCCTAACCCTAACCTTAACCCATGCCTAACCCTAGCACCTTCCAGGCAGCGCTGCCTTGAAGACAACGTTGGGGGCTTAAAACACCAAGAAACCAACATGACTATACTGTGTATAATTTTAAAGTGTACCTTATAAATACCTCAATGGTCACACTTGCTGTTTGTCTTTTCTATGCGCTACCCATCTTTTATAAGAAAGATATAAATTCAGACACTCCAGAAATGGTGACAGCGAGGAAGAGATACGGAAACATTTAAAAAGACTTTATTGTAACTTAAAAAGCCAACATGTTTACTGAAATGGCTTTTTAATGAAGTAGCCAGTTACAATAAAGGCTTTTTAAATTCTTATCTATAGCCCTTCCTCGTTGTCAACGTTTTTGGAGTACCTGGATTTCGTTCTTTCTTTAATATATTGGAGTGATCCCCCTTATCCAAGAGCACCTGATACTGTGGATGTATTTTACAACTAGAGCTGCCAGCCATCTGTTCTGACTACCCATCTATTGTTTATATTCAGACATCATCATTCATTAGGTTGAAAAATTAAAATGCAATTACATACATGTTGTACTTTATCATCATCATCATCATCATCATCATTAGGGCAGCTGTGGCCTACTGGTTAGCGCTTCGGACTTATAACCGGAGGGCACGGCTGAAGTGCCCTTGAGCAAGGCACCTAACCCCTCACTGCTCCCCGAGCGCCGCCGTTGTTGCAGGCAGCTCACTGCGCTGGGATTAGTGTGTGCTTCACCTCACTGTGTGTACACTGTGTGCTGAGTGTGTTTCACTAATTCACGGATTGGGATAAATGCAGAGACCAAATTTCCCTCACGGGATCAAAAGAGTATATACTTATACTATACTTATACTCATCATTATCATCATCATCATCATCATTGTGCCCTAAATCCCTGTAAGTGTCCAATTCATTCCCACCACATGTGAAGTTAGATTGTTTGTTCGTTCTTTTGTAATGGGGAGATTTTTTTTGCAACTGAACTAGGCCTTTTTCCCCTAAATGGTGTAATAGCCTCATGTTGTTTTGACCCTGAAAAGACAGACTGATGCAACTACTAGAAATGGCAACTAAAATTCGAATCCTCTTTTTCAAACGCACACAAGTTATTGCAAGTGAACAGTGAGAATTAAAGAGCACCACCTGTCCATCATTCTCAGGTGTGCTAAGCGTGGTGAAGCACAAGCAGGTGAAAGGAGGCCATAATGATTCAGGATTCAAGATGAGGGCAGTAGTGTAACTCTACCGCAGTCAGAAAGGGTTTGCAGAGAGAAGAAGGGGGTGTGTGTGTGTGTGTGTGCGCGCGCATGTGTGTGTGTGTGTGTGTGTGTGTGTGTGAAGAGGACACATGTGTGTGTGTGTGTGTGTGTGTGTGTGCGCGCGCATGTGTGTCTGACAACACGTGTGTGTAGTGTGCATGTGTGTGTGTGTGTGCGCGCATGTGTGTCTGACAACACGTGTGTGTAGTGTGCATGTGTGTGTGTGTGAGGACAATTGTGTATTTGTCTGTAAAGACACGCATGTGTATGTGTGTGTGTGTGTATGTGTATGTGTGAGTGGATGAGTGTGTGTGTGTGTGTGTGTGTGTGTGTGTGTGTGTGTGTTACCCTGGGGGATGAGGAGGGGAGACAGTATTAGGGAGTCATCACAGCTCGAGCTGTTTGATCTGGCTGAAGTCGCTTATCCTGCTGGCTCAGATGCTCTGCAGTAATTGCACTGTTCTCATTCTCCCTGTGAGTCTGCTACACCAAAGCTCACTTCAGAGCGTTCAGACAAGCCTATTCTCACAACACACACCACAGAGGGCTGGACTGAAGTACCGTAGCTTCACATTTTACTGTGAGACTAATCAAAGTCAAGGCATATGTGCATAATAAAGAAAGATATTAGAGAGAAGCGGAGTGTGTTTTTTGATGACTACAGTACCAGCAGTGTTGAAACACATATTGGGTTTGTGAGTCTCTCACACGCTATTGAATACCTTTAGAGCTTAGAGGCTATACAGACATAACTCTTGCATTTTAACTGCTTTGCCTAGAACATCACAGCGACAAAATCCATACAGATCATACATGATCATGGCATAGCAGTTATTAGAGCATGATGACTGTAATTACTACACCCATCAGCACTTAGCATGTGTTTTGAGTAAAGACATTTCTAGTAGATTGCTAGATTACACAACACAGTCATCATTACAGGCACTTTATTTGAATGAGAGTCAAGTGCACAGTCTTGTGTAACTAAAGCTAATTTAATAACTCTCCCACATTCATAGATGCTGCATGATAACTTTGCAAATAAATACATATATGTATATATTTTTTTTTTTGGGGGGGGGGGGGGGGGCTTTTATGCCTTTTATGCACTGTGACAGGACAATGGAGAATGACAGGAAGTGAGTGGGAGAGAAAGTCGGGGTGGGATCCGGAAATGACCACGGGGCGGGAATCAAACCCAGGTCGCCGGCGTACGGTGCAGGGGCCCCAACCAGTTGCGCCACGGCTGGGGCCTTGTCCCGCCGTTTAAACGAGTGTCCTCTGTGTGTGTGTTAACGAGTCCGTCTGCTCTGCAGGTCTCTGAGAGAGGATGTGGTGTGTGGACGAGAGTCCAGAGGGGCTACTCTACGTCTTCGAGTCGCCGACCCACAGCGGCGGTCTGCTGCGGCGCCTAGATGCCCAGAGGCGGGCGGGCGTCCTGTGCGACGTCACCGTGCTGGTGCAGGGGCGACGGGTCAGCGCGCACGGAGCCGTTCTGGCGGCCTGCAGTGGCTACTTCCTGCACCAGCTCCAGGAGAAGAGAGGCGGGGACGCCGCCGTGGTCATCAGCCTGCCCAGCACAGTGAGTTCTCCTTCAGTCCAGTTAACCAATGGGAAGTCATCCCCCGCATGACATCATCGATCTGAACCAATCTAAACCAGTCACCAGTCTTAGGGAATTTTCCCTGTAAGGGCCCACCACGATACACTAGTCCTGGTAGTGAGTTATGGCAAGACACGGAAACGATAAAGAAACATTATGTATTTATTTTTGTTATAAAATATCAGCTTGACATTCCTTTTCACACAAAGGGTGAATGGCGTGTCTGTCATTCCCACTGTGTACCCAAAACACCTGAGACACCTGTGCAGTGTACAAGAGACACCTGTTCTGTGCAGTGCACAAGAGACACCTGTTCTGTTCTGTGCAGTGTACAAGAGACACCTGTTCTGTGCAGTGCACAAGAGACACCTGTTCTGTGCAGTGCACAAGAGACACCTGTAACTGTTCTGTGCAGTGCACAAGAGACACCTGTTCTGTTCTGTGCAGTGTACAAGAGACACCTGTTCTGTTCTGTGCAGTGTACAAGAGACACCTGTTCTGTGCAGTGCACAAGAGACACATGTTCTGTACAGTGTACAAGAGACACCTGTTCTGTTCTGTGCAGTGTACAAGAGACACCTGTTCTGTGCAGTGCACAAGAGACACATGTTCTGTGCAGTGTACAAGAGACACCTGTTCTGTGCAGTGTACAAGAGACACCTGTTCTGTACAGTGTACAAGAGACACCTGTTCTGCTCTGTGCAGTGTACAAGAGACACCTGTTCTGTGCAGTGCACAAGAGACACCTGTTCTGTTCTGTGCAGTGTACAAGAGACATCTGTTCTGTTCTGTGCAGTGCACAAGAGACACATGTTCTGTGCAGTGCACAAGAGACACCTGTTCTGTTCTGTGCAGTGCACAAGAGACACCTGTTCTGTTCTGTGCAGTGTACAAGAGACATCTGTTCTGTTCTGTGCAGTGCACAAGAGACACCTGTTCTGTGCAGTGCACAAGAGACACCTGTTCTGTGCAGTGTACAAGAGACACCTGTTCTGTGCAGTGCACAAGAGACACCTGTTCTGTGCAGTGTACAAGAGCATATTTTGACACGCTGAGAAAACCTTGAGCGTCATTTTCCAAAATGATAAAAATGAATGCTAAAGGGGTACCCAGTATGCTGAGAGTTGATGACGGCAAGGGTTCCATTGTTCCATTGTGTTGCTCTAATGACATGGTACCCGCTGGTGCCACAGTAGAGTTTAGTTCACTCTTCACCACTGTACTGTTCATATGGGAAGGGAATTATGCATCAAGGGCACCGCTAGAATTTGGGCCCTTTGAAAGAATATAATACACCAGCACTAATATGTAAAGGAAGACAGATAAATATACACAAATATACAGACCAGTGACCGTAAGCTACAGAATAATTCTAAATCTGTTTGTCCCAGGCTGTGTCGCTTGTAATATCTCTGATGTGGTTATGTGTGTCGCCGTATGGATTTCTAACAGTCTGTTTTCCTGACTATGGATTCTTTACTGTGAGGATTCTTTACTGTGAAGATTCTTTCCTGTGAGGATTATTTACTGTGAGGATTCTTTACTATGAGGATTATTTACTGTGAGGATTCCTGTTTATTTCCCCTGCAGTATAGATTCCTGTGTGTATTCTCTGTCATGGATTCTCTGATGTGTGTGTGTGTGTGTGTGTGTGTGTGTGTGTGTGTGTGTGTGTGTGTGTGTGTGATATGCGATGTGCAATGTGTGTGTGTGTCCTCGTTAGCCGATCTGGCATGGACACTAAAGAAGCCAGTGACAGTGGGCGGGAGCTCAGCTCCTCATAAAGATGAGGCCTCTGTAGGTGGCAGCAGCTGCTGCTGAGGGGAGCTGGAAATAGATCCCCCCCCCACCCAACCCAACAACCCTGCAACCCAACAACCCAGCAACCCAGCCCAGCCCTCACACCCACCCTCAGTCCCTCTGAGTCTCTGGGTCTCAGTTCCTTTATGTGTGTGAGGCTGTGAGAGTGCAGACTAGCTTTAGGGGTGGAGGTTTTTCAAAACAGTATGACACACATGCACTCACCCACACACACACACACACACACACACACACACACACACACACACACACACGCACACAGATTGCCTCAGCCCCTGGCTCTCACTGTGCTCTGTGAGTTAAAAGGTTTTCAGTTTCAGCCCTTTTTATTTCTTTTATTATTTTTCTGTCTTTTCGTTCTCTCTTTTTGCTTGTCTGCATCTCTCCTTGTCGTGTATCTCTTTCTCTCTCTATCTCTCTCTCTTTCCCCTCTTCCTCTCTCCCTCTCTATCCCCCTCCCTCCTCCCCCGCTCTCTCCCCCCCTCTCACCCTCTCTCCTCCTCCATCACTCTCTCTCTCCCTCTCTCTCCCCCTCTCTCTCCTTCCCCCCTCTCCCTCTCCATCTCTCCCCCCCTCTCTCTCTTTCCCCCCCCTCTCTCTCTTTCCTCTCTCCCTCTCTCTCTCTCCCTCTCCATCTCTCTTCCCCCCCCCCTCTCTCTCTTTCCCATCTCTCTCACCCCCTCTATTCATTCCTCCTCATGCCATCCTGTTCATTTCTCATGGTGTAACTATATCACATGATTACCTGTGCGTGTGCTAATTGGACACCGGGGCAATAACGCTCCTTACTGCCCTCTGCAGGTGACCACGAGGGGCTTTGCCCCGCTGCTGCAGTTTGCCTACACGGGGAAGCTCTCCCTCAGCAGGGCCAGTCTGCCGGACGTCGTCCACTGCGTGGAGCGCCTACACATACACGACTTGAAGGACTCGTGCTTCCCTCTCCTGACGGTAGTGCTCGGTCACAACTCGGATGAAGAGCTACCGGGTCCAGCGCTCTCCTCGACAACTCCTCATTTACACACTGACCAACAAGAGGAAGAGGTAATACGTGTGGAAACACCTGAAGACTCTGCGTCTCAGTCACAGATGACCAATCTTTGTCCTTTTAGCGAAGAGGAAGGAGAGGATTCACCAGTGAGAGTCAACAGTGACATCAGTCAGACAGACAAACATACGACCTTTGACCCTCTTCAGTGTTCCAAATATTGGAAGTGTCCGCAGACTCTCAGTGAGCACCATGGCAACGCTTCAGTGAATGGCAGTGGGTCAGGTTCCATACGAGATCTCGTGGAGGCCACTTCCACTGACACTGTCCAGGGGGCGTCTGGACCTCCCACCCCGGATGAGCCTGGCCCTGGTGAGGGCAGTCTGTCGGTCTGCGTCTCAGAATCCAAACTAGAGAAAGAGGCAGCGGTCGAGTCCGACCGGGAGTCGCTCAGTTCTCAGTCTTTAGAGACTGAGACTTTAGACGGAGCAGTTTGTGCCAGTTCTGCTGCTGCAGGCCTCCATTCCATCCTGAAGGATAATGCAGAGCTACGCCTCCCACATATTGCACAGCAGTTACTCACTAACAGACTGACTTGTGCAGACCCAGAACACAGACTGCGGGATGCTCCGAAAATAAGCCACTGGTGCTCTGGCCAAGAGTCAACTTTGACCTCTGCTAAACCCCAAGGCCTCCCATGCACGTCACCGAGGCCTCTGTCCACTGAGGAAGTCTTCAAGGACGAAGCTGGGCTCAGCAGGTCCAGTGTTATATTTACCTCAGGGTTTCCCAGGCAACCAGAATCTCCAGAGCATTCCGGTCCTGACCTCGACCCACTCTCCAGGTTTCCTCACAGCGTTGCTCCCAGCAGTCCAGAGATTCTGCCAGTGCCAAGCCACTCCACACACAGTAGCCAAGGCCCAGACAACGTCTCCCTCTCTGAGGAGGCCGCCACCTCCACATGTTATTCCAGTGATGAAGCTCGTAAAGGGCGAGGCTCCTCTCCCAGCGTTCCTCACTCTGCAGCCTCCTGCTGCCCTTTCTCCCGGACGGCCTACTGCCTGACTCTGAGACAGCCGGGTCCAGGCTGGACCAAGGACGCCATCTTGAATCCGGCGCTCCCCCACTCGAAGACTGAGAAGTGTTACGACTCCAGCTCCAGTGACGAGTCGGGATCCATCTCCGCGGGCGACTGTGAGTCGTCGCGTCTTGATGACGAAGGGCTTGAGGTTAGTGCATTTGTTTGCTCCATTCGTTTGACCCAGAGACCTTCCCATCACATCACAGAGCCCATAAGCTCAAAGTCCCCAGTGTGGGGTTTGACAGTTGACCACAAAAGGCTGGAAGTAGATGAATGCAGAGTAGTATCATTTGATTGATCAGTGGATTGAAAAAGCACTAAAAACTATCAACTTTAGGGCAGCCGTGTCCTACTGGTTAGCGCTTTGGACTTGTAACCGGAGGGTTGCCGTTTCGAACCCCGACCAGTAGGAACGAGTAAAGTGCCCTTGACCAAGGCACCTAACCCCTCACTGCTCCCCGAGCGCCGCTGTTGTAGCAGGCAGCTCACTGCGCTGGGATTAGTGTGTGCTGCACCTCACTATGTGTTCACTGTGTGCTGAGTGTGTTTCACTAATTCACGGATTGGGATAAATGCAGAGACCAAATTTCCCTCACGGAATCAAAAGAGTACATATACTATATACTTATACTTATACTAACACATAATCCAGATAGCTCCTCACCCTGGGACAGGCCTCACACGGATCTAGCCCTAAAACAGTTGACTTTGTGACTTGCTGCAGTCCACAGCTGGCCTTTGGATCAGAAGGCCAACTAGCAGCTGGCAGATTACTACTATGTATGTATGTGTGTGATATTATTAATTGCTGCTGTAACACCATAATTTCCCTCTGGGGATGAATAAAGTATCTATCTATCTATCTGTCTATCTATCTATCTATCTATCTATCTATTAGTGAGCTTTTCAAGCAGGTGAATGTGCTTCCCTGGTCAGAGTCAGGTGTGAAGGCTTTCCCTGGAGTGGTCTGCATGCTCCAATGAGACTGACCCTTATCTCATGTGGTGACATCATTCCTCTTCATGTGTGATGCACATTTGACCTTTTGACCTCATTTGCATAACTCATCCAGATACAACTGCACTCTTCTCAGTACCACAGTTATTATTCAAGCAAATCAAAGCAGTGACATTCCCTCTGGTAGGTTATTCATTTATGATTTTCTTTTCTTTTCTTGTAATGAAGGCTGATGCCTTGCAGTTGGTGTTGTACACCTAGAGGTGCATTAGGCTTTAATGGTTTCAGAGTGTGACGGCCGGACTAGGCTACACCGGACACACAACTGAAGCGTTCCGTTTGAGGAGTGTATGCGTCAACAATTAACTTCCAGTATAATTAATGGAACTGGCTACACCAAACGCAAGTGCACAATTTTTACGCTTTGTGAACCTGAATGATTCTGTTCCAGTGTAGCCCGCTCTAAGAGATTGGTTTCCAGTTGCATCATACTAGGTGAGTTGATAGAAATGTTGCCATGGTGATCAATAAGGGATGTTATTACGTGACTACTTTTTCCGCTGCCTTCTCATTTCACTTTTGAATCGTTTAAAATGGTCAAAACGTCCAGTTGACTGTCTCCTGATGAAAGTGTGGAGGGCATAGGTTTAGAGATCGGGCTGGGTTTAGAGATCGGGCTGGGTTTAGAGATCGGGCTGGGTTTAGAGATCGGGCTGGGTTTAGAGATCGGGCTGGGTTTAGAGATCGGGCTGGGTTTAGAGATCGGGCTGGGTTTAGAGATCGGGCTGGGCTAGGTTTAGAGATCGGGCTGGGTTTAGAGATCGGGCTGGGTTTAGAGATCGGGCTGGGTTTAGAGATCGGGCTGGGTTTAGAGATCGGGCTAGGTTTAGAGATCGGGCTGGGTTTAGAGATCGGGCTAGGTTTAGAGATCGGGCTGGGTTTAGAGATCGGGCTAGGTTTAGAGATCGGGCTGGGTTTAGAGATCGGGCTGGGTTTGTGGTTTGTGGATTAAAAGGGTTAATATCAGCCATGCCAAGCAGCAGACTACCGTGACCACCTATTAGGTTTTGTACATTGATTTTGCAAAATTTCTTCAGCTGTAAGGTTAATACACGGGGGCAGTTAATATGGTATTAATATGTTTTTGTTTCTTTTAACTTGCATAAAACACTGTCCTGCGGCTTATACACAATGCGGCTAATACACAGGGAATTACTGTAGTTGTTGCTTAACCGTTCTACTTAAAAAACATCATTGGCATCATCTGTCTGCTTTTTTACACTCTCTCCTCATGCTGAATTTGGTACTTGGAACACTGGATTAAGAATTTAAATAATCTCAATTCCCTGTTGTTCTTTTTTATGTATTATAATTAAACTTTATGCCTATGCAAACAAAGTGTGTGTGTGTGTGTGTGTGTGTGTGTGTGTGTGTGTGTGTGTGTGTGCGTGCGTGTGTGAGTGTGTGTGTTTGTGGTTTGGAGTCAGAGCATTATCTCTGACAAGGAAGTCACGTAGCAGCATCACTCCCAAACCACCATGCTCCATCTAAAGCCACACACACACACACTATTTCTCTCACTGCACTTAAGAACCCTCTTTGCTTTCTCGCTGTGACAGAATGCATTCAAACCCAGAGAGCCAGCGCCCCATTAGACTGGCTGTGCTCCCAGCTGTGCTGCCCTGCTCAGGGAACTGAATCAGGGGGTCTTGGGTGTCACCTCGGCTCCCTGTGTAACAGATGAGGCCCACTTCTCAGCGATGGCCCATTTACTGAGTAATGGCCCAACCAGGCCCGGGACTCGGAGGCAGGCAATGACAGCCAGGATTTATGAAGGCCGCACAGGCTCCCTTTGTCATGGCAGCGTTATCACCGCTGCGACTGGACCGGTCCGGTTAAATATAGACATCCATCCTGCTCAGGAGGAGGGCGAGGAATACACACAAGGTCAATGCTGAAAGCTGGGACTTTCTCTCTCACTCTACTTCTCCCTACCACTCTCTCTCCTCTCCTCTCTCACTTTCTCACTTTCTCTCCATCCATTTCTTTTCTGTTTGTTTTCACACTTCCTGATTCATTTTCAAGATGAGTTGTCTGATATATCTTGACATTGGGTGATCATTAGAACCCCCCTCCCCCTCCCCCTCTCTCTCTATCTTTCACCATCTCTCTGTGTGAGTGGTCAGCAGTTAAATACTAGCTTTTAAAAGGCTAGTGGCCAGTAAGTCATTCCTGTCCCTGTGCCTTGACCTTTGTGTTATCTGTACAATGTATGTCACCGCCAGCAGCAAACCCTTTACCAGTCTACCTCTTCCGTATCTAGCTCTAAGCGTTGCCATGACAATCTCTCTCTTTGGTAGTTCTGCAAGGCTATTTTTGTCGATCTATATGGAAATAAGGACCTTTCTGTTAACAGTAATTTTGTATAATCATTTGTTATATATTTTTTTTAATTACTTTTTAATTCAAATATAAATGACCGGCCAATTACACTTATTATTAGCCTAACTTTTTTGTTTGTCTATTTTGAAATCTGACATCACTCATGGAGAATGGCCAAGCTCTATTGTTTATGCCTGTTTTTCCAAATTTTCAGAATTTCCAGACTGTCAATTCCAGACAATTCTTTGCATCTTTGGGTGCACTGCCATCCAGTGGTCATCTTGCAGTAGTGCGTCCAAAACCTGTCATTAGCTGAGATAAATCACTTTATTAAAAAGCAATTATTAAAAATATATATATTTAGGGGTCCAAGCAGTAGTCCATGCTCTAAAGTGGCTTGGGCCCAGTTCATTGCTGCTTGCAACTATATTTCCATATTATTTTCATTTCCATATTATACACATATTAACATCCAGAATTCAATATTGCATTCATATAATTTAATAATGAAATAGTTAATGAAATAACTAATATATAATGTATAGGTATATTGATGCAGTCTTTCACACCCATTTGTATTTTCAGGTGAAACTCCCATTCCCTGTGGATCAGTTGACGTACCTGCCCCGCAGTGACTTTCAGCTGGTGATGCGGATGCACAGTCTGACCCCAGAGCAGCTGGAGCTCGTTCAGGAGGAACGGCGTCGCAGCAAGAACCGAGTCGCCGCCCAGAGATGCCGTAAGAGGAAGCTCGACTGCATCCAGAGCCTGGAGGTGGACATACACAAACTGGTAACAGCTAACAAGTGCTGTCAGTGTTTGGGTGTGTCTGTGTGTGTGCGCACGTGTTTGTGTCTGTGTGTGTGTCTGTGTGTGTGTGTGTGTGTGTGTGTGTGTGTGTGTGTGTGTGTGTGTGTGCACGCGTGTTTGTGTCTGTGTCTGTGTGTGTGTCTGTGTGTGTGTGTGTGTGTGTGCACGCGTGTTTGTGTCTGTGTCTGTGTGTGTGTCTGTGTGTGTGTGTGTGTCTGTGCGTGTGTGTGTGTGTATGTCTGTGTGTGCAGTTGTATTTATTGATGGTTGGCGTGTGTGTGTATGTGTGTGTGGGGGGGGGGCTGATCATCATCATCACTTGAGCCCCTAGAGCTGGCTGCTGAGAGAAGGGTGCTGCCAAAGCTCCTTAACATTATAGACAACACCTCACATCCACTGAACAAGCTACTGCTCAGACAACAGTGTTTTCAGCTGGAGGTTGCTTCAACTTCGCTGTAACAAGGACCGTTATAGGAAATCATTTCTGCCCACTGCCATAACTATTTACAATAACTGTCCCTTGTGCCGGGAGAGGAGGATCTTATTCTGAGAGACAATGCACAGTTTACAACCACACGCACAGAGACTTTATATCCAATTGTATTTATTTTTAACTTGTATGTGTAAATGTGATATGTGTTTATATTATTAATTGCTGCTGTAACACCATAATATCCGTTTGGGGATGAAGAAAGTAATCTATCTATCTATTATCTATCTATCATCATCATCTTTCTCGCTAGACTCCAAGGTCCATTCAGAAAACACATACAACACAGACATGGCATATACAATATATATATTAAAAGCATCACACTTCTTATGTATATTGTGTTTGCCCTTGATGTCACATGTTCCCACCAGCCATCATGTAGATTTGTAGATCATTTTACCCCCCCCCCCCCCACACACAGGCCTCATTGTAATAGTGTGTGATTTACACAGTGCACAGATATGAAAAACACTGAAATGTGTTGTAGGTGTAGATGCTGTCGTGGAAGTAACACAATGAAATGTGTACAGTGTGAACACAGATGTGTGAGACTAATACTCTGAAATGTGTGTGTGTGTGTGTGTGTGTGTGTGTGCGTGTGTGTGTGTGTGTGTGTGTGTGTGTGTGTGTGTGTGTGTGTGTGTGTGTGTGTGGATACAGGTGTGTGAGAAGGAGTCACTTCTGAGGGAGAGGAGCCAGCTAAGAGCCTGCATGGTAGACATCAGGGAGAGCGTCGCCTGTCTCAACCAGAGCATCCACAGAAAAGAACCGGAACACACACACAAGGTTCCATCCATCAACCACAACTTGGAGACGGTTCCGTCGCCTAACCCTGTGAAAGTGCTCGGCTGTTTGGGAGCGGTTCCATCCCTCTGATAAGGTCCTTCTCTGAAGGTCGCCTGACCCATCTGAGAACGAGCGACAGATCAAAAGGTCCTGTCCCACTGTTTAGTTGTGGTGAGGTCTTGCGGAGCCTACTCTGATACATGCAAGTCTTTATCTGGGCAGAAAGATCAGTGTGTAGCTGTGTTCAATGACCCCAGGGGTGTTCCACTAACTTGTTTGTTGTCTGTGGGTTCAGTAGGTAACCACATGATGATGGCTTTTGCTGTCTTTTTCTCTGCCAAACTGACTGAAAATTGCATATCACCAATTGAGCTACACATGGGAATCTTTTTTGGTAAGCATGAGAAACATATTGTGGGTGCTTTTAGTTAGATTTGATGTTTCAGAGCAAAGCAAGGGTCATGACATCTTTGTGATTGTTTTGTGATTGTGTTTGAAAAACAAAAATAGAGTTAAAACTGTTTAATTGATACTAGATTTTTATGTAGCTACTGGAAAAATACAAAGAAAAATAGCTTGAAAGGTGTCCTATTTCAAGACAGCTATACAAAGGCCATGGGAAATATCATAAATGTATCATAGCTACAGTACAGTCCCTGTTGACTATGGTCCACATGCTGATCCACAGGGAAAACCTACTGTGCAGCCTTGGTGTAATTGCCAGTGTGCTATTCCTTTAACACCTACAGCCTTGGTGTACTTGCCAGCTAGGTTATCATCAAGCTAACTATTAACTTTGACCAAAACATTAATCTAGTAATTCAACTTCAGTCTTCCTCTTATATATGTTTGCATTTACTCAGTAGATGTAGACATTTTCAATTGACATTGTTAGCAGAGAGGGTTGAAGCAGAGCAGTGATCAAGTATCTTTTTTGTAAGCTTTACACCACCATACAGTTTTATGGATGACACCCAAGTGTTCTAAATTCTGGAGTTCTGTTTCGGAATCTTACAAGTGTGCCATTCCACACTTTACACACACACACACACAGTCTTTTATATCATTACGACGCACCATGTGTTGTTTTATATAATGTGACCAAAGTTACTCAGGAATCAACTGTTTAATACCGCAAGCACATTTGCAAACCACCAGATCTGATATATCTGCTATGTAGTGCGTAACTGCTATTTATTTCAGTATTTCTCAAAAGTCTTGTGAAATGTTTACTTGTGATGTTTTACGATCACCTTTTGGTAGAGAAAATAGCTACTAATGGACCACAATACCAAGAGATCAGGAAACTAGAAACTTTCTCCACTTTTCTCGGAAATGTTTGCTTGGGAATATTGGACTCCTAAGATTTGATTGGACCTTTATTTACCTGAGCAGCCAATCTGGTGATGGCGCACCAGAGAACGTTTACAGCTTTTGTAGGTAATTCCAAATGTCAATGTCTGATTGTGTAATATATTCATAACCAGTTGTTTGTAAATAGCACGTTCTTCCCTGGTAGCCTCACTTGCCTTTGAACAACAGTGTGAGATGATAAAGAAACACCACAATGAATGCAAGCATCAACTGTGGTTCCTGTCAAAATGGTAATAAGTTACCTGCTCAATTCTAATATACCTCATCTGTCATTGGTCAAAGCACTCTTAAGTGGATGATTGTGATCGTGTTTGTTATGCAATGCAGAGAATTTGATTATGATGTTTGAATCCAAATAAATATCAACCCTGGTTACTAATCCTTTTTCGTAATGTTGAATAGTGTAAATAGTTCTACATTTATGAAGCGAGTGAAGCTGATACGACCAAATTGTTGTTGTATATGACACTACCAAAGTATGTAAATAAGGATCGGTTGAAAACAGATTTTTTTTTTTTCTCAAAACGGCATGCAAACATCAACAAATACTCAACTGCTTCTTGTTTAAAGAAAAAAACATTTTTAATAGAATTTTGCTTTGCATTCCCATGGCAGTACAGCATATCTCTTACTGTCACTGTTTCCAGCAGTACAATCAACAAAGAACATGTTTGTGTGTGTGTGTGTGTGTGTGTGTGTGTGTGTGTGTGTGTGTGTGTATGTGTGTGAGTGTGTGTGTGTGTGTGTGTGTGTGTGTGTGTGTGTTGTCAAAGTTCATTAGTAGTTCAGAACCTCTCCTCCACGTCTCAAGTCTTGAGGCTTACATCACATTTCATGCTTGTAAGTTCCTGCGTTTTGTTCAGTTATCCTCAGTCCTGAGGTCTTTGATGTGCTTGTCCGTTGCCCCTCGCTCGCTCGCTCCCTCGCTCCCTCGCTCGCTCGCTCCCTCGCTCCCTCGCTCCCTCGCTCGCTCGCTCGCTCGCTCACCGGACAGATTGTTTTTGTATTTCTCTCCTCCTCACTCGCTGCTTTCAGGTTTTGTAAGGTGCTCACACTACACTCTCAGTAGAAAAGCACTACATGAACCTTAAAAAAACAAAACAAAACAAATCAAAATAAAAGCTTGAAGTTGTTGGCTTTAGTGCCAATGCGTTTCTAGGACAGCAGATTGAAGTCTTTGCCACTGATAACTCCTTTCATTCGCTTCTGCACGGAGACATCGTGTCAGCATCCGCTAGGCCTCCTAGTCAGTCTGTTCACTTTTTCATAATGGATGAAATGTCCAAGAATACGCTCTGAAAGAGAAATAACGTCGTCGTTATGCAGTGGCATTTTAGAAACATCTTTTTAAAAAGGAGTGTCATCGGCTAAATTCTGTTTATTTGTTATCTCAGGCAACAAATGTTGAATATAGTCTATGTCATCAACGCACATTGTCAGATAAACGGCACACACTGAACATTCCTATGGCCCTATGGGTAAACAGAGTGTAACAATATGCTACAAAAAGACATAGAGAGCAACTGACCGCTCCCTCTCTAAACCAGTAGGTCAGAAGCCTTTAGTCGCATGGCTTTACTTGCCATTGACATTCTGCGTCCCCCGGGCGGGTTCATGGGCACGTTGTTGAGAGAGCCCAGCTCCGACTCCAAACTCTGGCTGGACGGGCAGCTGGACACGTCTGACGTGCCGCTGTCCGAGGGCAGCCGTGCCATGAAGCTGGCCTTGCGCGGGTGCGGCGGGTAGAGCACGTCTCTGTCCGACGAGTCCCTCCGGGCCTCCAGCATGTCCAGGACGCGACTGGGCCGGTGCTGGGTCAGGTGCTGGGTCAGCTGCGTGGGCAGAGCGGGCATGGAGAGGTAGTTGGCCTGCAGGGGGCCGCCAGGGTGAGGACACTCGTGGGTCTGCTGCTGCTGCTGCTGCTGCTGATGATGATGGGACAAGCCTACCAGCCGGCCATGGCTCTCCCCCACGGCCTCGCTGGCACCACCCTGCTGGAGCTGATGCTGGGAGAGCTGCTGCTGGTCCTGCTGGTGGTGGGAGTGCAGGAGCTGGGACTGGCTCTCGGAGATGCCGTGCTGCAGGCCCAGCGACGGCTGCTCCAGGGGCATCTGGAAGCGCAGGCCCTGGATGCGGCCCTGGCTGGCCAAGCGCAGCTGCCGAGGCTGCTGGGCAAAGCAGGAGACGGGGTAACCGCCGCCCCCACCACAGCCTCCGCCTCCAGCTCCGCCTCCACCTCCTCCGCCCTCGTCGATGCTGTTGTCCCTCTGCATCTCGCCGGGTATGGCGTCCATGGCGGCCAGGTAGAGCGGAGGCGGCTCGCCGTGGCACTCGTGCGTGTAGCTCGTCTGCCCCAGCGTGGGGTACTTCTTCTGCGGGGACATGTTAGTGACCACGCACAGCTGCTGCAGGCCGGGCTTATAGGGCAGGTGGCCCGGGCTGTCCCCTCCGCCTCCGCCGCCGCTGTGACCGCCGGCCGACTGCAGCCCCGACAGCGTCTGCTTGATCTTCCTCACACCCAGGTGCGATATCTCCATCAGGTTCAGGAACAGGGACACGCACGCGATCACAATCATGAACACCATGAAGATCGTCTTCTCCGTCGGCCGGGAGACGTAACAGTCCACCATGTTGGGACAGGGCAAAGTCTCACACTTGTACAAGGGATTCAGGCCAATGCCGTATAAGATATATTGAGCCACTATGAAGCCCACCTCCACCATTGATCGGGTTAGGATATGAATGACGTACGTGCGGAGGAGCGAGCCCTGCAGAGGAGCTTTCTTCACCCTCTTCTGCTCCTCCAGTCTCTTGAGCTCCTTCTCCAGCTTCCTGTGCTCGTCCAGCAGGGGCTCCATCTCCTCCAGCTCGGCCCGCAGCTGGACCTTCCTGCGGTGGCGCTCCTTCTCGAGGGCGCGCAGCCGGTAGAGCGCGTGGCCCATGTAGACGAGCGAGGGCGAGGACACGAAGACGATCTGCAGCACCCAGAAGCGGATGAGCGAGATGGGGAAGGCGCGGTCGTAGCAGACGTTCTTGCAGCCCGGCTGCTCCGTGTTGCACACGAACTGGCTCTGCTCGTCCACCCAGACGTCCTCGGCCGCCACACCGAGCACCAGCATGCGGAAGATGAAGAGGATGGTCAGCCAGATCTTGCCCACGATGGTGGAGTGGACGTGGACTTCCTCTAGAATGCTCCCCAGCAGGTTCCAGTCCCCCATGTTCCCTACCACATGTCGGTGCTGCCAGCGACCAGCAGGGAAAAAAACAACAGCAGGCAAGAAAAAACAGATGTCAACAAACAAACAATACAACAACAACAAGCAAACAAAATGCACCAAATCTAGAATGGAGAATATCTAAGATGAAGAGGATAAACTGCTACATTTAGATCTTCTTATTAGATATTCAATTATGAGGATGTGGATAAAAAAAACAGACAAACAAACAAGCCAACAAACATGCAAGAAAGAAAACAAACAAATCATATAAATAGACAAACAAACAAATAAAACAAAACCTACCTATCAACGGGAGGTGTATTTTTCTTTGTCCTTTGTCAGCATAATTCCAAAACGGTCTGTGATCAGTCATTCATGTCACGTTCGGAGTGAAAATTAGCGTCTAAATTTAGCCGTATGCACGGCCACTGCCTGTACCCGTGGAATGCTAACTGGACTCACTGCTCCCGGGAGCCTTTGCATGCTCTGTTCACAGGATGCAGGAATTGATCTGAAACCGACGGGACAATGCCCCATGGCATCTTATCAAGCAATTGTTCAAAACAGCATCACCCGCCCCACACACAGATACACACACACACACACTCACAAACACACACATACACACACACACACTCTCTTTCTCTCTCTCTCTCACACACACACACATACACACACACTCACACTAACAGACACATACTCTCTCTTTCTCTCTCTCTCTCTCTCTCACACTCACACACACACACACACACACACACACACACACACACACACACTATCACATGCACATGCATGCAGACACACACACAAGCATATCAGCGATGCCAACCAGCAGAGTGCCTGCGAGTGTAGTCAATATCACGTTCTCCATGGCCAAACGCGTGCACCCTATTGCTCCCCTTTCGCTGTTTTACACTGGGCATGCTTGTGCACTCGGCTCCATCTTTCATTTTAAATAATCTAATGTTTAATCCATGAAGCCAGACAAGTTAGTCAATATGTCATGTCCAATATCATAGCTAAGTGCATGGGGGACCTATTTTTTGGGACTCCATCTGGGGAGCCTATCAAATGCAAGCAGACTCCTCTAGGGACCTCCTCTCTCCCCATGCTTACAATAACATAAACTCCACTCACCTATTGGCTAATACCTAAATAGATGTACACACTGGCTGACTAAACTCCCCTAAAAGCTGATACTATTTTCTTTAAATGTTCATTTTCATCTTCATATGCCTCAATACACATGGCATTATATATATTTGTAGCTTGAGTGTGTAAGTTAAACTTCAAAGACCTAGCATGGCCTGAGCTGCTGCTGATAGGGCGGTTGGTGGTTAGCGACCAGGCTAACCAGGCAGCACTTGTGCTTTACTCGGTCCAGTGCAGGCCAGTGCAGAAGTCTCCCAAAGAGGACCGACCGGCCTCCCTGGGGCTTTTAATTACCCTCGCATCATAATGCTGACAGAGTCAATGAAGGATTGATCTCCTCTCCTCTTCTCCGATCCTCTCAGGAGCTGAACCCACACAATTCCCCACGCCTGGAGTCACACAAGCCAGCCAGCCAGCCACTGTTCATTAGATATCCAGAGGAGAAGAATGTAGAAAAGCAACAAATAAACTCAAAGCTGTTTATTTACTTCTCCTAGGTCAGAAAAGGTTTCTAAAATTGTTTTATGAAATGGTCCTGTGACCAAAAACAAAGTCTGATTGTTTTGTCTGAGTGTGTTGAGATAGAATGCACCTGTTGGTCGGGTTTGAGGTGTGGGAGACCCCGGCTACGGTTCATATTCTTTTGCATTGTAGGCAATCTGCTTTGTCTGCTTTTGCACTAATCCTGAAATGCTGTGGGGAATTGATTTCATCCAGTGGTTTGTCCTGACTTCACACTTGCTGGATCAATATTATAAAGGGGACCAATGGAAAGGATTCATTTGTCAAATAACACGTTTTCTTCGTTGTGCTACAGTATGTTGTGCTTCAAAGTCATGAAAGTGTATGCTGACTTCCTGTGGACACAATTTGAGTGGTTTTAGATGTGGTTAGGGGAGTCGGTGCGATGGCTTGTTTGTGAAGTAAGGTTAGAGCTCTGTATCACACTGGGCACGTGCAACACAGGGAGAAAGAGAGAGAGGGTGGGAGAGAGACAGACAGAGAGAAGAGCGTGCGCGCACACACACACACACACAGACACACACACACAAACACATGCCTGTGGCGAGAGGGAGAGAGAGTAATTGAGAGAGAGGGATAGTGAAAGCGAGTGAGAGGGAGAGGAGGGGGAGGGGGACGAAGCGGGGGAGGGTACATATGCCACAGTGACAGAAATGCTCCCACGTGAGGCACAGAAACACAGAAAACAGCACGCACATACAGGCAGAGAGAGGGAGAGAGGGAGACAGAGAACTCACATTCTCCCACAGAGAGGGAGAAAAACATAGACAGAGAGAGAGAGGGGGAGGGGGAGAAGGAATCAGAATGGAAGAAAAATGATGAAAGGACAAAGAAAGAATGAAAGAATGAAAGAATAAGAAAAAAAGAAAGATATTACATCTGAGGCAGTGGTTGCTGCCGTCTCCCCGTGACTGTTAGCCTAGAAATCTAGACGCACCCCAGCGTAACTAATTACATTTGCTGCCAGGGCTAGTCTAGCAACTCTCCGTTGGCTTGTGAGCTCGAAAAATTAAACTTCTATCAGGCCAATCAAATCGTGTATAGAGTTGTTTGGTGGGCTTAACATAATGATTGATGGCAGAGTTGCAACGGTTTGGCTTGAATTCCCTGCTACTTGAAAACTAATAAGATGGATGTTGCTGTCGGCGAACAGTGTGACACGAGTTAAGCTTTTATTAAGTTGGCAAAAGTTTGAACTAGCCAACTAGCTCCGCTGGTTGGAAACGCATGGGACTCATAGCGCTGTCCTATTGCGTGCAGAGGGGATTTGAAAGACAACCGATTATCCCGCCCCTCGGACTGAGCACTGCGAACGGTGAGTGGCCAGACCCTACATTTTAATGTGCGTCTGGCTCGTCAGGCTACGTGACTGTAGTTGCACACCAGAGTAACTAGAGGGGGAGTATGTAGCCGTACTGCAGGATACGATCTGATGGCTTCTCCCACCATTTCCCTGAGCTGACTGACCACTCAAATACATGTTTGTGGAAAACATATGATCAGACCCGTGCTACCAACACATTTGATTAAACGTTATGGAATTATTTAATAGCATCCATTAAAAAAATGGTTCACAACCTGAAAAACACATTCAGCCTAACACCTAATAGGCTGGAGTATCCGGGAGACCTCCCTGTGTGCAGGGGGTCTGGGCTGCCCCTGGAACATACTGTACTATGTGACCCCTTACAAGGGTCAAATCCAGTCCATCTCCCAGAGAATTAATACAATAACAAAATGCAGGTCAGTTTTCCATATTTATACATCAAACATTCCCATTACACATCAAACATTCCCATTACACATCAAACATTCCCATTATACATTCCCATTACACATCAAACATTCCCATTACACATCAAACATTCCCATTACACATCAAACATTCCCATTACACATCAAACATTCCCATTACACATTAGAAAAGGACTTTTCTTTTCATTTCCACATCAAAAGAACA
>NC_055957.1:2855752-2910752 GCF_018492685.1 Alosa sapidissima | reverse complement strand
GTAAGTTCATATGACCACTGCAAGGTTAGTCCATATGACCACTGCATGGTAAGTTCATATGACCACTGCATGGTAAGTCCATATGACCACTGCAAGGTTAGTCCATATGACCACTGCATGGTAAGTTCATATGACCACTGCATGGTAAGTTCATATGACCACTGCAAGGTTAGTTCATATGACCACTGCATGGTAAGTTCATATGACCACTGCAAGGTTAGTCCATATGACCACTGCATGGTAAGTTCATATGACCACTGCAAGGTTAGTTCATATGACCATTGCAAGGTTAGTTTATAGTATATGACCACTGCATGGTTAGTTCATATGACCACTGCATGGTAAGTTCATATGACCACTGCATGGTAAGTTCATATGACCACTGCAAGGTTAGTTTATAGTATATGACCACTGCATGGTAAGTTCAAATGACCACTGCATGGTAAGTTCATATGACCACTGCAAAGTTAGTTCATACGCACACCGAATTATTTTCACATGAGCCAGTTTCAGATTTATATAAACACAAAAAGCCAATATCTGCACCTGCCAGGAGCCAATTTTATAAGTCTATATACACAGTATGCTGCTTTAACACAGGGTAATTATTATTGGCAGAAATTAAGCATTTAAGAATTAGTATAAATGAAAACCATTATGAAGCTTAGTTTTGACTGAGTTTTGGTTGGGCAGATTATGTATAAAGGTTTTCATGTATTATGGTTTGATTTCCTGTTGCAAATTGACTGTGTGTGTGTGTGTGTGTGTGTGTGTGTGTGTGTGTGTGTGTGTGTGTGTGTGTTTAGAGAGGTGTGTTGTTTGTGGTCTGGTCATACCTGTCTGCGCTCTTCGTTCAGTCTCTCTATGGTGGACCGTTGGTTGATGCGGTACAGACATTCCATCCCCTCCACAGACACACGTTCTTGTGCTATCTTCTGGAGCACTTTGATCTGGCCCCCGAGGAATATATGTATATACGGAACACACACACACACACACATAGTTCTTTAGAGTCTTATCTGTCTTTGTTAATGCTTTCTCTTTGAAGAAACAGGTCTATAAGCGACAAGTGATGGGTGTTTGAATGATGACAGATGGGGGTTTAAGTGATGAGTGTCAGGTATTTGAGTGACGAGTGACGATGTTTAAGAGCGCATTCACACTAGACCGTTTGGTCAGGACCAGAGTTCGTTTGGACAGATGGTTCGGTGATTTTTTCTAATGTGAACGCAGTCTGGATGCGGACCCGGGTCCACTAGAGAACAGTGGTCTGGGGTACGATTCGCAAGAACTCCGGTGCAGTTTGAATTCTATCTGCTCCTAAACCAGGAAATAAACTGCCGTTTTTACATCACAAAGTGATATTGGTAAAAAGAAGCTAGTGTTTATGACATAAACAGACCCAGGTCTACAAACAAAAATGTAATGTGAACAGAGACCAGACACGGTTCAGTTAAATGGACGCAGTGTGAGGCCAACCTAAGTGATGAATGACGGGTGTTTAAAGCAACACCAAAGAGTTTTTTGTACCTTAAAATAATGTTTCCAAAATCAGTACCATTTGTACCATTTCAGTGGTTCATCAACTCGTAACAGGGTGAACGGCAATTCTGCATTCGCTTCGCGACCCTCTATCGGCCATAACCGCACTATGCAAGTTTGCCAGATCGGGTAGCGGATCTGTAGTTCGATGGAATGAGACATATGAAACTACAAATTTGACTTGCTTCTGATGTTGCAATACATCATACTTTCATAAAATCATGCAACGTACTCTACCTTGTCTGTAGACATTGTTATTTCCAAAGCCAGTGCTGGATAAACAAATAGCGTGCGTGCAACAGGAAAAGTGCTTTGGTGTTGCTTTAAGTGATGAATGACAGGTGTTTGAGTGATGAGTGTCGGTTGTTTAGGTGATGAGTGTCAGGTGTTTAGGTGATGAGTGACAGGTGTTTGAGTGATGAGTGTCGGTTGTTTAGGTGATGAGTGTCAGGTGTTTAGGTGATGAGTGACAGGTGTTTGAGTGATGAGTGACAGGTGTTTGAGTGATGAGTGTCGGGTGTTTGAGTGATGAGTGACAGGTGTTTGAGTGATGAGTGTCGGGTGTTTAGGTGATGAGTGACAGGTGTTTGAGTGATGAGTGACAGGTGTTTGAGTGATGAGTGTCGGGTGTTTAGGTGATGAGTGTCGGGTGTTTAGGTGATGAGTGACAGGTGTTTGAGTGATGAGTGTCGGGTGTTTAGGTGATGAGTGTCGGGTGTTTAGGTGATGAGTGACAGGTGTTTGAGTGATGAGTGTCGGGTGTTTAGGTGATGAGTGACAGGTGTTTAGGTGATGAATGACAGGTGTTTGAGTGATGAGTGTCAGGTGTTTAGGTGATGAGTGACAGGTGTTTAGGTGATGAGTGACAGGTGTTTAGGTGATGAGTGACAGGTGTTTAGGTGATGAGTGTCGGGTGTTTAGGTGATGAGTGTCGGGTGTTTAGGTGATGAGTGACAGGTGTTTAGGTGATGAGTGACAGGTGTTTGAGTGATGAGTGTCGGGTGTTTAGGTGATGAGTGTCGGGTGTTTAGGTGATGAGTGACAGGTGTTTGAGTGATGAGTGACAGGTGTTTAGGTGATGAGTGACAGGTGTTTGAGTGATGAGTGTCGGGTGTTTAGGTGATGAGTGACAGGTGTTTGAGTGATGAGTGACAGGTGTTTGAGTGATGAGTGTCGGGTGTTTAGGTGATGAGTGACCTAAATGTAAAATGTAGTCAGGTTTCTAGGCCAAGTATACTTGCGTATAGGAATTTGGTCTCTGCATTTATCCCATCCGTGAATCAGTGAACACACAGAGCACACAGTGAACACAGTGAGGTGAAGCACACACTAACCCGGTGCAGTGAGCTGCCTGCTACAGCGGCACTCGGGGAGCAGTGAGGGGTTAGGTGCCTTGCTCAAGGGCACTTCAGCCGTGCCTACTGGTCGGGGCTCAAACCGGCAACCCTCCGGTTACGAGCCTGAAGCGCTAACCAGTAGGCCACGACTGCCCCGTGACAGGTGTTTAGGTGATGAGTGACGGGTGTTTGAGTGATGAGTGACAGGTGTTTAGGTGATGAGTGACGGGTGTTTGAGTGATGAGTGACAGGTGTTTAGGTGATGAGTGACGGTTGTTTGAGTGATGAGTGACAGGTGTTTGAGTGATGAGTGACGGGTGTTTAGGTGATGAGTGACGCACACCTGGTGTTTGCTCTGTCGGTCCATGCGGCCCAGCTTGCTGTTCATCTCCTCGTGGATGCTGTACATCTGGGACCGGATCTCCATTTTGGTGGCCTTCAGCTGGTTCTCCAGCTTCTTGATGAGAGGCTTGCAGTGGCAGTCTGTGGCTGGGGCCTGAGGGGAGAGATAACAACATTGCTCTCCATGGGGACGCTGCACTAAAGATCCACTATAAGATAATATATTGTGTTGATACGGTCTACTAAGTCATATACATCACTCAGAATTATTTGAGACCATAAGAGTTTGTTTCAATACATTTTAACATTAGGCTATTAAGATCTTGTTAGGTTATAATCATACCACTTAGCAGTAATACAATATTTACAGTATTTTTTCACACCTCCCGTCTTTTACATAACCTTAATTCTATTAGTAGTGTCTCTGTTGTTGGGCTTTGATGTGCAATATGCTGCAATATGTGCTTTAGGCTACAGGTAATGTAATAAAGATACTGTATTTATATATGAAATGTACCGTGTATTTTTTTTTTAAACGTTTGCATTCTGTGCACTGCTTAGAGTCGGCTAGAATCGCAGTTTATAAACAAAACAAAAACAAAAAAAAACCAAAGCCCTCGTTCTGACCTGTTTGATTTTGCCGTCCTTGTCGCGGTACAGCGTGTACAGTTGGTAGGCTTTGCCGTCGGGGAAGGTGATGTCGTCCTCGTCCAGGGGGCTGGCGCTGCGCGCTCTTCTGCTGTGGCCCTCCCTCCTCGTGTGAGGGTCAGCCTGAAACACCACCAGCAGAGAAGGGCCGACAACACACACACTGTAAGGATGTTTTTTAAGATTATTTATTGATCTATTTGTTTATTTATTGGCTTTATTGAAGTGTGACAGTGGAGAGGGACAGGAAGCGAGTGGTGAGAGAGGGATGGGGGCAGGTCGGACTTGAACCCCAGAAAGCCTGCATTATTTGTACCATTACCTTGTATACAAAACATACTCTACTTATTCTAGATCAGGGGTCTCCAACAGGTAGCTCCCCACCTGTTTCTAAGTACCGGTAGCTCTCCAAAAGGTTTGAGGAAGATGTTTATAAATCTGAAAAATTCCAATGAAATCAAATTCACAGTCTACAAAGAGAGAGGGTAAATGAGTTGAAAGGAACCTTTAAAGGGGAACTTGGCAACTATTTCAACATAATAAACCCGTTTAGAAATCATTTGGATGGTTAAATGACCTGTTCTGGTGAAAATGGTGCCTTTCCCCGCTGCCCCTAGCGTCCCCAGGCGGAAAACCAACCTTGCACCATTGAGACTACCGTCCCGGAAAGAGAAGTGAGAAACAAAAAACTCGTTTTAAATCGTGTTTCTTACCTTGTAACATCCACATTTTTCTGCCGAACTTATGCTAACCATTTCACTAGCTTGTAAACAAATCCATGTGCTTTAAAGGAATACGCCACCCCTAGGTGAAATTGGGTCACTCTCCGCAGTCCCTAGAGTTGGATGAGTGAGCCAAAGCGTTTTATAGCCGACCCAGCCATTGTCCTAATCTAGAAACGGCCCGGTTAGCTTTAGCTTAGCGTAGTCGCTGTAATCCGGCGATATCAGCTAGCATGTTGTTGCAAAAGTGAATCAAATAACTCAAGATTTTTTATAATTATTTCTCGTAACCTGTACATTCAAATCGAGTACAAATATCAATGCAAATTAACACGAAGGGATTTACTAGACCAATTTAGATTTGGAACTATTTTCGGGCATAGCACCGGCAAAGCACCGCTGCCAGGCACAAAGACATCACGCAGCATCTGTAAACCCTCAACTTCCGGCAATACACCAGCGTGACTACCAAGTTCTCTGCTACTAGGCTGACACTGACAGGTGGGCTTTCTCTAAGAGTTCTAATGGCGATGAATATGGAAGATTACACGATAGACGAAGATGATGACTTCGACTACCAAGATCCAAGACCCTACCTTTTCGAACCTGAGTTCACTGAAGAGGAGTTGCGAGCTTTGGATCTGGGAAGAGAGGACGTTGCGACTAGTCAAGGCGAGTCAGATGAGAGAACGAGAGCAAACACGAACTGGTGGTGTGTGTGGAGTGTGCCAACCCATGCCGACTGAAATGGAGTGTTTATGCTGTGCAGAGTGGGATAATATACTGCCATCGATGGTGGGCAACGCTCCCGAAGAGGAGCGTGACCGCACTTGTGTCAGTGTCAGCCTAGTAGCAGAGAACTGGAACTCACGCTGGTGTATTGCCAGAAGTTGAGGGTTTACAGATGCTGCGTGATGTCTTTGCGCCTGGCAGCGGTGCTTTGCCGGTGCTATGCCCGAAAATAGTTCCAAATCTAAATTGGTCTAGTAAATCCCTTCGTGTTAATTTGCATTGATATTTGTACTCGATGTGAATGTACAGGTTACGAGAAATAATTATAAAAAATCTTGAGTTATTTGATTCGCTTTTGCAACGACATGCTAGCTGATATCGCCGGATTACAGCGACTACGCTAAGATAAAGCTAACCGGGCCGTTTCTAGATTAGGACAATGGCTGGGTCGGCTATAAAAACGCTTTGGCTCACTCATCCAACTCTAGGGACTGCGGGGAGTGACCCAATTTCACCTAGGGGTGGCGTATTCCTTTAACATTACCTTTTTCCACAGTTTGAAATAGCATAATGCACAATTTATCCAGCAAAGGGGGAAATATAGCTAATCCTGCCAAGTTTCCCTTTAAAAAGCATATTCAGTGGTTTTGGGTGGAGATCAGCTATGTGAATACATGGAATGGTACTACTAACATAAACGCTCTTGGCCATGCCTTGACAGTATGCACTGCATGTATCAATGCAAAGTATGCATTGATCATCAATTCATCAGCTCAGCAGTCCTTTGAACGCAAAAAATGTGTCTTTGTGTCCTCGTACCCTGTCTTTGAGCCTGCGTAACTTCCTCCTGTTTCGAGGGCTGGACATAGCTTTGCTGACCATCTCGATGCGTTTGTTGAGAGCCTGGTCGCTGCTGTGTGAGTCCTCAGCCTCAGCCACGGACGTGTTCTCCTGCAAGAACCCAAGCATACAGGCAATTCACACACACACACACAAACACACACAGACACACACACACACACACATGCACACACACACACACAAACATTTTCTGCAGTCGTCATTGATCATTGTTATGCTCTACCATGCTAGCATGTCACGGTTGGACAGGTATAACTGTGTGCATTAATAAATGAGTCCAGTGTTCTAGCGCTGAGGTGAAACTTGAGTGTGGTAGAGAATCTTAATCAAGGGATCTGGACTCTTCTAAAGGTGCAATAGGGTTAGAACCCATGAGCTGGAAAATAGAGTGCTGGATCCCTGCAGTTGAGCATATCCACAGGAGTGAGTGTGTGTGTGTGTGTGTGTGTGTGTGTGTGTGTGTGTGTGTGTGTACCTTGCCTGCAGGGACCTCATCCCTGGGGACGGACTGAGCTCTCCGGGCCGTCTTCAGCTGGTCTCTCCTCTTCCTCACCGTCCTCGCCCGAGCAAAGCGATGACCCTGACAGACAGACAAGCAGACAGACAAACAGACAGACAGACAGACAGACAAACAGACAGACAGACAGACAGACAGACAGACAGACAGACAGACAGAGTAGATTTGAGTCTCATCAGTTCAGTATGGAAAGACTGAAATGAAACATTGTACACATACCATGTGACCGCACACAAGTCCATCTAAGAAAGGCAGTATAATGAAATGATATGCTGCTCTCTCTCCTCTTGCTGTGTGGTGAATGACCTTGTGGTGAATGACCTTGTGGTGAATGACCTTGTGGTGAGTGACCTTGTGGTGACCTTGTGTCTGCGTGGCGTGGAAAGGCAGGTAGAGTGTGCTCCGTCAGTGCTGCTTACCTGGTCTGCTTTGGACAGGAGCACGGCCACCTCTCTGTGGTTCTGGTCCCGGGCTTTATCAACAGCAGTCTGGCCCGCCTGAGGAAGAGTCGGGTACACTAAGGTCTGAAATCAGGCCTTCAATGATTACACACAATACATCTGGGAAATATGGATTTGCATTTGTTTATTTGTTTGTTTGTTTGTTTGTTCATTCAATCAATCAACTATTGAATCAATCAATCAGTCAGTCAAGCGACCAATCAATCAAACAATCAATCGTTTCATAGCATTCATAGCTTTTTAAAACTGAATCTGTGAAAATAAATATGTATCATCTCATCACTGTCTCTCATTTTCATGTTGTCAGTTGAAACAATTGACATATATATTAATTAACATGTACCTTGAGTAAACATTTCAAACTTGATGAACTACTTTTCTTCTGGTGTTACAGTTTTTCTCAAATTTCTTTAATTTTTGTGTCAACTCTGACATCACATTTTCAAATCAATTAACACCTTTTGCTTGCAAAAAACTTTTATAGCTACTTATAGCCACACATCAACCAACACATGGTATCTCTTATGGATAGGACTTTCAGTTCACACAGGTGTATCAGAGATTCAGACTTACGCAAGGAATCTCTGCCACCTGTGAATAGATGTTTTCCTTTTGTTTAGCACGGGAAAACCAATAGAGTTTGGGGCCTTTGGGGTCAAAGCAATCGAGAAAAACTGTACTGTGCATGTAATAGGCCTAATCAAGCTCCCACTAACTCACATTGTTTTTAATGCCGCTGTCAGCTCCAGACTCTAGCAGTAGATTAACTGTCTTCTTGTGGTTCAGTGCAGCAGCAACGTGCAGGGCAGTATCTCCAACCTGAAAACAACATCTCAGCACATTGTATTTGGCCTCTTTCATTAACCTCATTTATATACACAAATCTCATATCATTTCATAATAACAGGTCATGAGCAACACACTTCATATGTAAATGCTAACTGGCCGTACAGGTCAGTGAATAACCAATTCATTTCCTGGAAATTGAAAAGCTTTTTTTTCCCGAGGTGTTGCGTGGGAAATGGTGTTGACACTGGTACAGCATTGGGTGAGCGCCATGGCAACCTACCTCATTCTTCTCCGCCACAGAGCAAAGACCACCCAGCAGAATTTTGATCATGGCAAACTGATTGTAGCGAGAGGCGATGTGCAAACACGTGTCTCCTACCTGATAAAGAAGCAAAGAGAACAGCGAGGAGGAAGGGAAGTATTAAATATGGCAGCACAATTTGATAGTGAGAGGGGGAGAGAAGGACAAAGAGAGAAAAGAGACAGAAAGAGAGAAAGACAGAAAGAGAGGGAGAGATCGCAAGACAACGTGAGAGAGAAAGAGAGAGAGGAACACAGCATGAGAGGGAGATAGAAATGAGAGAAAGAACAACAGAGAGAAAAAGAGAGTGTGTGATAGAGAGAAAAACAAAGAAAGAAATGGGAGATAGAAAGAAAGAAAGACAGACAGAGAAGGAGAGATAGCAAGAGGACATGAGAGAGACAGAGAGAGAGAGGGAGAGAGTGTGTGATAGAGAGAGAGAGAAAGAGAGAGAGAAGAACACAGAAAGAAAGGGAAATAGAAAGAAAGACAGAAAGATGGCATGAGTGAAAGAGACAGAAAGACAGAAAGAGGGACAACAGCCGTGTAGTCTAACTGATTAACTGAATTGTATGTTCCGATAAGTATAAGTATATATACTCTTTTTGATCCCGTGAGGGAAATTTGGTCTCTGCATTCAACCCAAGCACACAGTGAACACACAGTGAGGTGAAGCACACACTAATCCCGGTGCAGTGAGCTGCCTGCTACAACAGCGGCGCTCGGGAGCAGTGAGGGGTCAGGTGCCTTGCTCAAAGGCACTTCAGCCGTGCCTACTGGTCAGGGTTCGAACCGGCAACCCTCTGGTTAGAAGTCCGAAGCCCTAACCAGTAGGCCACGGCTCTATGTTAAAAGTCTGTATGTTTTGTGGGCTTGTTCTCAATGTAAACATGAGCATGACTTAAATACTACTTTCTCTTCTGTGTGCTTGACAAATGACTCTTTCAATGCAGCCGTGCACAAATCCGGTGGATTAGGCCTGGATTAAATAGCGAGCGAGCCGCTGGGTGCTGTGTGTAAATAGTGTGTGGTCAGATTAACACAGTTCGACAAACATGGTTCTTGCTGTCGGGCTGGGATCCTCCGAGCAGTAGGAGACGCGCACTCTGGCAGTGGCCATTCTGACTGGCCAGATGCAATGCTGTGTTTCCTGCCTGGACAAGGAGAGAGAGAGAGAGAGAGAGAATCAGAGAGAGAGGGGGGAGAGAGAGAGAGAGAGAATCAGAGAGAGAGAGAGAGAGAGAGACAGCAAGTGAGAGGGAGAGAGATAGAGAGAGAGAGAGAAAGAGATAGCGTGAGAGAGGAAAAGAGGAGAGAAAAGGGTGTTAAAGGTTTGAGAGGTTGAGAGGTTGAGAGGTTGTAATATATAAACTATTGACTTGGTTTACAAGGGATACATTTGGTTTACATTGATTTATTTTGGTTTGTATTGGACTGCATTGAACAGGATTAGCAAGCATGTCTATGAAGGGGGATTACTGGCTTTACCAGCAACTCTTGGAGTAACCACTGGATCAAATGATGTTCTACTACAGTATATGTTTACAAAAGTAATACAGCACTGAATAATGTGTTGAAAATAACACAACTTGCGTTGTTTTTAACACACCTCTGTGTCCAGATAGGGACAACACAGTTTGTGTTGTTTTCAACACATTCATTTTAAGAGTGTACAAGATCAGTGTTGGTCCTGAAGTCACCTGAATAAATCAGTAAACATGTTTCACTGTATGTTCCTCTGGTTTGGCTCATTTTGGTTTGGATTGGACAGCACTGGATAGGTTTGGTGTTGAAGGATGGACAGGGGTGTTTACCTTATTCCTAACGTGGACGTAGGTTTGGGGTGTTTACCTTATTCCTAACGTGGACGTCAGCGCCGGCCTTCACCAGGAGTTTGACACACTGACTGAAGCCGTGCCAGGACACCTCATGCAACGCAGTGTTTCCGTCCTGCCAAAGAGGAAGTGATGTCAAGTGACAGTTCAGTTCTTAACACCACAACTCACCAAGACACCAATCAGTCACAGGGGGGTCACAATGCAAGTGCATTATGAATGTGCTCAAAGTGCTCAAAAGGCGGTGACATAACCTACTCTGTATATAATGGCACTACACCACTATAATCTCTGACATCCATCAGACAACCCAGTGGACGTGGACACACACACACACACACACACACACACTATTATGCATGAACTTTTGCTGGCAGATTCCGGGGGTCTGGGAGCCGCTATCAAAATGCATCAATGTGGAACGGAACTTACAGGAGACGTGGGATGTGTGCAATCTAAAAACAGGGTCTCAGTCCCCAGATCAGGAGACGTGGGATGTGTGCAATCTAAAAACAGGATCTCAGTCCCCAGATCAGTATGTTTCCTCAAGAAACTGTTTCACTGTTTCACACTTCCTGTGCTTTGTATGTGAGAGGTGCTGTTTTGCTGATTTCCGTTTAGGTGTCAAAGCATGAGACTCGTGTCTCAGAAAATCGATGACGGTCAAGATATTCAGCACACCAGGTGTTTCAACACATTGGATTCAAGAGTGCAGTGTGAAATGGGGTAAGAGTCTCTCGGTGGAAGAGATACTTGCTTTGTCCTGCAGGTCCAGAGCGCAGCCACCTTTGATAAGAGCTGCGACACCATCACGGTTCCCCACCATCGCCGCTTTGTGAAGCGCTGTCTGATGGGACTGCTGTGGGGCAGAGGACAGGGAGAGGGGGAAGAGACATCAAAGAGAGAGAGAGAGAGGGAGAGAGAGAGAGGGAGAGAGAGGGGAGTTGAGAGAGAGACGGGGGGGAGGGAGCGAGAGAGTGGAGATATGATAGAGAGAGGGGGGCATACATGAGAGATAGGGAGAGAAATAGGAGGGGGGGTGAGAGAGAGAGAGAGAGGGAGGGAGAGAGAGAGAGAGAGAGAGAGAGAGGGAGAGAGAGAGAGAGAGACGGGGGGAGGGAGCGAGAGAGTGGAGATATGATAGAGAGAGGCGGGGCATACGTGAGAGACAGGGAGAGAAAGAGTAAGTGAGGGAGAGAGGAAAGGCAGAGAGAAAAATGGATGAATGACAAATAGACAGACAGACAGATAGAAACATGGAGAGGGAGAGAAAAGAAAGGGTGAGTGAATGAGAAAGGCAAGAGAAGAAGACGGGAAGAGAGGGAGATATTGAGGAAAGGGACAATGCAGGAAGACAGCACAGTGCAGCCCTTATTCCAGTCCTCCACAACACGTGCAAAGCAACAGTGTACTAAGATGTGTGACACCGTACTGAGTAGAATGGGTGGCATCTCATTCTTTTCAAATTCCACTTCTCTCCACTAAGAGGCACTCGAAGAGCAGGGATGTGCATCCTCTCAACACGCTGTGTAAAATCACAATTCACTGAAGTAGAGGCTAATGATCTAACTGTTTAATTTTTACAATTAAAAAAATAAAAATAGCTTTCAGACACAATTTCATATTTAGATTTAATATTCAGTACTGCAGCTGAGGGGTATTTGTTGTAGATCCAAAATAACCATCATCCTTTATCAATATAATGTTCATAAGAGGTGTTTAAGTATACAAACTAACTATCATCCCTTAGATTGTCAAAATAATATTCCTAAGAGGTGTTTAAGTATAGCCTGGGTGCCAGCCGAACTTAGTCCCACCCACAACATTTGAGGTCAGGAAGTTCTGAATAGAATTGAGTATGGCTACGTCAGGCTAGTTTACAAGTATACAAACTAACAATCATCCCTTATATGTCAATATAATGTTC
Organism: Alosa sapidissima; assembly: GCF_018492685.1. NCBI lineage: Eukaryota > Metazoa > Chordata > Actinopteri > Clupeiformes > Clupeidae > Alosa > Alosa sapidissima. The sequence continues at coordinate 2,898,738 of NC_055957.1, read as the reverse complement.
CTAAGAGGTGTTTCAGTTGATCCAAACTAAATATCATCCCTTACATATCAATATAATGTTGCTAAGAGGTGTTTCAGTTGATCCAAACTAAATATCATCCCTTACATATCAATATAATGTTGCTAAGAGGTGTTTCAGTTGATCCAAACTAAATATCATCCCTTACATATCAATATCATGTTGCTAAGAGGTGTTTCAGTTGATCCAAACTGACCATCATCCCCTGCGGTGACAGGAATGGGTCCACAGGCAGGTACAGAGCGGCCCACAGACACGAGGTGAAGACGTGGAACATGGAAATGATGCTCTTACTGCTAGATGAGAGAGAAATAAACACATCCCATCAGCACAGAGAAGAGCATGCGTGTTGGTCTTCTAGATAAGATGGAAATAAACACATCCCATCAGCAGAGAGAAGAGCAAGTGTGTTGGTCTTCTAGATGAGATGGAAACTAGATGTACCGCAGAGCGGTACAAAATATGACCGCCGCCCAGTCCAGCACATTTTTTCCACAAAAATAAATCACGCTGAAAGGCCTATATGATTCTAACTGTCTCACTAAATTGCATTATCCACACTCAATTCTCACTGGTATCTGCTAGACAACAAGTACCAAAACATGATTAGTTCATAGATTTCACATGTAAAATTAATTTTATATAATCCCACCCCCATTTTGCCTGTTCATAATTCTGAGAAATTCTTGAATTGTGTGCATGTGTGCGTGTACATGTGTGTGTGTGTGTGTGTGTGTGTGTGTGTGTGTGTGCGTGCTTGTGTGTGTGCCTGCGTATGTGCCTGTGTGTGTGCATGTGCATGTATGTGTACATAATGTCTACCGTGTGAGTATGTGTCATACGTATGATTACTGTGAATGTATGTGTGTGCGTGTGTATCTGTTTATGCACTATGTGTGCATATGGAATGGGTTAACATGACCCCTGGAGGCAAACATATGCAAAAAATTGGTCATCCCAGGCCCTACGGTTCTCAAGATATTCACAGAAAACTCTGTTGGTGTACGGTCACTAAATGTACACATAAATTATTTTATTGTAAGGTCCCCCATGAACGAAAGTTCACAAAACTTGGCATGCATTCGGAGGGTGTCATAATGATCCTACATTTTCAATTTCGTGCAGTTTTGACCATGTCAGCCAGAGATATTGTGATGAAAACACCTAATTTTTTGCTTTTTAATTTTTAACTAGGTGGCGCTATACATGAAATAAGTGGTAATGGGATGGGTTGACATGGCCCCTTAAGACCAACATACAAAAAAAAGGTGGACCTCCTAAACCCTACGGTTCTTGAGATATTCACAGAAAACTGTCTGCCCTACCCTCCTTTCATGGGGGTCCAGTCCAGAGGGGGGGCTACAGATCAAAACGAAAAACGATGGTTCCATGCTATCCATGTGGGGTTACATGCCCACCAAGTTTCGTGTACCCTGGTCTTTCAGTGTCCCGGGAATCCTTGAAGGAAATTTGGCCATGCGAAAAAGCGCTGCGCGGCGGTCATAATAAACACATCCCATCAGCACAGAGAAGAGCATGTGTGTTGGTCTTGCTGTGTTTGATGTCAAATGGAAGAATGAAATTAATGCAAAATAATTCCACTGTGCATTACTGTAAGGTTCCAATCACAGGCATCTGTTTAGGGAGATAAGGAAGAGGAAGTATTTTTATGAAGTTACTGTAAATCATATCATTTATACTTTAATTTGTTTCGAATACACTGCATTGGTTGTAATGTTTCAAACTATTTTTTACACTACATTACACCTACTGTATTTCATGTCTTATCCTAAATGCCATGCACCCAAACAAACGACCAAAATGGCACATAACCACAAACAGCATCCTCCATAGTGTGTGTGTGTGTGTGTGTGTTTGTGTGTGTGTGTTTGTGTGTGTATGTGTGTGTGTGTGTGTGTGTGTGTGTGGGTTTGTGTGTGTGTGTGTGTGTTTTTGTGTGTGTGTGTGTGTGTTTGTTTCCATCATCACAGATGTCCAGACTGCATCCCCCCCTCAGAGGAATGTCTAACAGCACACCATGACCCTGAGATCAGATCAGCGCCGACACAAGGGATGTCTGGAGGGCTGTCTATTTAAGCACACACACATACACACACACACACACACACACACACACAGCATCATTAAAAGTGTGATATTTTCAATTACTCTTTTTGAGATTTTTTCACACTTAATCATTTACAGTAAGTGATTGGCATGCACACACACGGTTAACACATGACTCATAAACATCTCAAAGTTTAATGTATATTCTATTTAATGTAAACTAAACTAAACTAAAGTATATAAATCTGAGCAACTTCAACAATTATCAAACATACTGTTCAAACAAGACATGATTGCCAATTTCAACACAGAAACAAATACTCAACTCCCATCTCAATTTACATCTTAGTTCACGTACACACAGCACTGAGCCTAAAGGAAGTCCAGAGAGTGTGTGTCCATGCCTTGACATCGGTCAAACCCTGCTAGGAGCGTCCATGCTAACTTCTTGGTGTTTTATGCCCCCAACGTTGTCTTCAAGGCAGAGCTGCCTGGAAGGCACTAGGGTTAGGCATGGGTTAAGGTTAGGGTTAGGGTTGGGGTGCGGTTTAGGATTAGGTGCCTTTAAGTCAGCAGTGGCAGCGCTGCCTGGAAGACAACATTGGGGGCATAAATCACCATTGAGCGTCCGTGCTAACCGCACACTCCCGAGGCGCTGCAGCACCCTCGGCCTGCCCAAGTGGGCCTCACCTCTGCTTAAGACCCACGGTAGAGGGAGTGGAGCGCAGAACGGATCCACAGCACACTGCAATATTTATGAGCTGCAGGATGGATGTTTTATGGATGGTGGCATTCAGAACCTCAGCTGTGATACTGCAGTTGCCACACTGTCTGAGGTGAACAGTGTGGCTTTTACCTCACAGCGAATATTTGAATATTTGCACGAGACATGAGTCACAAAATAGGTATTTTTCCTATGCTTTTACTATTCTGTAACTGAAACATTATACAGGTGAAACTTGCCATGAGGTGACTTTACAAATTTTATTTTATAAAAATGTGTAAGGTCACACAACTCGCTTGGAAAATCGCCACGTTTCATGTTGTGTGACCTTACACATTTTTATCAACTACTCGTGCAACTGTATTTAAGTAGGGAAAACGTGGATGTTTTTGATTACTGCTATCTTCCTCCTTCTATGGCTATGTCTGAGCCCGCTAGCATAGCAACATGCTAACACATTCGCGCCGCGCACCAGAGCGTTTGAGTGCACGTACCGACACGGAGAGGTATGACTCAACTCGTGAAAGTTAAGGTAAGAACATATTTATACTACTGACATTGGGTGGCGTGTTCCTTTAACGCAATGCCCTGAGGCGACTTCACAGCTAACATTTATGAAACAATGCTGAAACCTCAGTGACAAGGCAAGACAAGACTCACATCAAGTTAACACACTACACAGACTTAAAAACACAAGTTTTGAAAAATTAATGCTAACTCACACATGCATCACACACACACACACACACACACACACACACACACACACACACAGTGGTGAGAGTCAACCCGCAGTCCAACACTACAGATACAAAAAAATACAAGTCTGAGTTTGAAAATTCAGTGCCAAGTCTATTTACAATACAGATACATAACAGATAATACACCATACTGCAGTGAGGCTCAGAGCACACTAAATCCACACAGACACTCGCAGTACGATGGATGACACACCAGCGCTAAGTCTGTGCATCACACATACACCGTGTGTTGAGATTTGGGAGCGAACGAGCCTAGATCGCGAGATCCGGAGAGGCGTGCGGCGCTTCTGCAGCACAGATGTTGGTCTGCCTCGACTCCAGATGTGGACGGCAACAGATGGAGATCTGCGAGCTCTGCGCCGCTGTGTTAGTTACCAGGTCTCATGCCCAGCAGGAGGTGCATGCAGTATGAAATTAAACATTCAGGCTTTTAGTAGGACAGCTGTACGCAAGCGAATGATTGTTCAGTGTAGACCTTTTAAATGTTAAAATATACAGTTCTTTTTATTAAAATATTCAGTTCTGTTGTCAAAACAACGACAAATAAAATAGTTTTCAGAAAATGCAATGGCATTGTGTGGGGGCTTGACAAGTAGACAATCCTGTCCAATTATTCTGACACTAGAAGGGAAATTGATAATTAATTTGTGGATCCTTGCACCGAAGAAAAGACAGAACCTTTATACTGTATAACTATTACCTTTTAATTGACAACAAAAACTACAAATTGAACTTTTGAAGTTGAAATGAAGTTGAAACCCTTTTCCCTTTATTAAAAAGGGTCAGGCCAACTTTATTAAAAAAGAACCTTGAAATATGAAGTATGTTGATGAAAAAATCGAAAGTGAATCATTAAACCGCTAATGTGTACTTTTCTCTGACCTCTAGCGGAGTTCCATCACATTTTCTCTGTATCTACTTCAGTCATTTTCAAAGACAAAAAAAGGAGAAGAGAAATGGGTGATGGTGCCTCGCTCCGAGCCATTCTTTTCACTTACCTTGATGAGGACGCCCGTGGCCTGCTCACTGACGTGCGGCACGTCTCCCTCTGCCCACTATAAGGCTGCTGTCTCACGAGCCATCCATCCACGTCCACCACTGACCTCGTACTGGGCTTGTGTGCCCGAGGTAGTAAGTAGTAATCTCCAACAATCTGCAGCACAAAGATGCCACTGATGACCTAGAGCGTGTGTGTATGTGTGTGCATGCGTAATGCGTATGTGTGTGTGTGTGTGAGAAAGAGAGAGAGAGAGAGATAGCGGCAGACAGACAGAGCGGGTGGGAGCAGGAGGGAAATGAGATAGATAGAGGGGGGGGGGGGGGGGTGCAAGAGAGAAGAAGGAAAAAGATTTTTAAAAGATTTTATTTGATCAGGTCTTAAAGACATACAGGAGGTGGCGACCACACAGGGAAATCATTTCAGACGCTGGTGCCACTGAGTTCATGAATTTCTTTCACTCTACTTCCCTCATTCATATAGTTCATTTCATTACTAAGGTTCATACTGTTGATTGGAAAAAAGAACACAGCTCTTGATTAAATGTACTGTAATCATGTATAAGGGCTTCCTCTGAAATGACCTTGGTTTAAAACTGCTTCCACTAATTTACTTCAAACATTCCATCCACTGCTATTATTTCCTATGAATTAATAATCAACTGTGGGGAGAACAGCATTGCTGCTCAAGGAGCTTCGTGATAGCAATGTTTCTAGCTGAGAGCAGAGAAAGAAACTACTGTAAGATTGTGCGTCAGAATCTGCATGAAAATACGGTAACACTTTACTTGACAGTATCAACATAAGAGTGACATGACACTGTCGTGAACACATGACACTGTCATGACACCTGAAACCTAACCCTAAACCTAACCCTAATCCTAACCTTAACTTGTCATGACAAAAACCGAATGTCACTTAATAACAGAAGCGTTATATCATAAACGTTTATAACTTGTTTATGACACGTTCATGACAGTGTCTTGTCATTCTTATGTCGACACTGTCAAGTAAAGTGTAACTGAAAGTGCTCCTCAGTGTTGGAGAACTGTGCCAACACAACATGATATGTGTCGTTAAATACTCCTCAGTGTTGGAGAACTGAGCCAACACAACATGATATGTGTCGTTAAATACTCCTCAGTGTTGGAGAACTGTGCCAACACAACATGATATTTGTCGTTAAATACTCCTCAGTGTTGGAGAACTGTGCCAACACAACATGATATTTGTCGTTAAATACTCCTCAGTGTTGGAGAACTGTGCCAACACAACATGATATTTGTCGTTAAACAGCGACCTACATCTGTGCTAGGCATTTTAGGGAGGTCGTGTCAGGGCGCAAAAACAGAATTAAGCTTTATTTAAAAGCTTCAGTAATGCCCCAAATGAAAAGCCAAGCTAAGAACACTGAACTTGAGGAAGCGCAGGAATTTTGCTCTCGTCATCTGGCTAGAGAAAAGGGAAAAGGAAGGCCGGCACTGCTAAACCCAGGGACCCGACAGGTGGGGACTTACAAGAAAAACCAACTAACCTCTGTGGCGGCAAAGACCCTGGACTGTGGCACTGGAAACCCCAATCTCCCAGCCCACATGAAAGTGGAGCAAACCCATTTACAGCCTGACAGATTGAGAGTGAGACACAAAGCCTGCATGATACTCCCTGAGGATTACGCTGGGATGTTAAGGAGAGATTCTAATCTCTTGACTTCACTGATCTTAAAAATCTCCAAGATCTTGAACGAATTACACTTTTGTACAACAAGGCAATTCTCATTTTATGTTTACAAACTGTACATCCCATGGGCCTTATATTACTGAGCCAAGGGTCTTTACAAGAAAATAGTCTCTAATTGATATAATACATTTTTTTTAATTTCAGCCAGTAACCACTTTCTGACACTTTCCTGTAAACGTCATACAGATTGCAGAGACATTAATATCTTTATTTACTGCATGCTAAATAAATAAATGATATATGGCATATACAAATAATAATATATAGGGAATTATAATGAATTGGTGATAATAAAATCTAAAATGCATTGAAATGTAGCGCAGCTGTCAGTGTCCACACAGTATTTTCCTGTATTTTTTATAACATGTTTGCTATGTGGATTTTCTTCGGACTATATGGCTCAACATATTTAAATCTGTAAACTCCAAACACAAAGCTGTGTCAGTTGCTCACAGAAACCTGAAGGACAAGCCTACCACTAAAAGCCTCATTCTGATACCTGGGTTGTGTCAGCATCAAGTAGAATGTGTAAAGAGAGTCCTTTAGAAAATCACTCTGAGCTAAAAAGCAAGCTCTTGCTTGAATAATGTTGTAGAGGCTCTTAACGCAAGCTACTAGAGCTAACTAAAGCAATTTCAGACTGGGATCCTTTTGCCTTATATTCATCTCTTTCCCAAGTAACCTAGCTTGGCTTGTCCCTGAATGCTGCTAAGAAGCCTATGATTAGAGTTTGATATTAAACAGAGGAGATTTGAACAAAGAGAAAAGCTGCTTTTCTTTATCATCTCCCTATTTCCTCTATAGCCTACAGACATCAAACATGTCACTCAGGCCTCTATTTACCCACACTCTGATATACTTACATGTGTGGATGTCATGCATTTCCATAAAACACTATTGACTGATTAATGCAAACAGAATCTGATGAATCCACTCTGATTCCCCCTCTATGACCCTCAATGTCATCCACTAACGCACCATCGCACCATATCTAATGCAATGAAGCACAGGCCTCACATCAGTAGTAATCCAATAATGTAGATAAAGGTGCGCACATCTAAATGTTAAAAAAGTAGGTGCTGGACTCAAAAAGTGAGAATAAAAATGACAAAGAAGTCCGCACACTAGACACACTAGTGAAGTCCGCACACTAGATAATGTTCCCGTACTAGTGAAGTCCGCACACTAGACACACTAGTGAAGTCCGCACACTAGAGAATGTTCCCGTACTAGTGAAGTCCGCACACTAGACACACTAGTGAAGTCCGCACACTAGAGAATGTTCCCGTACTAGTGAAGTCCGCACACTAGAGAATGTTCCCGTACTAGTGAAGTCCGCACACTAGAGCTCCATTATTATTTTCTTTTTATTCACCACATGTGACGTTTCGGGACACACTGCAGTCTGAGGAAGAGTCGTGTGATTCCTGATCAGTCTGAGGAAGAGTCGTGTGATTCCTGATCAGTCTGAGGAAGAGTCGTGTGATTCCTGATCAGTCTGAAGGGCCGTGTGATTCCTGATCAGTCTGAGGAAGGGCCGTGTGATTCCTGATCAGTCTGAAGGGCCGTGTGATTCCTGATCAGTCTGAGGAAGAGTCGTGTGATTCCTGATCAGTCTGAGGAAGAGCCGTGTGATTCCTGATCAGTCTGAAGGGCCGTGTGAGTTTGACAGGCCTATTTCAAATAGGAAGCGCACGCTTAAAAAGTCCATGTTAAACAACGAACAAATGAGTGAGGCGGTTCAAACATGGCCAGGCCCAGGCAGAGCCTTAAACGTTTTTTCAGAGGCCAGACGCGATGGATGATGATAAATTGGTAACGTCTGAAGCCTCAGATGTCCGGTCAACTCCACCACCACCAGATAAAAAGCAGAAGTGTCGGGCGTATCTGTCGGAATCAGTGACATTGGAAGTGGAGTTGCGGGGGGTGCGGCCGCTCCCAGACACTCAAGTCATTCTCCGTGTACACTGGACATGCAAAGTGTTCTTTACCCAAAGCATAGGCTACAGTAGGCCTATGCGTTCTCTGTCTATGATCTGCAGGGTTAGGGCCTCCTCGACGAGGCGATTACTGGTCCGCGGATAATTTCTGGCACAATTAAACGGTATCATTGAACCGCGGCCCATTTCCCAGAATAGGAAACATTTCTTAATTTATTGTTATCAAATAAAGAGGCATAGCATAAGGGGGTAGTGGTCTGAGCGCTCATTCCTGTGTGTGCGCATCTGTGTAAGTTAAACAGTCACCACTGGAGAAAACGTGCAACAACAAACAACGTAGCCTTTTTAAAACAACGAAGCGGACTCTTGCTGTCCATGAAAAGATACTGGCTAGTGGCTAGATCTTGTTAGGCATGTTTAAGTTGGGCTAATGAACATGTTCCAATCTATACAGCCTGATTATGTCATTCTTTAAGCTACATAGCCTGTCTCCAGTTTTCCTAAATTTGATTAATTAAGAAGGGATAATAGGATATTTGACCGTTGTACGTGCACACGCGCCGGTACGACTCCACGTAGGGCGGCTCCAGCACCGGTTTCTATGGAGACACACAGGTGAGCACAGGAAACAGCTGAAAACAACATCCTGCACCTGGACTTGGAAAGAACAACACAGTTGATCAGCTGAACTCAAACAGCTCCAGTGGTCAGCAGACCTCACATCCCATAATACTACATGACACAGATACTCAGCTGAACTCAAACAGCTCCAGTGGTCAGCAGACCTCACATCCCATAATACTACATGCTGGTGTTTGGAGAATATCTCTCAGTAGCGTACAGGCCAGTTTCAGCATTCAGTCTTCTGATCCAGTTTACAGGGTTTTATGGTGTATTATGAATTCCTATTATAACTCTGGGCTACACTTAGCATTTACATGTCAGTGTGTAATAACATATAGCATTTAGCATTCACATGTCAGTGTGTAGTAACATATAGCATTTAGCATTTACATGTCAGTGTGTAATAACATATAGCATTTAGCATTCACATGTCAGTGTGTACATATAGCATTTAGCATTTACATGTCAGTGTGTAGTAACATATAGCATTTACATGTCAGTGTGTAGTAACATATAGCATTTAGCATTTACATGTCAGTGTGTAGTAACATATAGCATTTAGCATTTACATGTCAGTGTGTAATAACATATAGCATTCAGCATTCACATGTCAGTGTGTACTAGTGTTGCGTGGGCTTGGTCACAAGCGCCCCGCGGTCACCCGATATTTTAATCAACCCGACCGCAACTCGGACCGCGAATATTAATTAGGACAAAATTATACCCGACCCGCGATCCGACCCGCTTATTTACAAAATGTGGGCTTTTGGTTATAGCCTGCATGCAGTGTGACAGTAGGCCATTTCTGTAAAACAAACTAATTTATTTACGAAACTTTATGCAGTAGAACTACACGCAGTAGGCATGCAGGACATAATGTTTGCGCAGGAGAGAGAATGAGAATAAGAGCGCAAGCACGCACGCAACCACCAAGGATTAGAACACTAGGATAAGATTTGAAGGCCATGGACATACATCTTTCTTTCGAAAACAGAAATGGTGAGGCAAGGTAGGCAAGAGAGATACATCAAAACGTTAGCGTAAGAACTGGTTTATAATGCTGAATGAAGCACAAAGCTTTACTAAAGCACATCCACTGTTAGGGTGACCAGATGAGATTGGCTGAAATTCGTGACGGTTTTTTTTTTCGCGGTGGGGGTGGGGGGGGGGGGGGGTTGTAGGCCTACATAGACTATTATAAAAGATAATGAATTTTACATTACATTACATTTAGCAGACACTTCTTGACCAAAGTTTGAATTTTCAAACCTGTACCAAAACACTTTTTTATTCAAACATCAAGTCTGCCTCAAAATACAACAGAGAAATCATGAACTCAAAATGTCATTGTGGGGGGGGGGGAACAATGGCTAACAGTGCAAATCAGACCTTTCAGAATAAGGATAATAGCCTAACGGTACCGATCCACTTACACGACACGTCATACGCGTGGGGTCGCGCTGCCTCCCCTCGTTCAGTCGTATGGGCGTTTTGTTTAAAATGTCAGTTATCAGCTCATACTACCTTAAGTGTTTTTCCACAAATGGACCACAATTTTAGGCACATACTTATGTAACAGAGTTGAAAATAACCTCACCTACATAAAGTGAATTCTTTCAAAATTATGATATTACATTGTTATTGTAATCTCTATTTTTATATACACTGGTTTTTATATGTTTAAAATGTTTTCATATGTCGTACCCATTCACATGAGTTTAAAACATGAGACATTGCGACTGCAATTGTATTTTCATTTCTACTTTGCATTTCAATATTTTGAGCATTTGCGCTTCCCGTACTCCAGTCAGAACTAGTCTGCTGAAGGTAAGCTGTGCATAGAGAGTGCTCCGTGAATAATTTTGTGTTTTAATATAAAATAACATGTTTGTCTTCCACACTGGTTCAAATACGTATATACATAAGTTGTATTAATAGATAATTTCTGCAAGTAATGCTAGAGTGTTGTCTAAGATGGTATCTAATCGAGCTATTGTGGGCTACGTCTTTTTGGCGGCAGCCACGTTATGTTAGCTAGCTTTATGAAGAAAACACTTGCAATTTCTTGATTTCCTTTTTACATTTATACTGTAGATTTGGGTATGCAGTCGTCATCGTCTAATCTCACTGGATTCTTTGTTTTATTTGTGAATGCAGGTACGTTGTTTATGAATCAATGCTTGTTGTAAATTCAATGGAAAAAACCTATACGATCACAACGTGTGAAACGTGTGCCAACTCTGTATGTTGTTTCTTCTGCATGATTTTATGTTTGTTTAAACTGAATTGAACAAGCTATGCATTATTTTATCTATGTTCAGGAATAGCATAGACAATGCTAGCAGTCAGAACTAGTCTGCTGGAGATTTGGGTATGCAGTCGTCATCGTCTAATCTCAGTGGATTCTTTGTTTTATTTGTGAATGCAGAGAAATAAAAACAGTGAGAAGAGTTCGTGTGGAGTCATACATTATCATCACAATTAACACCTGCACTAGAGAGGGTCGTTACACTTAACAGTATACAACACATTAATAGCCTAAACAAACTATGCAAGCCATTTCAAAATCCTGTTTTATTTAAACTACTCAATGCAATCTCAAATCCTCACCAGAAACACCAACAGTCAATATATTCATCCAAATCCTAGTTTCGATTGTTTTATGGCCTACTGGGTGGTCGTGGAAGAGATTGTTAAAACATTTGTCTTGTAAGCGGAACCAAAGTTTCACAGGCACTGTTGTGGTTGTACGAAGGACCTACAACCTTGTGCTTTCATTGGATAGCCACCTCGCGTTCAACGTATTCATTTGCATAAAGCTGGGTATCGGCCATCACCCATAGGACTAGAGTGGAATTGGAATACGACACGACAAAATGAAGTGAAGTACAAGTGGATCTGTACCATAACGCTAATAACAAGCCTTGCCAAAATTATGGGTCATTAAGTAAGAATACAAAATAATTGTTAGATTAAGTAGATTATGTTAAAACAACATCGGACATTAGGCCGAACTTCTGACGCATGTAGTCTAACATCTGCCTCCCCTCCGTGAGAAACACCAAACTCTCTTCTACACACGTTGCAGAATGCTTTCATCTCGTCGCTTTAAGGCTTATCCGAAAATAACTACTCAGTATTCTGATTAAGTATAATTTTCGGGACAATTAGGGCAGGATTCGGGATTCGGGACAACTGCTTGGATATCGGGACTGTCCCGAATTTTTCGGGACGTCTGGTCACCCTACATCCACTGTTTAAAGTCACTTTAAAGAACTAAGGTAACTTTTATGCATGCACAAACCTATACATACCGGTAGATATGGCTGTGTAGTCTGTGCCATAACATTTATTCCTGCAGGCTGCCCGTTTTGGCTGTCATACTTTTAAATGGTTTCGCAAGAAGTAGGCCTACATAGATAGACCATAACTCGTACTACTGTCATCTTCTTTAAGAACTTTTCCCAATATTTCCCATAGCCTATATCGCTTTTCCTGAAGGGGTGTCTTTATTATTTTAACTCGCGTCTTCAGCTTCTTTGCTGTTGACTTTACTGTATTGATGCTAGCCTTCTCGTGGTATTTTAAGTAGGCCTATTTGTAGAAAATATATATTTAATTATTTTTAACTGACCCGCCCGCAAATGACCCGAATATCATTAAAATATTTTGTTTATGACTCATAACCGCTTAATTTCGGGCAGACCGCGCAACACTGGTGTGTACATATAGCATTCAGCATTCACATGTCAGTGTGTAAAAACATTTAGCATTCACATGTCGGTGTGTACATATAGCATTTAGCATTCACATGTCAGTGTGTAAAAATATATAGCGTTTAGCATTCACATGTCAGTGTGTAATAACATATAGCATTTAACATTCACATGTCAGTGTGTAATAACATTTAGCATTCACATGTCAGTGTGTAATAACATATAGCATTTAGCATTTACATGTCAGTGTGTAGTAACAAAAAGCAAGTTTTGCAGCGTTCTGGACTTTGCAACAGAGACGCTAAAGGAACTCGGACTACTCCGGCCTGCAACAACACCGGACTCGCCTGCTACTCCTCCCCCGGAAAGAAAGCGTCGGAAGCGGTGTGCGAGGAAGCAGAAGAGGGGCAAGCGCGGAGGCGTCCGGGCCAGGCTAGCGGCCAGCCCAACTCGCCCAGCCATACCATCCATTCTCCTGGCAAATGTACGATCACTGGACAACAAAATGGATCACATACGACTGCTGAGATCAACGAACCGGACAGTAAGTAACTGCTGTGTGCTCGTCTTCACTGAGACTTGGTTAAATGACAACATTCCGGACTCTGCTGTACAACTGGAGCAGCTAGCATGCTATCGAGCAGACCGGGCCATTGTAAAGGGAGGTAAATCACGAGGAGGAGGAATCTGTGTTTACATCCGTGACGAATGGTGCCGGGACACTGTAGTAGTATGCAAACACTGCTCACCACTGGCAGAGTTTATGATCATAAAGTGCCGTCCTTTTTACCTGCCAAGGGAAATTACTGCGATTCTGCTAGTCGCAGTATACATCCCGCCTACCAACAACAACAGCGATAAGAACGCGGCTCTTAGTGAACTGTACCAGGCTGTCAGTGAACAACAGACGGCACACCCAGACGGTTTCACCATCTTCACTGGAGATTTTAACCATGCTGATCTCAAAACTGTACTTCCAAAGCTACACCAGCATGTTGATTTTCCAACAAGAGGAGATAACATCCTGGACCTGGTCTACACTACACACAAAGGAGCATACAAAGCCACCCCCCTCCCCCACATTGGACTTTCAGACCATATCACTGTTATGCTAATGCCCGCATACAGACAAAGGGTAAAAGTGAACAAACCGGTTCGTAAGCAGGTAAAAGTGTGGCCTGAGGGAGCCTCCGATGCTCTTCAAGACTGCTTTGACACAACAGACTGGGAAATGTTTAAGCAGGCAGCCACTTACAACAACCGGACAGACATAGAGGAGTATACAGACACTGTAACCTCTTACATCACCAAGTACATCGATGATGTGACCCACACAAAAGACATCATCACTCGGGCTAACTGGAAGCCATGGCTGACAGGGGATGTCCTCAGGCTGCTGAGGGCCAGAGACAAAGCCTACAGAGCTGGGGATGAAGCTGGCATGAAAACAGCGAGAGCCAACCTGTCCCGTGGCATCAAGGAAGCAAAAAAGGAATACACTCACAAGATAACCACCCACTTCAAAGACAGCAGGAACGCACAAAGCCTATGGCAGGGCATTCAGGCCCTCACGGACTACAAGCCCGCGCCACAGAGCTGTGAGAGCAACATCCCTCTGCTCAACAACCTGAACCGCTTCTTTGCTCGCTTTGAAGCACAAAACAGCACCTGCCCACAGAAGACCCATCCCCCTCTACATGAGCAGCCCCTGTGCCTCTCTGCCGACAGCGTGAAGAGGACACTTGCTGCTATCAACACCCGTAAGGCAACAGGTCCAGACAACATCCCAGGTCGTGCGCTGAAGGACTGCGCAGGGGAGCTTAAGGATGTCTTCACAGACATCTTTAACACTTCCCTGAAGCAAGCCATCGTCCCATCATGTTTCAAGCTGCCACCATCATACCTGTGCCGAAGAAAACTGCTCCATCCTGCTTCAATGACTACCGCCCTGTGGCACTGACACCCATCATCATGAAGTGCTTTGAGCGGCTTGTCATGTCACATATCAAAGCCATTCTTCAGCCACCCTGGACCCCTTCCAGTTTGCATACCGAGCCAAGCGGTCTACAGAGGATGCAATCTGCTCTGCCCCCTGTTTATAGACTTCAGTTCTGCATTCAACACCATAATACCACAACAACTCATCTGCAAACTTGACAAACTGGGACTCAGTACCTACCTCTGCAACTGGCTACTGGACTTCCTCTGTCAGAGGCCCCAAGTAGTACGTGTTGGCAACAATACCTCAAGCAGCATCACACTGAGCACAGGGGCCCCCCAAGGCTGCGTGCTCAGTCCGCTGCTCTTCACCCTGCTGACGCATGACTGCACTGCAACCTACAGCAACAATCACATAGTGAAATTTGCTGACGACACAACTCTGGTGGGTCTCATCACCAAGGGCGACGAGACTCAATACAGGTTGGAGGTCGACCATCTGACCACGTGGTGCAGGGACAACAACCTCCTGCTGAACGTCAGCAAGACCAAAGAGATTGTTGTTGACTTCCGGAGAGGTCACACCCAACACCTGCCACTGACCATCGACGGTGCTGTGGTGGAGAGAGCGAGCAGCACCAAATTCCTGGGGGTGCACATCAGTGAAGACCTCTCCTGGACCACCAACACTGCATCACTGGCGAAGAGAGCTCAGCGCCGCCTGTACTTCCTGCGGAAACTCAGGCGAGCAAGTGCTCCACCAGCCATCATGACCACATTCTACCGAGGCACCATTGAGAGCATCCTCTCCAGCTGTATCGCTGTGTGGGGCGGAAGCTGCACTGAATACAACAGGAAAGCCCTGCAGCGCATAGTGAACACAGCTGAAAGGATTATTGGTGCTTCACTCCCCTCCCTGAAGGACATTTACACCACCCACCTCACCCGCAAGGCGACCAAAATTGTGAGTGATGCAAGTCACCCCGCTCACAATCTGTTTGATCTACTGCCCTCTGGGAAGAGGTACAGAAGCCTGCGCTCCCGCACTACCAGACTCACCAACAGCTTCATACACCAAGCTGTAAGGATGCTGAACTCTCTCCCTCCTCTCCCCCCTCCACCCTCAACTACATAACATCCTGGACATTGGACCCAAAATGGCCGCCTGCACTACTCCACTTGCACACTTGCACACTTGTACACTTTACAACTTGGTGTTGTTGTCCTGAAAACACAACACTTCTGCTGCTCTTACATAACTTGCACCACTATGCCACTTTCTTTCTTACTTAGGTCAAACAGAACTACCCAAGCCTTTTATTGGCCTGACTTTGCACTAGTATTTTATTGACTGTCTATGCACAATTTCAACCAAATTTTGCTGCTCTTATTTTTTCATTATTATATGTGCCCTCTTATTTACTTATTTACTTACTTTTTTGTTTACTTGAATGTTATGTTTGTCTGTGGACCAAAATTGGTAAAATATGTCTTGTCTTCACCGTGGGATAGTGAGGAACGTAATTTCGATCTCTTTGTATGTCTGGAACATGTGAAGAAATTGACAATAAAGCTGACTTTGACTTTGACTTATAGCATTTAACATTTACATGTCAGTGTGTAATAACATATAGCATTCAGCATTCACATGTCAGTGTGTAAAAACATTTAGCATTCACATGTCAGTGTGTAATAACATATAGCATTTAGCATTTACATGTCAGTGTGTAGTAACATATAGCATTTAGCATTTACATGTCAGTGTGTAGTAACATATAGCATTTAACATTTACATGTCAGTGTGTAATAACATATAGCATTTAGCATTCACATGTCAGTGTGTAAAAACATATAGCATTTAGCATTAACATGTCAGTGTGTAATAACTTATAGCATTTAGCATTCACATGTCAGTGTGTAAAAACATTTAGCATTCACATGTCAGTGTGTAGTAACATATAGCATTTAACATTTACATGTCAGTGTGTAATAACATATAGCATTTAGCATTCACATGTCAGTGTGTAAAAACATATAGCATTTAGCATTAACATGTCAGTGTGTAATAACATATAGCATTCAGCATTCACATGTCAGTGTGTAAAAACATTTAGCATTCACATGTCAGTGTGTAATAACATATAGGAAGGCGTTTGCATCAGTGTATAATAATATATAAGAAAGTGTTTGCCTGCATAATACTGTATGTTTGAGTGTGTAGGCTATTTATTTATACATTTTAGCTTTTATTCAGCACGGCTATGTGTACAGCATAAGTGTGTGTGTGTGTGACTGGTTCTACTGTATGTGTACTGCTGCATGTGTGTGTGTGTGTATGTGTGTGACTAGTTCTACTGTATGTGTACTGCACTGCTGCATGTGTGTGTGTGTGTGTGTGAGACAGGTTCTTGTGTACTGCTGCATGTGTGTGTGTGTGTGTGTGTGTGTGTGTGACTGGTGTGTATGTGTGAGCGTGCGTGTGTGCATGTGTGTGTGTACATTCGCCTCCCAGGTCTATGTGTACTGCTGCATGTGTGTGTGTGTGCAGTGCGAGTGTGAGGCCTCACCTCCCAGGTCTCACAGCGCCTCCAGCAGGCATCAGTGGTGATGTGCAGGAAAAGTAATGGAATTTTAGTACACTTAGAAACACACAGTTAAGAAACACACAAACATGCAGGCATTAGTACAAAACCACACACACACAAACATAAGTATATAAATATATATACTCCTTTGATCCCGTGAGGGAAATTTGGTCTCTGCATTTATCACAATCCGTGAATTAGTGAAATACACTCAGCACACAGTGAGGTGAAGCACACACTAATCCCGGCACAGTGAGCTGCCTGCAACAACAGCGGCGCTCGGGGAGCAGTGAGGGGTTAGGTGCCTTGCTCAAGGGCACTTCAGCCGTGCCTACTGGTCGGGGTTCGAACCGGGGCCTACTGGTTAGCGCTTCGGACTTGTAACCAGAGGGTTGCCGGTTCCCCGACCAGTAGGAATGGCTGAAGTGCCCTTGAGCAAGGCACCTAACCCCTCACTGCTCATCGAGCGCCGCTGTAGTTAAAATGCAAATGATTTCCTACACTGGCTTCCTGCAAACTACAGAATTGATTTTTGAAGTACTGCTGCTGGTTTATAAATTACAGCAGGCGACTGGGCCTAACCGACATGTTATTTTTTATCTTTCAACTGCTATTCATTTTCATTTCACCTCTTCTACTATATTACATATTGTTTGCTTTTATGTGATACATACTTAATTCATTACTTTTACAATTTGCTTTTAATTGATTATTGAACATTTTCTGATTTCTACTGTTGTCTGTTGTAAAGTGCATTGGATTGCCCTGTCTGAAATGTGCAATAAAACTGTGTTGTCTTGTCTTGCCTATCAAGGACCAACAGGAAAGCATGAGTCTGGGTTTTGAAAGCATTTCACCTTTAAGAGACTTTAAACTTGATTTCAAGATTTCAACTTACTTTCAGGATTTTGTTCACATCCATACAACCTGCCGGGTGTGTTTCATTGTGTTACCACTAGATGGCAGTATTACAGCATTATGATAAATACAGGTTGTGGGAAGTGCTTTTTAATTACTCTCCACTTCCTCCCCCCCCACCCAAACTCACTCAGTTTACATTCCAAATGATACCAAGATCCACGCACAGCCTGGTTAGGTGCAGGTAGATTGCAGGAACTTAAATAGCAAAAATTGAGATAGTTCTACCGCACACTGTTTTGACGTTTACTTGATTGTATTCAGAGCGAACAACGCGTTTCGCATACAGCGTCTTCAGGTTCGCTCAGGTATGGTCTGAGCTCTCAGGTGTGTCTTTAATTACCTTCTAGTCACATGACCAGTTGTTTGAAACGTCCATTTTCAATGCCAATATCCAATATTCCCATAAACAGTTAAGTCCAACAAGAGCAAAGAGTTTTGCAGAAAAGTATATATAGGTCACAGGTATCATCAATGTATCCCCAATGCCATGAATACAGCGGAATTTTGTAATGCTTCATTCAAAATGGAATCCCTCTCCTCTACAAAAGCATCTAAAGGGTTATGCGGCAACTGTCTGTAGAAGGAGGCATCTTCAAGCTGTCTAAAGGCCTCCGCTGTGTAGTCCTTTGTGTTTTGCACCACTATAGCCCCTCCTTTGTCTGCTGGTTTGATTATAATATTTGGATCTGCATTCAGATCCAAATAAAGGCCCTTAATGCCCAAATAAATAAGGCCCAAATAAAGGCCCTTAATGAACTGAATGCAGATCCAAATATTATAATCAAACCAGCAGACAAAGGAGCAGTTGCCGCATAACCCTTTAGATGCTTTTGTAGAGGAGAGGGATTCCATTTTGAATGAAGCATTACAAAACCAATGGTTGACTAAAAAACATTTTGAATTTTTAAGAGTAGAACATCCTATGACTCCTGCCTTCTACTTACTGCCTAAAATTCATAAAAGGTTAGTGAATCCACCAGGCAGACCTATTGTGGCAAGTAAAAATTCACTCTCAGAACCTTTAAGTCAATTTGTGGACTTCTACATTAAGGACATTGTAAAAACGTTACCCTCCTATGTGGCAGACACTGCTGAGGTCCTAAACTTATTGACTGACATTTGTATGCCTGAATGCTCTTTTCTGGTGACCTTTGATGTTGAGGCATTGTACACCAACATCCCTCATGAGGGGGGGTTGGAAGCTATGGACTTCTACTTGGACTCGACTTGGAATAAAACATGAACTACTGATGAAACTCACTAAGTTCATTCTGAAATCTAATTATTTCATGTTCAATAAAAAATACTTCCTTCAAACCCAAGGTACAAGCATGGGGTCACCGTTCGCTCCCAATTATGCAAATTTATATATGGGTTTATGGGAGGAAAAATTCATATCTAATAACAATCCTTTTGCTGCCAATGTATTGTTTTATCACAGATTTATTGATGACATCCTCTTGGGTTTCTCTGGCAGTGAAGATCAACTTACAGTATGGCTTTCAATGACTATATTAATGCCACTTACCAGAATCTGAGATTTACTCTGGAATTCAGTCAACAGACGATCCACTTTCTAGACTTATTAATTACGGTGGATGGTGAAAGAAAATTAGACACCTCCATCTACCGTAAGAAAACGGATAGAAACACCTTATTGCATGCCACCAGCTTCCATCCTGACCATCTCATTGATAACATCCCTTATGGACAATTCATCAGGTTGAGAAGAATCTGCAACAGGGAAGAGGACTACAACGTTAAGGCTAATGAGATGGGAGATCTCATTCAAACAGAGGGGGTACAGTCAGGCTCTTATTGATATAGCTCGAGAAAGGGCCAATCAGAAGGATAGAGGAGAGCTATTACATCCTCGCCCTATACAATATAATCAAGAAAATAGAATTGTGTTTGTGTCAGAATATTCTACTGCTTCGAGACAAGTCAAAAAGATCATAAGTAAACACTGGAGAATCCTAGAATGTGACCCAAATCTCAACCATTTGTCTTCTTCCAAACCTCGTTTCTGTTTCAAAAGGAATGTTAGAGACATGGTGGTTAGTTCCGTGTACCAGGAACCCACACAGACAAACTGGCTTTCTCAGCAAGTCTATGGGAATTATAGATGCTAGATGTGCCCATTGCGCCAACACTTTTGACACTAAAACATTCAGCCACTCACATTCTGGACGAAAGTACAAGATTAAAGAATTTATAAATTGTCTATCTACCCATGTCATTTATGTACTGATATACCCTTGTGGCCTTATGTATGTTGGACAGACGAAACGCAACCTCAAGCTGAGAATAGCAGAACATAAGGCAGCCATTAGAAACAATAATCTTGACTATGCCATTGCTAGACATTACACAGAAAAAAGCCTGGTTCTGTTGCCTCCCTCAGGTTTATTGGCATTGAGAGGGTATTGCCAAACCCTAGAGGTGGTAACATAGTCAAACAGCTCTTGAGAAGAGAGGCCTTTTGGATAAATGAACTGTCCACTCTTGAACCCGCTGGTATGAATGAATCACAGGACTTAAGCTGTTTTCTGTGGATATAAGTGTATAGACAATGGGGTATTGTCCACTTGTTTAGCTGTATTCGTGGCATTGGGGATACATTGATGATACCTGTGACCTATATGTACTTTTCTGCAAAACTCTTTGCTCTTGTTGGACTTTTGATGACACTATTTTTGATGATAATTATGTATATATGTATATATTTGATAAGAATTATGTATACATTGTATATCTTTGCGGACGTGTTCTATATCTTTGTCTGTTAATTGTTGATTGTATTTAACTGTTTATGGGAATATTGGATATTGGCATTGAAAATGGACGTTTCAAACAACTGGTCATGTGACTAGAAGGTAATTAAAGACACACCTGAGAGCTCAGACCATATCTGAGCGCACCTGAAGACGCTGTATGCGAAACGCGTTGTTCGCTCTGAATACAATCAAGTAAACGTCAAAACAGTGTGCGGTACAACTATCTTAATTTTCACTCAGTTTACAGTTTTTCATTTTCACAGCTGTAATTCACAGCTTTACAGTCACATAGTTTATAGTTTGAAAGTTAATAACACACTACAGCACTATTGTACAACTTTGGCTCTACATTACTGCACTATAAACACACAGCAACATTATTTTGCAACATAACTGCTGTGAATACCAGTCATGGCTTGCACCCTTCCCCCTGGACAAATGTGGATTTGTTACAAACTGATAATAATCGAAGAGCTGACAAGGTAATGATAGTATAATAGTAGTATGCTATTACACAATTGCCATCAAGTGTGATTCTCTGGGTCAGGGCAGAGTGAAGTTGAAAGGCTGGTCCTCTGTAGACAGATAAGCTAGGCCTGGGAAGGCATGCCATGCTCACTTTTACAAGTTATCAAACTGAGAGGATACAAATGTCAAATCTGTGACATAAATACAAAGCCATAAAATGTACCAGGGGTGCCAATAAATGTGGATTTATGGGTATGGGTACTTTCAAGATGCTTTTATTTCACTCGGTCACTTTTAGTCTTGTTATATGTCTTTTATCTCACACAACTTAAAACAGAACTTATGTGATTTGGTCCACCCAGCAGTAGACTTGCAGTGTTCCCACGTCACATATTTCTTTGTTTACCCTTAACCTTGGTGTTCACCCTTCTGTTTAATAAACATACCTTTACTACACCTTCTGTTTAATAAACATACCTTTACTATGTGGCAAGTGGTAGGTTAGCTCTCTATTGTGAGATGTTGACTACGCCATCTGAGGCCCCTCAGAATATTCAATCACTTGGACTATAACTTGTTACCTGAAGCCCAACCAGGCAACACAGGTTCGTGGTCACAGGAAAACCAGAGGCGTGGTTCCAAAAATAAACTGTCTTTATTTACATTCATTAAAACGTACAGGGAGTGAGTTCTTTCCAGACAGTCAGAACCTCTGCCACTAAGGCACTGACACAAATGGCCTACAAGGCCTGGACACACATGCACAGATACACGCACACACACCAGACTGTGCTGCAAAAGACTGATGGCTAATGGAGGACAGGAAGAGCCAGGAACAGGACTGGAGCTTAACCACGTGAACATGGCAACACCAAATACTCAGATTCACCACAGCAGGGAAAAGTGAAGAGACGCCACCAACGAGATAGCCCGCCACCCAATTGGCCAGCAACTCCTGTCCAGCAAGAGAGGGAGAGATCACTGGATGAGCCACTAATTCTAATGCACACAATTGTGTGCATTAGAATTAGTGGCTCATGCATATTATGCACTCACACTAGGAAGACAACTTACAGTATCTTATACAGCAAGGCCTAATGCTCTTCTCGCACGTTGGCATGTCACAGGCTACTAGCTAGCCATGCGTACTCCTCGGATTAATGTCCATTCACAATTAGAAACACACATTCAGTTCAAAACCAGTTTCCATTGACACTAACACACAGGGTGCTCAAGGTCACGTTGGCAGACATAACGTTGGACGAGAGCGTCCAGTGTTCTTCTCCCGTGTGGAATGCAAACATAGTAAACAAAAACAACAAACATGTAAGATCGACCAACACAACTTGGGTGCAGACAAAACACCAGCGTTCGGAACTTGGACCAAAGTAGCCTTGATGTTGCCGCTCCTTGTGTTACCGCCAAGCTCTGCAATCAGCTGAGGTCGGTTATGAAGCCCATGTTCTGCGGCCGACAGCAGTCCAGGAATGTCACTGGCCAATACCGCACAAGGAATCCCGTGGTGAGTCAGGTGGACAACAACGTTGTGCAGCTAGGACGTCGGCTTTTAAATTAAAAGCCGTTAAAATGTATATAGCCACTTCTGTAAACTGATTGGCTCACCTCTGAATGCAAAGAGCCACTCACAATGGCATCACCGGGCTAGACAAGGGGCATGGACCTTGTGCTGTTACAACTACATCTCAGAAGAACCGTATGTAGTAGCGTTGAGTGAGTCAACCCGTTACCCGCGGACACCCACGGGTCGGGCGGGTGCAGGTAAGCTTGATCGGAAAACATTGCGGGTGCTGGCAGGGCGTGTCAAAAATTGACAAAGCACTTCTCACTTAGTTATTAATAATGTGGGCTACAGAATATTAAGTGCCACAAACCTTCTTGCAATCTCTCTTAAAGGAGAATTCCGGTGTGATATTGACCTAAAGTGTATTGAAACATGATACCGAGTGTGAACGTTTGTCTCATAGCCCATCTCGGCTTGTCCCCTGCACTCCAAAATCTGGCGCTAGTTAGCCGATGCTACCAACAGCTTTTTCAATAGTGGTGCTTCGGCATCGGGCTAGCCATGCAAATAAATCACAGTTTTACACTCATTTACGAGGCTCAATGTATCTCCACACTTCATTGGTAGACTTCCGAGGGCCCTGACATTTAAAACGAGACATTGAGAACTTTGAAAAAGCACTGGTAGTTTACTTACAAGACGATTTATACAGACAGTATCTTCACGAAGTTTAGCGTTTGCAGCCATCTTGAATTTAGTCACGATAAGTCGAGCAACGAGTAAGAATGAATAGGTATGATAAGGGATCAGATTCCAAAAATAATTCAGTGGAAATGCATAGATTCCAGTTGCTGCTACTGGAAGAAACGGGAATCCATGCATTTTCACTGAATGCTTTTTCAAAGCTTTTTCAAAGTTCTCAATGTCTCGTTTTAAATGTCAGGGCCCTCGGAAGTCTACCAATGAAGTGTGGAGATACATTGAGCCTCGTAAATGGGTGTAAAACAGTGATTTATTTGCATGGCTAGCCCGATGCCGAAGCACCACTATTGAAAAAGCTGTTGGTAGCATCGGCTAACTAGCGCCAGATTTTGGAGTGCAGGGGACAAGCCGAGATGGGCTATGAGACATACGTTCACACTCGGTATCATGTTTCAATACACTTTAGGTCAATATCACACCGGAATTCTCCTTTAACTGCATAAAACAGGTTAAGATATGATTAGTCTACAAGACCTTCCATCTTCTCTTCCCCTCTCCCTCTCACACAGGCGCGTGACAGAGGGTGTGCTGCAACCTGCATTCCCGCAACAGAAGCATCAAGTTAGCGCGCTTTCGGATCTGCTGGTCAGGTGCTGGAGGCGCGTCGAAATAGATTAAATCCTGGAACGGTGGATTCCATTCTCTTTTTACAAAGTGCAGCTAAACAGCTAACCTAAACCTATACAGATGCACATAGCTGCCAACTCTCACGCATTGGCCGTGAGACACACGCATTTGATTAGTTTCACACACTCACACGCCACACCCACGATTTCTCACGCTGAAGTGTCAACCCGGTCGGTCAGATGCCTGAAAAATGAGTTTAGCCTATAGATCTACCTGTTGAGCCACGGTTATGCTTTCAGAGACGGTGAGAGGGTTCAAGAGCACCCCCTGTCTGTGGAATTTTCTAAATTTTCTCTCATTTGCGATGCTACTTCAAAAGCCATCCCAGGCGCATTCCCCCGGCTTCAGGTAGGCCTATGCTTTGAGTATTTTTCACGCTGAAGTGTCAACGTGGTAGGTCAAATACCTGGCAGATTAGGTTCAACTAAACTAAACCTATACATGATATCACACATCATGTGAACGAGCGGAATCTAAGCTTTCCAATGATATTAGCGCCAAGTTGCTGTGATAAATGGTTCGCGAGAAAATTATCATTGAACCGACGTGCAATTTAGGCTAATCATATTTGCATTTTGCACACAGTGCACACCCATTACTCTCGGTTGTAGTATCTCACTAACCCTTCACACAACATGTGGCAAACCTAATATCACAATAAACAGCAAACTGTACCGAATACGAGGATATAAAGCATGCCTCTGTTTTTGAAATTGCAACACATTTCTACATAGCCTCATTGGGCCGAAATTATAATGTATTCTAATGTAAACTATTTGTCAGTAGGCCTACATACATTTTTGTAAATTGCTCAGTAGATTATCCCACTATCATGGTTCTTATATTGTCAGGTTCCAGCCAATCCCACTTACACAGATAAATGAATATATTTATATTGCCATGCTTTCTAGTGACATTAATGCAAAAATATAAAGAAAATCAAATAAGGAGACACAAATATTGATATAAAGCCTGACATAAGCCATATGCAAACATTCACATCATGCAGATATGGGTACATCCTGAAAAAGGAGTAGCCTGTAGGCTATGGCCATTACAATGACCAATATATTATCTTAAATGAACTAGCTGAAAAACACAGGTGACCACTTCTGCATAATTTCATGGAGTGCTGAACATTTCTGAACTGTGAAATGGACCATATGTTTTTGTGGTTGTGAACTTATTGCAATATCACCATAACTATTCCACCTGTGTATGCATGGTTACGTATAATTCTGAAGTGCAAAATAGCTTAGGCTAGGCCCTACAGCACAAATATTTCCATAAAAATAAGCAAGTCTGACCTCTGAATTTATTTTTAAAAGTGCACCAGATTGATGCATTTAAAAGTTAAAATATACAAACATTTCTTAAATTCTTACAAAACACCCACCCACTTTTTAAAATTGTTAGTTTGGACCCCCCCACTATTGCCGTGCGAAATACCAGTGCTGTTTGTACGCCAAATAAATAATAACCTATAGGTTTATGTAAAACTCCCCATTAACAGCATCACGTCACTAACCACAGCTAGACTGCACAATGGTAGGCCTTCAAAAGCATGACATTTTCGCTTTAGTTTGATATTTAATTTACTTTATCCGCTTTCATGCGTTCATTGAACGTCCGCAGTGCTGTAATGGAAACCTTATTGCGTAGCCAAGTAGCCTATATATTGAGTTATTTTTAAATTATGCATGATTTACTTTTTATTAATTTCGTAGGCTAGCTTTATTTTGTTATATAGAAGTATCTAAATAACCTGGTAAAATGTACCAGAATTCAGGAAATTGCATCTAGTCCAAAAAAATAATTCTGGGGGAGGACCCCCATACCCCCCACTGAAATGCCCCACCCACTTTCAGAATGCCTCCATCGCCCATGGTCCTAGCATTAGGCTAGATCCCTTTGATACCAATGTTAATTTAACTCTGGGACCCTGGTCCCTACACCTGAGAACCAATGTACTTTTTTTTTACTGTACGGTATAATGCTGAACGAGCCAAACAAAAATTTCTGCAGCAAAATTTTGGTTGGCCCCACCAAATCTCACTCCAAGGTTTTTTGAAAAGTTGGCAGCCCTGGTATGTATTCCTTTAATGTTTCTAAGTTGTAAACAAAATGTTAAAGAGCTTCCCCTTGCTTGTAGAGCTCTCTTTGCTCACCTCCACTGCAATTGCTGTACAGTAACATTACATTTTACGTGGGGCAGCGGATGTCTCTGCAGCGCCACACAGTTTTTTCCTATGTAAATCTGTCGGCCAGGGGCTCATTTCTAGAAACTCTGTCGTTTTTGGATTTGGTGTTTCTAGAAAGGGTAGCTCGAACTCTCAATCGCAAACAAGGATGCAAAGTTTGGTCATTTGAACCACTGCCCCTGGGCAGTCGCACTTGTGTCGTTCCTTGGTAAATCCAGTTGGTGTCCGGAGCGTCTAACCAAAAATCACAACTGCCTAACCAAAAATTACAAAATGGATGTTTATCTCGAGACTCAATGATTCAGGGGGGCAGGAGATATTTTGAAAGTGAGGGGGACCAAATTGTGAACACAAACCCATAGTGAGATCAGATATCCAGATATCGGATCACCACCTCTGGCCCACTTTCGACCATCATATTTTAAACTTGCCAGAATATTAAGATAATATCATTGATAGTTTTCAAAATATTTTTTGATAAAAATGGTCAACGCTGTGAGTCTGAGATGAGCACAGCGCCAGATCTGCCCTCAGACCAGCTTCCTGATATGTGCAGTTCTACTTTTACTTATTTTTTTTAGATTTATTTCACATTACTTGGGCCAATGGTCGAATACTCTAAAAGCAACATGGGATGTTGATATTTTATGAAGCCATGAATGAACAAAAGTCCATCATGCCTATGGTCCAAACATGCCCGGTGGGCCGGTCCACATGTGGGCCTATGGTCCAAAAATGCTCGGTGGGCCGGTCCACATGTGGGCCGGTGACCTCCGAGATTTTTATTTATTTATTTATCTTTTATTTTATTGAAGTTATTTAGCCTATTTGCGGCCCATGTACAGTAGGCCTAGGCAGTTGCATCCATTTGGCTTGGGGGGTGACAGGTCAATCATTTTGGCCTCTTCATGACAGGTTCAGTGTGCGCCCCCCTGCCCCCTCAAGTGGATTTGTCCAAGCAGCTGCTAGGTTTGTGGGGAAATAACCTACGAGTGCATGGTAGCCTAGACTATATATAAGTGCCCTCCGCTGGCTGGTGTTCACATCATCGCAGTTTAACTGTAAACAGCAATCAGAGGTGTCTAGTTGTATTACATAAATAGGATATATTGTTTTTAGTAGACATTGCACGCGCTACCAAGAACTTCCATTTACTGCACCATGTACAGATAAACCAAAATGCTGTCTGTTTCATTACGTCATTACACAACCAAAGAGTGGAAACATAAGCTGTAACTGAAAATGAGTTTATTGTACAGAGATAAAAGGACAATTAGCATAATTACAAACAAAACAAAGCCAAACAAGGGGAAACCAAGGGGTGGGAGGGACTGACTGACTGACTGACACAAAAGTACCCTTATACAGAACTGAATTTGTAGTGTAGAACTTCTATTCAAGTCATATTTCTGGGACTTTCTGGGATACTTATTTCTATTTTTTATTCACTTGTTTAAATGTTCATAGAGTTCAGAAAGTTCTCATCAGGTGATTTCAGATGTTTTTGCCATGGGCGGATTATGAACTTTTGGGCCCCTGGGCCCAGATGTATTAAGGGCCCCCCACTAATTGTCGTACATGTGGGAGGGGGGGTTTGGGGGTCCTCCCCCAGAATTTTTTTAATTTGTTTGATGTGATTTCCTGTATTCTGGTGCATTTTGGGGATGGCCAATACTAAATTCAAACAGATTCATAGCCTACATCCTGATTTGTTGATATTGAGGCAATGATTCCATGTAAAGGCTTGGGCTTCAGGGCCCCCTGACCCCTTGGGCCCGGTAGGCCCGTGCAGTAATCCATCCCTGGTTTTTGCCAGCACTTCATAAAACTCTCATAGTTTGAGAACTTTAAATTATTTGTAGGATATTGCTTGTTTACAACTTGAGCTGTGTATGCAAAGACACAGAGTTCAGAGTTCACACATTTTGAATGAAATACTTTTGGGACTCCCTGCTAGGGAGGCCCTCTCTTACAGCCAGGAATAGTGAGCTGGCCCTCGGAAGAAAAAGTTTGGGGACCACTGCTATACACCACGGACATGTTTTGGGGGGCCACTCTAAATTATATGGCGGGCCGTAGTTTGGGGACCACTGAAGTAAAGCCTTTTGAGCCTTTCTAAAGTCTAAGCACACCACCTTGTGCCACTGAGGTTGAGCTCCCGCCTGCTATGCAGGAGACCCGGGTTTGATTCCCAGACGAACCTAATAATACTGGTCCGATTTAAAACATCACAGGGTGACAGTGACAATTCAGTCCTTTAGAGGTAATTTCAAATTGTGTGTATCGTGAAATAGAGTAAACATATTGAGATATTATTTTTTAGACATGTCACCCAGCCCTAGTTCACAAATAGAGGTTTTTGGCATTAATAAACATCAGTAAAATATATCATAAAATAAAGTTATTTTCTGACTTGTGTATGTTTTATATTATAGTGGAAGGCCGTGAGATATTTTCATAGTAAATAGTGTACTGCTTGAGAAAACAGTTTGGGAAGCACTGCTGTAGGATTATACAGTCTATGGGTGGAACCAACAGAATATGGAGAAGGACATTATACAGGGTGCTAAAGTATCTGATATATTTAAAAAAAAGATTGGAGAAAAATGTATTAATACATTTTATATCAGTGTAATGTAATCAGGTTATCAGGACTGAGAAAACTAGTATAACGCAGTTGTAGAGTAGAAACAATGAGGATGTTTTATTAAACAGAAGGTAACTCCAAACACAAAAGGGCAAATGCAGGAGTAGGTCACATCTCGTTGAAACAAATAACTTGGTGAAAACTAAACACTCAGAAGATCCACAAGAGGCGGTCACAGCAGTCTTTTAACTTCTTACAAAAAGTCACAAGGCAATCAGAGGAAATCCATAAACAGAGTCAATAGTCAGGGGGCCTATGTGGTTTCTGTGGGATTGAAATGTTAATTTTTGGAGAGTGGTTGGACTGTCTTTAGAGGTCATTGAACATGGAGAAAAATTATGTCTCCATTTTTTTTACCTGTTTTAACTCTATTTTTGTGAAATTGTATATTTCACTATAATTAACACCATAAATATTGCCTAAATCACTGGCTATGTTGAATAAAGTTTACAAAACAGTTATTTTATTATTTTCAACAGTATGATTGTATGTCAGTATTATGATTGTATGTCAAACAATTAGAGATAAGATTAATAACCAATCACCAAATACACAAACTCCATTGCTCAAAATCACTGAATCACAGATGAGACCTCAAACAACATTTAATTCATTTACATATACACAGCATATTAGATCTCACCTCCACAATGTCACCTCCACAACTAGTCTACTAAACCCTATTTGTACTCACCTTCTTAAGACTGGTCTCCCCTTCCTGGATAATGTTTTGCTCTAGATTATAAATAATTCTGTCAGGGCATGTACCGCAGTCGTTTAAGACATCTGTTATTAAGCTCTCCCTCAAAAAACCTAGCCTTGTATCGATACTGGTCCTCCTGGACCTCAGCGCTGCCTTTGACAGCATAGACCATGACATACTACTTAGGCTTGAAAATTTGATAGGCATCAAAGACTCAGCACTCGCTTGGTTTAGATCATACCTTCCTAACCGTCAACAATTTGTACAGGTCCATAATACACCATCTACCCAGATTATGGTAAAATATGGAGTGCCTCAAGGCTCAGTACTGGGGCCCCTGTTGTTTAGCAGATGATACATAACTATACCTCTCCATAAAACCTGATGAATTAACCCCGTTAGCCAAACTTGACACATGTATAAGAGCTATAAAGACATGGATGACGAATAATTTCCTGCTTTTGAACTCAGATAAAACAGAAGTCATGATTTTAGGTTCAAAAAGATGAGGGATATCCTATCCACATCACAGGCTACATATAGTGATCTTCCACTGACCTCATCCACAAGTGTTAAAAACCTGGGAGTTATAATTGACCAGGACCTAGCACTAAGTAATCACATAAAACAGATCACCAAAACTTAATTTTACTATTTAAGGAACATTTCAAAGATAAGGAAGTCCTTCTCCTTACCAGATGCCAAGAAATGAAAGTTTTGTCATCTCAAGGATAGACTATTGCAATGCTATTGCAATGCTCTATACGCTGGCTGTAATAATACCTGTCTAAAGAGCTAACAGTTTATTCAAAATGCAGCTGCTCACACACACAAAAAATATGAACATATTTTCCCCATCCTAGCATCTTTACACTGGTTACCTGTTAAAAGTCATTGACTTCAAAATATTACTTATAGTTCTTGGTTGGTTGTCTGCATTGAAAGAGGACACTTCATGAAGACGCTCTTTTGTCTGCTTCTGACAGAAGAAGCACTTATCTATGCTGGAAGCAGCTGCTGCTGAACAAGTGTACAAAGTCCCTCTAGATGGACTTGATGCAGTTGCAGGTGTTGCTGCAGGTTCAGAAGATGGTCTACCACGTCTTTTCTGAAGACACTGAGTCCTGCCTGCTTCACATGATTTCTAGTAGCGAATCTTAGCATGCTGCAGATGCTCACTGTTACAGGTGGATTTGTAGCAGTTCCTGTGCCAAACTGCTTTGTTCTCTTGTAAGATAACTGCACTGTAACAATGTAATCTTTGGCTGATCTGTGATCCCCATCTCTATACTCTCTCATGGACAAAAACTAGAAATTTGGCATATGTCTCTAGTGATGGTTCATTCACCAGTCCACACATATCTGCCACTGGATACATAGCCCAAAATCAGTTTCTTTTAGAATATGTGTGCCATCACCTGACTAACAGAAAGACACACCTCAGAATATAACCTAACTAGACTGTGCCACACATGAAAATGTGCTTGCTCAAATGTAGAAGGCTAGAAGGTCACTAATATCACCAACCATGAAGAACAAAGCACTATGTGCTTCAGGTTATTCGATATTCTAAATTCTATCACTGCCAGCTATCAGCCAACTGTCAATGGTAGTCAGGGATGGATTATCCCAGGGGAGACAAGGAGTCAGGGGGCCCAAGCCATTGCATGGAATCATTGCCTCAATATCAACACATCATATCAACATATAGGCTATGAATGTGATTGAGTTAAAGTATTGGCCATCCCCAAAATTCACCAGAATATAGGAAATCACATCAAATAAATTTTTAAAAATGTCCCCCGCAACAATTAGTTGGTGGCCCTTAGTATATCTGGGCCCAGGGGCCTGAAAGTTCATAATCCATCCATGCTGGTAGTGTCTCTCTTTCTCCTTCTCTCTCTTACACACACACACACACACACACACCTGTCTGTCTATCTGATCATTTACCCTTTCTTTTCATCACACTTACATCAGCCACGGAAGGCCTTACAGACTTCAGCTGGTACTATGTAAAAGTCTATTAAACTTGATTTAACAGAGATCTCTGCACTTTGTGCTCTGAATGGGTGTAGACAAGAACTGACAGAGCCTAGGCCTACACTCAAGCACACTAATAGGCATGAATTGATTGTATTGATATTATTTTTTTAGCGGACAATTTCGAGAATTTTAGGCACAATTTCTTGTTAAGGAGATCAATCATCAGCCTAAAAATGTTTTATAATGTTGTATTGTTTATGTGGCCCACTTTTGCACACCATGTAGGCACCAAACCCTATGCTATAATACCAGCAATGTGAGGTTTATGGACAAAACACCATATTTGACCTTTTCTGAATTTGACCTTTGATTTGGGTCCTTCAAAACCTTCAAAAAAATGAGACATGTTTTTTTTTTACTCTTAAGAACCCCTAGAACAAAGATATAATACTCTCCAACAATTCACATGTGAATCCCACAGGCCCCCAAATTAGACACATAGGCCCCCCTACTACAAGAGTAAGCAAGCCAAAGTTCACAAACCAGAGATCCAAGAGTCCAGGGTAGGTCAAGACAGTCCTTCTCGCAAAGTAAGTCCAGCGTTTCAAATCCAAGTGACAGTGATCCTTGAGAGCATGTGAGTTCATGACCGAGCGCTGTTGCAACCGCGCCTTGGCCTTTTATTGTGCTGAAGAGCTTGACCCGGAAGTGTTGATTGCATCGTTGACGTAATGTGAGAGCATGAGCCACCTGTTGGCCTTGAGGTGCATTGTGGCTCCGAGTCATGACACAGGTGCTTCTTACACATATGTGCCACTAGTGTACATCAGCCAAATTGTAACAGTTTGGATGTGTAAGACGCAAGAAATTATATATAGCGTCAGAACATTGAGACGTCGAGCTATATCCTCACTTGAAAGAGCTTGTGTGGACAAATAGGGTGAAGAGTTAAATGGCAATGATATTATTACATACTCGTTAATCTGACTCCATTTGATTAATAATTTGTATCACCAATCAATTACCAAGTAACTAGTTTATCAGCTATGGAGGAGAATGGCATGGCCCACTACGAGAATTGAAGATATACGATTGGTAGGCAAATTAACAATTTAATGGGCATGAAGCCTTTTAAAGGTAAATGTAACCAATATTACTTCAGTTGAATGTAGGCTACAAGTAAACTCACATGGTCTACTGTAACAAAGTAGCAAATGGTAACAAAAGAAAACAACCAATTCACAGAGATAAACTTGACAAGTTAGAGATAACAGATACACCAGATAAAACAATACAAACCCAGAGATAGAGAAAGGGGGAGAGAGAAAAAGAGAGGGATAGAGAGAAAGAGAGAGGGAGAGGGAGAGAGAGGGGAAAAAAGAGAGAGACCCAGAGAAGAGGTCCAAGATGGAAAAGAAGAGAAGATGGAAGAGAAGAGCCTCCACTTTTATCATTCACTTGGGCCACCCCTGACTCATCAGAGCCTTTGTTGTCTGAGGTGGATGGGTGTGGCCCAGGTGGATATCATAACTTTATGCTACAGTTTAATTCTTAATCTACAACTATGCACAGATACATTAAGTTGTAACGAAACCAAGTATTAATTCAAGACCAAACATGAATGTATTATTCACAACACATATTTACAGAGCAATACTGTATGATAATGAGGTTGGCCTATCTCACTATAAGACATTAAGTAGGCCCTCAAGTAGTTACCTCTCAGTAAAGGGGTCAGAACAAGGAGCAAATGGTCACTTTATGCATGAGCGGGTGTTGGGGATCTTTGGCCATGGCCAGCTAAGACAATACAGATCAAACACAGGTATCCACACATGTAAATTGAATGCAAAAGGCATTCTTTAGAAATGCAAAAGGTTTGAGCAAAAGACGGGCCTTACAGATGGTCCATTACATCACATCTGCAGCAGACAATGTAATACATAATGTCCTCTGATCATAAACATGATAGGCACAGTAAGCACATTCACACCACAAACACAACCACAATCCAAGCTAGATACACATCAGCTCAGATGTTATGTCATGTACTTTTTACTGTAAATAGAAAGGTTTCAAAGTTCAAGCAATGAAAGCATAAATATGAATTGGCAAATTTGTACTTTTGCTTTTCAGGAGTAACATTTCTCCCAAGTACAAGGACCTCATCTCCAAAAGTGTTCTGATCTCTTCAGGACGTCCTGCTGTCTACCAACTGAAACCAAAGAAAAGGGAGATTGAAATAAGAAATTAAATAAGACAATCTTATTTGTGGGTGAAACAGGAACGGGGAAATCCACTATTATGAACAGTCTGCTCAACTACGCCATGGGAGTGGAGTGGGAGGATGACATCTGGTTTGAGATCGTAGAGGAGGAGAAGAAAGCTCAAGCAGAAAGTCAGACATCAGATGTGATTGTGTACAAGATCTTTGGATTTGAAGGCAAAACTCTGCCTTACTCTCTGACCATCATCGACACACCTGGGTTTGGAGACACCAAAGGGACAGGAACAGATGACATCATCAGTCAGAGACTATATGACTGGTTTAGATCAGAAGATGGAGTTAAAGAAATGGATGCAGTGGCTCTGGTGCTGAAAGCATCAGAAAATAGAGTGAGTGATCGACTGATGTACATCTTTGATTCTGTCATGTCTCTGTTTGGAAATGACATGGAGGAAAACATCATAGCTCTCATCACACACTCAGATGGAAGGACACCTACAAATGCCCTGAATGTTCTTGAAACTGCAAACATTAAATGTGCCAAAAATGAGAAGAATCAGCCTGTTCACTTCCTGTTTAATAACTGCCAGAAAGAAAACCGACACACAGAGGACTCAGAGGACACAGAGGACACAGAAGTCCTGAAAACAGCGTTTGAAATGTCAGTGAGAGGAATGAAAAAATTCACAACATTTCTGGAAAAGAAACAATCTCAAAAAGTGTGAAACACTGTGAATGTTCTGGTGGAACGTACCGGGATGACTGCCTGCGTCCAAAGCCTGCGAGAGAGAATCGAGCAGTCTGAACTAGTAAAGAGAGAAATGGAACAGATCCAGACGGGTTTGAAGAATCATGAAAAAGACATGGAGAAGAACAAGAACTTCACCATAGAAGTTGACGAGCCCTACAATGTTTTAGGATCTGTCAACCTACGTGGGTGGTGGTGGGATTGGTGGGATAGGTTTTATGAAGGAGTTATGCGCTGTACTGCCTGTGAAGAGAACTGTCACTATCCCGGATGCACACACGCCAGTTGTCCTGCATCGTGTGAAGTCATAAGAAACGATCACTGTGTTTCATGTAGAGGAAAGTGTCATGTAACGAAACATGTGAAAGATCAGTATAAGTATGTGTCCAAAACAAAGAAGGTTCAGAAGACCTTGGATGATATTAAAAAGAAGTATGAGAATGCTACAACACAAGCAAAGAAGGAGATGAGTCTTTTGTCACAGGTTAAAAAAGATATTGAAGAGCTGACAGCAAAGCAGTCACAGTTGCTGGAAGAGGCGTACCAGCATATTGTCGAACTGGATAAGATCGCCCTGAATGCCATTTCAGCATCCACTCTTGACAGCTTGGACCTCCTGATTGAGAAGATGAAGGACACAGAGAGGGTCAAGAAACTGAAGGAGATCAAACGTAAAGTGGATTATAGTAAAACCCAGAAAGCAAAGCAGTACATGAACAAATCATGAACAAAAGTATCAATCAATCAATGTAAATCAAGAGCATCATTATGACCAGACAGATAGATTATGAGATTATTTCATCTTGGCTGGAAGTGTTTAGTGAACCTCATCGACATGGTGTGGATCCAATTATTCTGTATTTATACACGTTATATATAATCATTATAGTGACTATTGTACAGTACTCAGTCATTTATCATTTCAGTTTGGTTTTCAACCTTCAATGGGTTTCCTTACTCGCCTTCCCTTGTACACCATGGCCATCTGCAATAGCACCAATAGCAATAGCACCGATAGCAATAGCACCGATAGCAATAGCACCAATAGCAATAGCACCGATAGCAATAGCACCAATAGCAATAGCACTCATGTGTATTTCCACCAGCAGGCCATCTGCAATAGCACCAATAGCAATAGCACCGATAGCAATAGCACCAATAGCAATAGCACCAATAGCAATAGCACCAATAGCAATAGCACCGATAGCAATAGCACCAATAGCAATAGCACCGATAGCAATAGCACCAATAGCAATAGCACCAATAGCAATAGCACTCATGTGTATTTCCACCAGCAGGCCATCTGCAATAGCACCAATAGCAATAGCACTCATGTGTATTTCCACCAGCAGTGGTGCTTTATTTCAGTGCTTGTTTTATTACACTGACTGTCAGTTTGGACGTTTTTGAGGCAACAAGCGATTGATATTGATATTGGGTTTTTGATTTGAATAAAGGTTTTGTTTTAGTTTCTTTTTTTGCTTGATTACATTGATTATTGTGCTTTTACGTACCATCATGAGAAGAGTTCATCTATATGGAATGTCTACTCTAGAAGAGTTCATCTGTATGGAATGTCTACTCTAGAAGAGTTCATCTGTATGGAATGTCATCTGTATGGAATGTCTACTCTAGAAGAGTTCATCTGTATGGAATGTCTACTCTAGAAGTTATTATTTGGCAATAAGTATACATGGAATTTTGAAGAAGGATTAGGAATTGACATTAAAGATGGTCTTTGTTGAATCGTTTGAATAACCTCATTGTGTGATTCTTGTGTGATTTGCACTCTGGAGAGTGTGTTGGATATCTAGAGAGGAATATCTACAGAATAAGTCATACTT
Organism: Alosa sapidissima; assembly: GCF_018492685.1. Lineage (NCBI taxonomy): Eukaryota > Metazoa > Chordata > Actinopteri > Clupeiformes > Clupeidae > Alosa > Alosa sapidissima. The sequence goes on along the minus strand of NC_055957.1, from coordinate 2,862,199 downwards.
TTCTGTCATGTCTGTATTTTTTAAAGTTGTGTTCCATTAATCTTTGCTCGCATGTAGACATTGGGGAGTCTAGGGTTAGGTTTAGGGTGATCACTCTGCATTAGGTTTAGGGTGATCACTCTGCATCGTGATAGAGGGTTCTCAGTAAGGGTCTCCAAGTTGCCATATCTCCATTGATCTGTAGACAGTGTGTAGTTTACTGGGTGGGTGATCACTCTGCATTATGACCTGCTAAATGTAATCATATGATTTCTGCACAATAAACCATATTTACTCTGCAAACAGCTCTGGTCTGCTCTCTGGTTTTTGAAGCTGTTGGACAATAACATTCTGTTTGAACCAAGTTTTTGAGTGACTGGGCAATGATAGTGTAACAGAGGTCGGTTCGTCCGCTCACGGCCCTCGAACCCGCCACCTCAACACACACCGGCATGGGAGTCGAACGCTTTAACCACCAAGCTAAAAGCCCAGGCTTCCAACTCAGCAGTTAGAAGCGTTCTTAAGGTTCGGGGTGTGAGGATTTACACGCGCAACTAGCATGCTAGCTCAGTTAACCTCTGTTACACTAGCAGTAACTTGCCAGTGACACAGAAGTGGCCAAACTGGTCTTCAGTGTTGAGGATTAGATGCAAAAAGGTTTGTTATGATATTAACCAGCATTACCAAATTAAAAAAAAAAATGTGAGTGCTAGTTTTACACATCCACACACAGCTTACATCAGGTCACTTTTTTGTGTGTGTTTTTCCAAAGGTTTTGGCACATTTGAGTCATACGTTCTTGATTTCAGTGCACTCATAAAGTAAAGTTCAGAAACTCTTGTTTACATTAGTTACTAACCATAACTAACCATTATTTACATTAGTTATTAACCATAACAGTGATATAACTTGGTCACACAGGCTGGCAGTGTTTTATTGAATTGGGCCCACAGCACCTCCAGAAGGCTTAACAGTGGTATCCTGGCATCTAGGGTTGCCACATTTGATTTGTGAAAATCCGGGACATTCATTACCCCCCCCCCCCCCCCCCAAAAAAAAAAGAAGTTATGATTTTGATTAATGTTAAATGCCTTTAATTATACTAGGCCTATTCATAAAACTGAATGCATACTATGCATAATAGTAAGTTGTTAGACTACCCACTCCGAAAAGTTAGGCTACCCATTTTCACCCTGTCGGCGTTGTGTAGGCCTTCTGTGTATCTATTTTATGGCAGCCGTGGCCTACTGGTTAGCACTCCGGACTTGTAACCGGAGGGTTGCCGGTTCAAACCCCGACCAGTAGGCATGGCTGAAGTGCCCTTGAGCAAGGCACCTAACCTCTCACTGCTCCCCGAGCGCCGCTGTTGTAGCAGGCAGCTCACTGCGCCGGGATTAGTGTGTGCTTCACTTCACTGTGTGCTGAGTGTGTTTCACTAATTCACGGATTGGGACAAATGCAGAGACCAAATTTCCCTCACGGGATCAAAAGAGTATACTTATACTTACTTACTTGCACATCTCAGTTCTAAACACTCGAGCCTCTCTCGTCTTCTCTCTCCATCGCTGTGCATGGGCCGCACCATAATATAACAATATGTTATGTTGCTTAGGTGCAGTTAGGCTACTTGGGTACATTGTAGACAAGTACCGGTAGACACTGTAGACAAGTAGGGCCTGGATATTGTAGCCCCTGTCTATTAATGGCTTATCTTAAACAAATGTCACACCCTGTCACACCCAACACCTGCCACTGACCATCGACGGTGCTGTGGTGGAGAGAGCGAGCAGCACCAAATTCCTGGGGGTGCACATCAGCGAAGACCTCTCCTGGACCACCAACACTGCATCACTGGCGAAGAGAGCTCAGCGCCGCCTGTACTTCCTGCGGAAACTCAGGCGAGCAAGTGCTCCACCAGCCATCATGACCACATTCTACCGAGGCACCATTGAGAGCATCCTCTCCAGCTGTATCGCTGTGTGGGGCGGAAGCTGCACTGAATACAACAGGAAAGCCCTGCAGCGCATAGTGAACACAGCTGGAAGGATTATTGGTGCTTCACTCCCCTCCCTGAAGGACATTTACACCACCCACCTCACCCGCAAGGCGACCAAAATTGTGAGTGATGCAAGTCACCCTGCTCACAATCTGTTCGATCTACTGCCCTCTGGGAAGAGGTACAGAAGCCTGCGCTCCCGCACTACCAGACTCACCAACAGCTTCATACACCAAGCTGTAAGGATGCTGAACTCTCTCCCTCCTCTCCCCCCTCCACCCTCAGCTACATAACATCCTGGACATTGGACCCACAATGGCCGCGTGCACTACTCCACTTGCACACTTGCACACTTGTACACTTTACAACTTGTTGTTGTTGTCCTGAAAACACAACACTTCTGCTGCTCTTACATAACTTGCACCACTATGTCACTTTCTTTCTTACTTAGGTCAAACAGAACTACCCAAGCCTTTTATTGGCCTGACTTTGCACTAGTATTTTATTGACTGTCTATGCACAATTTCAACCAAATTTTGCTGCTCTTATTTTTTTCATTATTATATGTGCCCTCTTATTTACTTACTTTTTTGTTTACTTGAATGTTATGTTTGTCTGTGGACTTTAAATTGGTAAAATATGTCTTGTCTTCACCGTGGGATAGTGAGAAACGTAATTTCGATCTCTTTGTATGTCTGGAACATGTGAAGAAATTGACAATAAAGCTGACTTTGACTTTGACTTTGACTTGACAAATATCGACAAATTCTTTGGTCATGGCTCTTTATGATCCAACAGCTCCGTAACCAGACAAATCGCAGGCCCTTGATGCGCCACAAATACCAGCACATGTTCAATTCTTCTTCTTCATTGCTGTGCTGCACGTCTATGATCCAAACCGCAAGCCCTTGATGTGGGAACCCACAAAAAACTACAAATTCTTCGGTCATTCCTCTTCGTTGCTGTGGCCGTTTATGATCCGATCAGCAACATACCCTACCAACATACTCTACCTACTGAAGGTGGGGTAAAATAATAAAAAATAAATGTCATGCCATAGAGGGATAATTCCCTTCATTTCTCTTCTTAATGTGCTCTCCTGTTCACCTAGTGCTAGAGTTAGGGAACGTGTTCAGGCAGGTTTGTCACAGGTGCAGTTGAGTATTATTCTATTATTCCATTTATATTCTAATGTGCTCTCCTGTTAGGGCTATGGGGACTCTTCTATTCCCTTTATATTCTCATGTGGTCTCCTGTTAGGGCTGTGGCCACTCCTCCACTGGTCTGCTGTGTGTAAACCCAGAGTAGTCATGAAGTGTGAGCAGCACAGAAGACTCAGATATCAGCTCCATGTTGTGGGATTTATTGGGGATTTAATAGTGGTTCATGATCAGCGTAAACAGAAGGAAAGAAGGAAAGAATTTGTAGACGATGAGAATGACATTGAGTACTAAGTGTGTGTGTGTGTGTGTGTGTGTGTGTGTGTGTGTGTGTGTGTGTGCGCGCGCGTGTGTGTGTGTGTGTGTGTGTGTGTATGTGTGTGTGTGTGTGTATGTGTTAGTGTGTGTGTGTGTGTGTGTGTGTGTGTGTGTGTGTGTGTGTGTGCGCGTGTGTGTGTGTGTGTGTGTGTGTGTGTGTGTGTGCGTGTGTGTGTGTGTGTGTGTGTGTGTGTGTGTGTGTGTGTGTGCGCGTGTGTGTGTGTGTGTGTGTGTGTGTGTGTGGTCAGACAGACGTGATACACTCGGTGGTGCTGGTCAGACACACAGCGCAGTCGCAGCGCAGGGCGATGGGGTAGGTGTAGGTGGGGTCGACGTGGGCGGAGCAGTTGGGCAGGCGCACCGTCACCAGACGCGTCTCGTTGTACGTGCACACACGCTGGTACGACTCCACGTAGGGCGGCTCCAGCACCGGTTTCTATGGAGACACAGGTGAGCACAGGAAACAGCTGAAAACAACATCCTGCACCTGGACCAGGAAAGAACAACACAGTTGATCAGCTGAACTCAAACAGCTCCAGTGGTCAGCAGACCTCACATCCCATAATACTACATGACACAGATACTCAGCTGAACTCAAACAGCTCCAGTGGTCAGCAGACCTCACATCCCATAATACTACATGACACAGTTGATCAGCTGAACTCAAACAGCTCCAGTGGTCAGCAGACCTCACATCCCATAATACTACATGACACAGATACTCAGCTGAACTCAAACAGCTCCAGTGGTCAGCAGACCTCACATCCCATAATACTACATGACACAGTTGATCAGCTGAATTCAAACAGCTCCAGTGGTCAGCAGACCTCACATCCCATAATAATACATGACACAGATACTCAGCTGAACTCAAACAGCTCCAGTGGTCAGCAGACCTCACATCCCATAATACTACATGCTGGTGTTTGGAGAATCTCCCTGGTAACTCACAGGTCAGTTTCAGCCTTCAGTCTTCTGATCCAGGTTAGAGGGTATGGTATAGTATGGATTTATATTATAACACTGGGCTACATTTAGCATTTGCCCTTTTGTGCTTGTGTCTTGTATTACTGCTGGGTCATTCCACGTCGGTTCAACCAGGGCCCACACACTTAGGTCTCAAAAAATTCTGAAAAAATTACCAGGTGTACCTATGTTACCCAGGAGACACACTGTAAAATTACTCTTATGTAAGATCAATACTTTCCAAGATACAGCCAGTTTTACAGGGGGAGAGGGGTTGTCGATTTTGTTCGGCCTCTTTTTTTTTGTCAAAGTTAACAAGCCCACAGCGCAAGAACTAAACCATGTAGGAGGCTCACATTTTGCATGCTGGTACATAAATAGGAATAGTATGTAGCAAAATAGTCACGTTTGGTCTGGATGATCCTGCATGGTCATAGCTGTCCCTCAAAGTTGATACAAATTTTATTGGAGTTTTTGGCTGGGCTCTGTTTAAGCCTTCAGAAGACATATTTGTACTCAACTGTACTCAACTCAAAATTTGTATTTTACACATTTTTTCAGAATTTTTTGAGACCTAAGTGCGTGGGCCCTGGTTGAATTGACGTGGAATGACCCTGCTTGCTTTTGTTTATGTGAAGCACATTGAATGACCTCTGTGTATGAAATGCGCTATATAAATAATCTTGACTTGACTTGACTACATGTCAGAGTGTAGTAACATATAGCATTTAGCATTTGTATGTCAGTGTGTAATAACATATAGCATTTAGCATTTACATGTCATTGTGTAATAACATATAGCATTTAGCATTTACATGTCATTGTGTAATAACATATAGCATTTAGCATTCACATGTCAGTGTGTAATAACATATAGCATTTAGCATTCACATGTCAGTGTGTAATAACCTAACTATTTATTTATACATTTTAGCTGACACTTTTATTCAGCGCGGCTATGTATACAGCATATGTGTGTGTGTGTGTGTGACTGGGTCTATGTGTACTGCATGTGTGTGTGTGTGTCTGTGTGTGACTGGTTCTACGTGTACTGCATGTGTGTGTGTATGTGCATGTGTGTGTGTGTGTGCATGCGCGCCTCACCTCCCAGGTCTCACAGCGCCCCCAGCAGGCGTCAGTGGTGATGTGCAGGCCACTACATCCCGGCTTCTTGGCCAGGAAGCTGAACTCCCTCACGGCGCAGCCAATGAAACGCCTCAGATATACCATGGAGGCCCCGCCCCTGACACGCCCATCTGAGTGCAGCCCTGCACACACCACCACACACACCAGAGCCAGGATGGTAAACCTACACACACACACACACACACACACACACATATATACACACACACACACACACACACACACACACACACACACACACACACACACACACACACACACACACCACTTTACTAACAGGCATTCTAATAAAATCTATTCCAGACATGGAAAATCTGGGAATTCTTATCAAGTTGTTGGGTTATGATTTTTTTTCCATTACTGCTAGAGTGGTTGGTTATCCCTACCTGTTTTTTCAAAGCCCATTTATTCATTTCCCACTCTTAAAAAAAGTCTCAAACGCTGGTCTGAAATCTTTGGTCAATACTATTGATTACTGTATAGTACTGTAGGTCATGGAAATTAAGGGTTTTTTTGTTTTGTTGTTTTTAATGGAATTTTACAGTACATATGAAAGTTGATAGAATCAAATACAATCAAGAAACACACAAACATGCAGATATTAATACAAAGCCACACACACACACACATGAACATGCAGACATTAGTACAAAGCCACACACACACACACATGAACATGCAGACATTAGTACACAAACATGCAGACATTAGTACAAAGTCACACACACACGAACATGCAGGCATTAGTAAAAAGCTACATACACACACACACATGAACATGCAGACATTAATACAAAGCCACACACACACACACATGAACATGCAGACATTAGTAAAAAGCCACATACACACACACACATGAACATGTAGACATTAGTACAA